>NC_036840.1:13935374-13947842 GCF_002910315.2 Salvelinus sp. IW2-2015 | reverse complement strand
ACTGGCCCTCGCTCTCTGCACTGCCTCGCTCTCTGCACTGCCCGCCCTCGCCTCGCTCCTGTACTGCCCTCGCTCTCCATTCACTCGCTCTCCATCCCTTCCTCCCTCACACCATCCCTCGCTTCTTCCTCTCTCTCCTCCCTTTCCCGCTCCCCATATCTCCACAAAGCCACAGCTCTAGGCTGTCTGTCTAAACTATTTGACTGTAGTCTTTGATCCTCTGAGGCAATGGCAGGAAATATCCACATTCCACACTTTGTTCCTCTTTCTTCTTTTATTTTCTCCGCGTTCTGCTATTCTCAACTAGAAACTGAGCCATTGGGTCACTGTCTGTCTCTGTCACGTCTCTGCCTCCCAACAATGACAACTATTCCCTTTTTTCATCCAGGAATGACAAGACTCTCACGATCGATGCATGGCTAATGAGGTTTTCAGGGCAGCCATTTCTTCCCCTTTCTATTCTGTTAGTAAGCTAACAATGTAAACACAATCTTTGGAGACTGAGGCTATTTATTGTGTTGTCGGCGCCTATCAACAAAGTGAACAACAGAGGACCATAGAAAGTGTGCCTGTCTGTTGTCTGTCTGTCGCTGGATGGCGTCTGTTACAGAGAATGACAGCTACAGATAACCCTTGAGTCACAATGAACCTGCTGAACCACCGGGCTGTATACACACACACCACACCACACACACCACACACCCAACACCACACACCACACACACACACACACACACACACACACACACACACACACACACACACACACACACCCACACATACCCCTACAACACACAGGAGGCGTGTTGAGGAGGACAAAGCCATATTGACGCACCGTCCGTCAACCTTCTCTCCATCTATCGCTCCCTCCTGCCGACTGGAGAAGTGTGTGTGTGCTGTGTGTGTGTGTGTGTTGTGTGTGCTGTGTGTGTGTGTGTGTGGTGTGTGGTGTGTGTTGTGTGTGTGTGTGTGTGTGTGTTAGGGACTAAACCTGGCTCCTCACTGTGTGGGAACAATCAGCAATCATGGGCTTAACTGGAAAGGGATCTCACTCACACTGAGAACCTGTCCTCTTCTCCCCTACCTCTCTAATTCTAGGACCTCATTTGATTGGTGAGTGCCTCTCACATATTTGAACGGGGTTCTGCCGGTATTAAATGTGCATGTGAATGGGGGAATTTAGTTTGAGTATTTGTTAGATGTGTCCAGCAAACGGACTGAATAGAGAGTGTGAGTGCTGGCTGTGTGTTTGTGTGTCAGAAACAAGGAGAAATATGAGTGACAGGCCTCTTCTATCAGCTGTGTGATTGAGTAGCTAGCGGAGCTGAAAAAGAGGCATCCAGCTGTCCAATAAAAGGTAGGGGAGAGAGGCGCAGTCAGCCAGAAAACTCCCTCTTCCCCTGCCTCCCGCATCACCCTCCCTAACGCGTCTCATTCCATTCTCCAGTTCTCCTGCTCCCCCCCTTCTCCTGCCACCCCTCCCTCCCCCTCCCTCAACCTGAGTCTCCCTCCCAATGTTTCTCCTTTAATGCATCCCCATTGTTTCATTATCCTCCCTCTCTCCAGGGCTCCAGACTGTGACCATTTAGTCACATTTTCTGACCCTTTGACTGTGCAAGTTAAATTTAGAATTGGCCGAGCTGCACATTTTTACATGGTCACCTCCTATTTTTAGGAGGCTAAAACCAGGATTTGGTCAAACAGAAAAGTAAAAGATTCCTATAACGAAAGTGTCTGCCTGTTCTGGGAGAAAAAAAGTGGTTCTGATTGTATAACATTTTAAAATCCAATAGCGGGGAAAACACAGCGATCCTGTTGTCACAGTTAAGGAGGTTCTCAGCTTTCTGTACTTAAAAAAAAGAAATCTACTCTCAATTTTGAGCTCAATAGCAACTATTTTACAACCAAGACATTTGATATGACTTTGAGATACAGAGTGTGATAAATGCGTATTGGCCATTGCGATTGCATAGGCCTCATTGGGTGGTAGGCTACAACTGCACCGGTTTTTGGAGATTACATTAACTTTTAGACTAATACATGGCTATTAGTGGGTATTACAGTATATTTAGAGTTACTTTAACAGTAAAATATAACAGCCTAATTGTCTACCCAAAATGCATGACAATCACTGGATTAGGTTGAAAATTGGAATATTTTGAAACATGAATAGATATGATTTTTTATTTTTATTATTGAATACCATCTCAGTAGTCGATTACACGTTTTAATAAAGCACTGAATAACTTTATAAGATGATAAAATGTTGTTCTATTACGTGACGCTGCGAAGAAAAATGGGTGCAAATAAATTATGGACTGGTGCCACCAACTGAAAATGTTTGTCTGGAGCCTTGTTCTCCCTGGCTCTGGCTCTTCTCCATGTCTCCCCCGCCTCCTCCTGGGCACAGTTGAATGAATCTAATTGGCAGGGGTGCGCTAGGGTGAGATATTCCCCCAAACAAAGACTGGCATCACCCTTCCCTGGGCTCCAACCACAGCCACCCTCACACACAGACACACCACACACACAGGAGCAAGCTGAACCCGGGCAGAAGCTATGAGTCACGGTTCATTTTAAACATCCCGGAGCAGTAATAACAGAATAGCAACCCACTGCACCTCTCACTACATCGCCTCAACACTGGCTACACCAGCAGGCTGCACCAGCCTCCCACAGAAGGGACCCTTTAGCTCACAGCTGAACCAGCAGATAGTCAAGTGTGTGCCTGTGTGTGGTCCCTCCAGTTGCTAGTGAGACAGATATTACACAAACCTTGCTCTTAATCCAGCGCTCTAGCTATGTCAGGGATGGGCCCCCCTTTGAAGGATCAATTCCCCCCCAGTCGGGGTCTCAACTTACGGTTGCGAGTTCGAATAGTAGAATACACAAGGTGCAATTTAAACATTTATTTGTGCGTCAACAATTTCTCTCTTGTTATGTCAGTCACTGATAGTCAGCCAATTAGCCCATGTCAGCAAATAATATTTTAGATTGCCAAATCATACTGAACAAAAATATAAACATGATATATCCCATAATGTAAAAGATCCCAGAAATGTGCCATATGCACAAAAAGCTTCTCCTGGCTAGTGAGCATTTATCCTTTGCCAAGATAATCCATCCACCTGACAGCTGTAGCATATCAAGAAGCAGATTAAACTGCATGGTTATTACACAGGTGCACCTTGTGCTGGAGACAATAAAAAAGGCCACTCTAAAATGTGCAGTTTTGTCACACAACACAATGCCACAAGAGGGAGTGTGACATTGGCATGTTGACTGCAGGAATGTCCACCAGAGCTGCTGACAGAGAATTTAATGTTAATTTCTCTACCATAAGCCACCGACAACGTGTAACCACAACAGCCCAGGACCTCCACAAACTGCTTCTTCACCTGCGGTGAATGAAATGCACCTGTGGAACAGTCGTTAAGAAACTAACAGCTTACAGACGGGAGGCAATTAAGGTCACAGCTAAAACTTAATACAGTAAAGAGGCCTTTCTACTGACTCTGAAAAACAACAAAAGAAAGATGCCCAGGGTCCCTGCTCATCTGCGTGAACGTGCCTTAGGCATGCTGCAAGGAGGCACGAGGACTGCAGATGTAGCCAGGGCAATAAATTGCAATGTCCGTACTGTGAGACGCCTAAGACAGCGCTACAGGGAGACAGGACGGACAGCTGATCGTCCTCGCAGTGGCAGACCACGTGTAACAACTCCTGCACAGGATCGGTACATCCGAACATCACACCTGCAGGACAGGTACAGGATGGCAACAACAACTGCCCGAGTTACACCAGGAACGCACAATCCCTCCATCAGTGCTCAGACTGTCCGCAATAGGCTGAGAGAGGCTGGACTGAGGGCTTGTAGGCCTGTTGTAAGGCAGGTCCTCACCAGACATCACCGGCAAACACGTCACCTTTGGTCACAAACCCACTTGCTGGACCAGACAGGACTGGAAAAAAGTGCTATTCACTGACGAGTCGCGGTTTTGTCTCACCAGGGGTGATGGTCGGATTCGCGTTTATAGTCGAAGGAATGAGCGTTACACCAAGGCCTGTACTCTGGAGCGGGATCGATTTGGAGGTGGAGGGTCCGTCATGGTCTGGGGCGGTGTGACACAGCATCATCGGACTGAACTTGTTGTCATTGCAGGCAATCTCAATGCCGTGCATTACAGGAAAGACATCCTCCTCCCTCATGTGGTACCTCCTTCCTGCAGGCTCATCCTGACATGACACTTCAGCATGACAATGCCACCAGTCATACTGCTCGTTCTGTGCGTGATTTCCTGCAAGACAGTAATGCCAGTGTTCTGCCATGGCCAGCAAAGATCCCGGATCTCAATCCCATTGAGCACGTCTGATACCTGTTGAATCTCAAGGGTGAGGGCTAGGGCCATTCCCCCAGAAATATCCGGGAACTTGCAGGTGCCTTGGTGGAAGAGTGGGGTAACATCTCAGAGCAAGAACTGGCAAATCTTGTGCAGCCCATGAGGAGGAGATGCACTGCAGTACTTAATGCAGCTGGTTGCCACACCAGATACTGACTGTTACTTTTGATTTTTTACCCCACTTTGTTCTGGGACACATTATTCCATTTCTGTTAGTCACCTCTGTGGAACTTGATCAGTTTATGTCTCAGTTGTTGAATCTTGTTATGTTCATACAACTATTTACACATGTTAAGTTTGCTGAAAATAAACACAGTTGAGAGTGAGAGGACATTTATTTTTTTGCTGAGTTTATATCCAACAGTGCAGTAATATCTACAGTTGAAGTCGGAAGTTTACATACACTTAGGTTGAAGTCATTAAATCTCGTTTTTCAACCACTCCACAAATTTCTTGTTAACAAACTATAGTTTTGGCAAGTCAGTTAGGACATCTACTTTATGCCTGACAAGTAATTTTTCCAACAATTGTTTACAGACAGATTATTTCACTTATAATTAATTCACTGTATCACAATTCCAGTGGGTCAGAAGTTTACATACACTAAGTTGACTGTGCCTTTAAACAGCTTGGAAAATTCCAGAAAATTATGTCATGGCTTTAGAAGCTTCTGATAGGCTAATTGCCATACTTTGAGTCAATTGGAGGTGTACCTGTGGATATAGTTCAAGGCCTACCWTCAAACTCAGTGCCTCTTTGCTTGACATCATGGGAAAATCWAAAGAAATCAGCCAAGACCTCAGAACAAATTTTGTAGACCTCCACAAGTCAGGTTCATCCTTGGGAGCAATTTCCAAACACCTGAAGGTACCGCGTTCATCTGTACAAAAAAAATAGTACACAAGTATAAACCCCAATGGAACCACGCAGCCGGTATACCACTCAGGATGGAGACGCTTTCTGTCTCCTAGAGTTGAACATACCTTGGTGCGAAAAGTGCAAATCAATCGCAGAACAACAGCAAAGGACTTTGTCAAGATGCTGAAGGAAACAGGTACAAAGTATCTATATCCATAGTAAAACGAGTGCTATATCGACATAACCTGAAAGGCCGCTCAGCAAGGAAGAAGCCACTTCTCCAAAACCGCCATAAAAAAGCCAGACTACGGTTTGCAACTGCACATGGGGACAAAGGTCGTACTTTTTGGAGAAATGTCCTCTGGTCTGATGAAACAAAAATAGAACTGTTTGGCCATAATGACCAGTGTTATGTTTGGAGGAAAAAGGGGGAGGCTTGCAAGCCGAAGAACACCATCCCAACCGTGAAGCACAGGAGTGGCAGCATCATGTTGTGGGGGCAAAGTGAGAAGATTATATATATTGAAGCAACATCTCAAGGCATCAGTCAGGAAGTTAAAGCTTGGTCGCAAATGGGTCTTCCAAATGGACAATGACCCCAAGCATATTTCCAAAGGTGTGGCAAAATAGCTTAAGAACAACATAGTCAAGGTAATGGAGTGGCCATCACAAAGCCCTGACCTCAATCCCATAGAAAATGTGTGGGCAGAACTGAAAAAGCATGTGCGAGCAAGGAGGCCTACAAACCTGACTCAGTTACACCAGCTCTGTCAGGAGGAATGGGCCAAACTTCACCCAACTTATTAAGGGAAGCTTGTGGAAGGCTACCCGAAATGTTTGACTAAAGTTAAACAATTTAAAGGCAATGCTACCAAATACTAATTGAGTGTATGTAAACTTCTGACCCACTGGGAATGTGATGAAAGAAATAAAAGCTGAAAGAAATAATTCTCTCTACTTTTATTCTGACATTTCACATTCTTAAAATAAAGCGGTGATCCTTACTGACCTAAGACAGGGAATTGTTACTAGAATTAAATGAAAAACTGTTTAAATGTATTTGGCTAAGGTGTATGTAAACGTCCGACTTCAACTGTATTTACCATAACATATGGAGACAGAAACATAAACATTTAACCTTGCAATTGACATAATTGCAATTGATGAAATCCTTCCAATAGAAATATAAAAAACAATTTAGTTATGAATTGAACTTTAATTAAATGAGTTGACTCTTCACATGGGATGATTTCACTGAACAACAAAAGAAAGGGAATATTGAATTATCACCAATGATCCATCGCATCTCCCAAAAACATTTTCAACATACATCTGTAAAATGATAGTGTAGAAACTAAAGCTTTGGTTGTCTTCCTCTCAGGATTCCATGTCTTCTCCCTGGACCTCCTCAATGTCCACCTCTTGAACATCAGACTCTGAGGCCTCATCTTCACTGTCACTTTCCAACCTTGTTGAGGTTGGCTCGTGGTCAGGCTCAAAAAGCCTCAAATTTGCCCGGATGGCCACCAACTATGGTTGGTCAGCCTGTTGCGTGGTTTGGTGTGTGTGCTCCCCAAAAAAGTACCAGTTGCGCTCTGAGGCTGGTAGGATTTGCCCTCATCCAGGCCAAGGTGACGAGACACAGTGGTATTGACACCATAGGCCTTCTTGATCTCTGCACCAGACAGGATGCTCTTGCCAGCATACTTGGGGTCCAACATGTACGGTGCGGCGTGTTTGGGCTTCAGGCAGAAGTCTTCACGCTTTTTGATGCATTTCAGAACTGCAGTATCCTCTGCTTGGTAGWACAGTGAAGTGGGCATGGCAGTACGGATTTCTTTTCTTACATCTGCAAGCAGAGGCTGAACATCAGACAGGATGGCATCGTCTCCCTCAATCCGTGCAATGGCTAATGCTATAGGTTTCAGGAGTTTCAGGCTGCTTACCACTCTCCCCCAAAATACATCATCCATTAGGATGCTCTTGATGGGGCTGTCCATATCGGCAGGCTGTGATATGGCCATTTCTTGGAGAAATATCTTCCCCTCCAGGAGACTGTCAAACATGATGACAACACCACCCGAACGGGTGTTGATGGGCAGCTTCAATGTGGTGCTCTAATTCTTCTCACTTTGCTTGGTGAGGTAGATTGCTGCTATAAAAATACATTAGCGCAACACATTCGGCAGAAAATAGCTTCATTTTCATCAGATGACAACAGAAGTGCAACGCTGTTTGGCTGGCAGCCACACAAGTAAATGAGCTAATGATGAAAAGGCAAGGTATTTCTTTGCAAAAATTATGCATGGCCATTCTATTTCATAGAAAGAATGTAGCCAGATACACTTCCTAATGTTTAGTTTCAAGTTAATCTTGCATTTAACCGGAGAAAAGTGGGCTGGCTACACCGAGAAAAGTACTGGAGAAAAGTAGGTGCACATCAGTCAGAGCGCTGTCTGCTGATAGAATGCTCGTTCATGAATGAATTCTCATCCTAGTGGAGAAGTGCAACTGAAGCACAACAGTCGTGTGATGCCGAGCAGGAATTACAATACGAAGAATTTTAGATCTGCGTTTTAAAAAACGCAACAAGATATTTCTTCTGTGTTTTTCCTGCGTGAAAAAAGCTGAATTCTGCATTAACTAGCAAGTTAAACTTAGGGGTCACGTTATCTAAGTAAGTTGCTGAATTAATAAGGTGACGGAGCATCATATTGTGTTAGCTTTCTGCTGTGTTTGCGAAGTCAAAGCCCTTTGGATGCGACATCTGTATAACTGCCACTGCTATCTTGACAAAGACAAAGCGTGTACACATGCTGCTCCAGAGCCAGTAATGTTCTTCCTTCAGACAAGCATGCTTCAAAACTTTGTTCATTTGCAGTGTCTCTTGTTCACATTCGCTTGTAAATGTCCAAACTCACCAAAAGTATAATTTGGTAGCTCCTACCTATGTACAAATTTATGAGCTGGATTGCCTGTCTTTACAATTCTTCATTTTTGTTTGGACTCGTTAGCATGTTTAGCTAGCAGCCACCATGGAAATGTGATATTACTTGTGTATTAAGAAATTAATACCGTAAATCCCGGGATGAGAGAAGGACGGTATGAAGATATGGAAATCTGGATACCGCCCAACCCTAGTGTCTGGGCTAGCTAGCCAGTGATTAACATCTTTGTATGTTTGTGTGTCTGTCTGCATCTAGTTAAGTAGTGCAGCAGATTAATGAAAAAATTGTAAACAGCTAATCCAGACAGACAAGAAGATTTCTGAAAGACTGAGACAACAGAACAAATGGCACTTTAAACAACCATGTAAAACTAGATGCCAATACTAGTTTTATAACACAACAGAAAAGCTAAATTAAAAAGAAGGCCATTGTAACGACAAGTAACCTAGTTGCTGGAAAATMATTTAAGCTCCATTTAAAGTTCAAGCTGAGAGGAATTTATTAATATAATACAGAAAGAAAAGCCTTTTCTATTCCAGATCTGATACTACTCTCACAGTGGCTTTCACAGTGTTTTATACCACTAATCTCTAGGGGCTCTGAGGTAAATGCTTCCAATTTCCTTCTCTGTTAAGTTAGCTATAGAGCACGGTAAAAATAGGCTATATAAACAAGTGGCTCATTAATATCACTGAATGTGTTTTAGCGACAAGGCCCCATAAGGGACCTATTTATTTAGGAGATTTAATAAAAGCGTGCTTTGGCTCCTTTGTCCCAGCGTAAATGCTACTACATTCTGTCGACAGCAGCAGTTCCTACAGGAGCACCGGAGAGAGGGTGTGTGTGTGTGCATGTGTGTGGTTCCTGTGACCTTGTCTATATCTAATTATGTGTGTGTGGCAGAGAGGGGTAGGGGCACGTCATTTTGCCCCTAATGGTTTCTAAACAATCTTTACAGGCCCGAACACCTCTAGCACCTTAATTAGCTAGTTTGTTATCCATCCTGTCCCAGCCGTTAACCTATTCTCTCTGATACCCACTACTACCATAGCCACAGAGGAGACGGGGAGTGCAAGGGTTAAATAGCAGAGGAGTGGGGGGTCTAGAAAGCCATTACCCTCTTTGTGTGCGGGTGTTTTATAGGGTGTTTTCAAAGGATGTATGTCGGTTCTTTTGTCTTGCTACTGAATACAATTGTTTGTAGGTGAGTGCACTTGACTAGAGCACCTTTATTGGTCTTTTGGTCAAATAAACACCAACTAAAAGACTCCAACTCTGATAACCAGCTTCACAAGCAAGCTGTGTGGCCCCTTCCCTCCCTGAGAGAGCTGCTCTCCTCTCTATGACACCATACATCTGTTTACAAATCACCTAGCCGTGCTAATCAGAGATGGGGTCTCCCAGGGTCCGAGGTTGGCGTGTCCCGCTTCGGCGAATCACAGGGGTTTAGGCTGCACCGCTCACATGTCAGTCATCAAAACACAACAGCTGGTGATGTGTGTGTGTACCCACAGCTGTGAGTTCACCAAGTGTGTGTGTGTGTGTGTGTGTGTGTGTGTGTGTGTGTGTGTGTGTGTGTGTGTGTGTGAGAAAGAGAGAGGAGTGGTCTTGTTGTGTCGTTGATTGAGTGCCATACGAAGAGCCTCTAGGGAGCAGAATCAAAGCCTGTAAAGTCTCTCTCCATCTGTCTCTAAACCTAATGCTCAACATAGACAGCAAGGATTAAGGAAATGCATGTTAGCTTCCACACAGGTCATTGTGACATGTAAACTGCATCGCGTGGTGCGGGAGACCAATAGAGGAACAGCTAAACAGAAGATGGGGTTAGTTAGCTAGTCTCATGCTTGATTCTGATGCATGCTGGTGCAAAATGAAAGAGAATATGACAAGTGATACACATTGAGTATTGTACATTGCTATATGAAGCAGTGTGTTTGTGGTGTACTGCCTTCAGGGCAGAAAGCTGTAGAAATCTGTATGTTATTGTGAATTTTACTTTAGAGTTTTTAGGAAACCAAGATTTCAATAATAACGGTGTGCTTTCTATACTAGGAGCAAGGCCATCTAGTGTTGTTAGCCTCATTGAGGCGGCATCGCAAATGGCACCCTATTCCCTATATAGTGCACTTCTTGGTCACAAGTAGTGCACTATGTAGGGTCTAGGGTGCCATATGGGACACATCCTTAGTGTTGTTAGCCATCCTTCGTAATGTCCTTGAATGTCCAAATATCAAGGTCAAAAAAGCAATTTGCTGTGATACAAAATGTTGTTTACTGCTTAATACCTATTATGATATGTTCATCACGATCTTATGTCATTCCGTGGAGATTTAAGAATGCTATGGTGTCAGATAATCTTCAAAGTAAGCATTCCTTTCTACTGCAATAATCAGAGGCAGTCCCTGTCTCTCTCACACACACACAGACACAGCTCCACACAGACACAGCCACACATAAACACAGCCCTACACAGACACACACAAACACCTCTAAACACTGTGTAAAAGCAAAGTACGAATATTCCTGGGTTATAACTGAGTATACTGTGAAGTTGAGAAGAAAATCATAAGTGCCTGTGAGAATGAGCTTTGTACACACAAGTTACTGCGGTAATTAGGGCCAAAACAGCACAAAAGGTTAGCTGGCTGGGAGTGCATCCTAATGTACTGCTGCCTCTGAAGAGAGGTGAGTCACCAGCATACAAATGGCCCTCTCTGGAGTAGAGTGAGACTGGAGTGAAGGAGAGGAGAGACCGCCATCTGAATGACAGATACAAAGAGGACAGGAAAGACGACGAGAGGAGAGAGATGATAGAAGTAAGCGAGGTGAGAGGAGAGAGAAAGCGCGAGAGAGTGAAGAGCAAGCGAGACAGAGCGAGCGAGAGAACGAGCGATGACCATGACCATTAATTCCCTGTAGTATTTACATTGTATATAACTTAGAAGTAATAAATAGTGTAACCATCATGCATGTACATTTTGTTGTTTATTTATTTCCCATTCTTTTTTTTTCTTATATAATCTTAAAAGGTATCTATTGAAGATTACACAATACAACAGCAGTAGTGTTGTACCTGTATACATGATTATATGTACTATTATTATTACTACTCAAATGAACTGTATTTCACATTAAATAAATAAAAAAGCATATTGATGACTTAGTTAATAAGCTGAAAACCCCCTAAAACAAAATACTCGCAAAAATTGAAAAAATAAATAAAATAAATATGGGCATCTTCTATAGAAATAGGACCTGCCAACCGCTAAATAGTAGAAAACATATTATTCAGTCGATATTTCTATCAGTCCTAGACTACAGTGGCAACATCTACAGTTAAAGTCGGAAGTTTACATACACTTTAGCCAAATACATTTAAACTCAGTTTTTCACAATTCCTGACATTTAATCCGATAAAAGTCCCTGATTTAAGTCATTTAGGATCACCACTTTATTTTAAGAATGTGAAATGTCAGAATGATAGTTGAGAGAATGATTTATTTCAGCTTTTATTCTTTTCATCACAACCCCAGTGGGTCAGAAGTTTACATACACTCAATTAGCTTTTGTAGAATTGCCTTTAAATTGTTTAAATTGGGTCAAACGATTCGGGTAGCCTTCCACAAGCTTCCCACAATAAGTTGGGTGAATTGTGGCCCATTCCTCCTGATAGAGCTGGTGTAACTGAGTCAGGTTTGTAGGCCTCCTTGCTCGCACAAACTTTTTCAGTTCTGGCCACGCATTTTCTATGGGATTGAGGTCAGGGCTTTGTGATGGCCAATCCATTACCTTGACTATGTTGTCCTTAAGCCATTTTGCCACAACTTTGGAAATATGCTTGGGGTCATTGTCCATTTGGGAGACCCATTTGCGACMAAGCTTTAACTTCCTGACTGATGTCTTGAGATGTTGCTTCAATATATCCACATCATTTTCCATCCTCATGGTGCCATCTATTTTGTGAAGTGCACCAGCCCCTCCTGCAGCAAAGCACCCCCACAACATGATGCTGCCACCCCCGTGCTTCACGGTTGGGATGGTGTTCTTTGGCTTGCAAGCCTCCCCCTTTTTCCTCCAAACATAACGATGGTCATTATGGCCAAACAGTTCTATTTTTGTTTCATCAGACCAGAGGACATTTCTCAAAAAAGTACGATCTTACGAGTCTATATCGGACATAACCTAAAGACCGTCTCAGATCAAGAAGAACCACGCTCCCAAAACCGCACAAAAAAAGCAATTCACGGTTTCACGCACATGGG
>NC_036840.1:13906017-13934224 GCF_002910315.2 Salvelinus sp. IW2-2015 | reverse complement strand
TACTCATATATATTGCTTTATTGGCATGACATACAATTTGTAGATATTGCCAAAGCAGTATAGTTGTACAGCATTTCAGTAAATCGATTACAATGCAATAGGATAATTAAATGTATTTGCTTAACCTTTATTTTATCAAGGAGTCATACTGAGACCCAGGTCTCTTTTACATATCAGCACGTCTAGAAGCTCCTAACTAAATACTACTTACAGAAAATGCAGACAGGAAGGAAAACACATGCGGTCATAAAAAACAAACACATTTCATCAGTGATACGGTCCTCAATCAGCTTTCTGAATTGCCCTCGAGGCCTGAGTGAGTGAGTGAGTGAGTGAGTGAGTGAGTGAGTGAGTGAGTGAGTGAGTGAGTGAGTGAGTGAGTGAGTGAGTGAGTGAGTGAGTGAGTGAGAGAGAGAGAGTACTAGTTGAAGTAAATCAAATCCTCTTCCGCACCCTGGTGTAATTACACAACATTTCATCCCTAGCGAGTGTTTAGGAAAAAACACAGCGAGACAAAACGGTGGAAGCGGGCACCACCCGGGAACAGTGTCGGGCGCGTGGCTAGCAGCGGCACTCCGCTCTGAACACACTGATGAATGGCTGTATGGATAATATAGCCTTGCCACCTACCTGCCTTCTTCCACTGCCTAGCTACCTCTGTGTATGTGGCCATTTACATCAAGGCCAAACACACACTCGCATGCTCACACATACGGGCGCACTCACACACACATACGGCTCTAATGTTATGGCTGTAAATCAATAAGCGACAAAGAGAGCGAGAAAGTGAGGAGGCAAACCAATTCCCTGGGTGATATGCTCAACGCTGCCCGCCACCAGGCTGACGGGTAAAAGGCTGCATCTGGCTACGGTACAGTGCAGAGAAAGAATATGTACCATTCACACACTAATTCTGAAGAGATGGAACAGAGGGGGAAAGTGGGAGGGAGCAACGAACCTACACACAGGGGACTCTATTGTGACTAAACCTGTATGCATTCATGTGTGTGACCAAATCAACACACACAATGCATCATACCTGCACCCCTGGAACTACTACTCCACATACACATAAATATACACACGCCTAACCGTTCTCTCCTGGGGCGGTGGTACACACACACACAAGCGCACACACACAGGCACACAGTRAATGTAAACAGCGGAAAGGAAAGGAGAATCCATGTACCTGAATGCCGTCCAACAGCTTGCTCATGCACCAGAAACTGTCAGCCTCGATGTTCCGCAAAGTCTCCTCCTGCAAGCTGGACACGTCAAAGTTCTCCACCTCCTCCTCTGTACCGAGAGAGAGAGAGAGAGAGAGAGTGAAAAAGAGATTGAATTGGGTCTACCAGCATCACAGCAGGGGCCTTCTATTAAACAGGGAAAAAATAAGAGAAAGATGTTCTTGAAGAGAGCCTGAGGAGTCTCTCTCTCCTTGATGAAGTTTAGTGGTACAGATGGTTGTTCTCAGCGTTTCATGGAGGGTCTCTCTAACAACACCTGATAACGCGTCAATTTCCTCTCCACCCCCATTCACACACACATTATTTACATAATTTTTTTATTTAACCTTTATTTAACCATGTATGCTAGTTGAGAACAAGTTCTCATTTACAACTGCAACCTGGCCAAGAATAAAGCAAAGCAGTTCAACACAAACAACAACACAGAGTTACACATGGAATAAACAAACATACAGTCAATAATACAGTAGAAAAAGTCTATAAAAAGGCCATGGTGACGAAGTAATTACAATATACCAATTAAACACTGGAGTGATTGATGTGCAGAAGATGAATGTGCAAGTAGAGATAGTGGGGTGGAAAGGAACAAGATAAATAAATAAATACTATGGGGATGGGATGGGCTATTTACAGATGGGCTATGTACAGGTGCAATGATCTGTGAGCTGCTCTGACAGCTGGTGCTTAAAGCTAGTGAGGGAGATATGAGTCTCCAGCTTCAGTGATTTTTGCAGTTCGTTCCAGTCATTGGCAGCAGAGAACTGGAAGGAAAGGCGGCCAAAGGAAGAATTGGCTTCGGGGGTGACCAGTGAGATATACCTGCTGGAGCACGTGCTACGAGTGGGTGCTGCTATGGTGACCAGTGAGCTGAGATAAGGCGGGGCTTTACCTAGCAGAGACTTGGTTTGGCGACGAGTATGAAGCGCGGGCCAACCAATGAGAGCGTACAGGTCGCAATGGTGGGTATTGTATGGGGCTTTGGTGACAAAACGGATGGCACTGTGATAGACTGCATCCATTTTGTTGAGTAGAGTGTTGGAGGCTATTTTATAGATGACATCACCGAAGTCGAGGATCGGTAGGATGGTCAGTTTTACGAGGGTATGTTTGGCAGCATGAGTGAAGGATGCTTTATTGCGAAATAGGAAGGCGATTCTAGATTTAATTTTGGATTGGAGATGCTTAATGTGAGTCTGGAAGGAGAGTTTACAGTCTAACCAGACACCTAGGTATTTGTAGTTGTCCGCGTATTCTAAGTCAGAACGCGTCCAGAGTAGAGATGCTGACGGGCGAGCAGGTGCAGGCAGTGATCGATTGAATAGCATGCATTTAGTTTTACTTGCATTTAAGAGCAGTTGGAGGCCCACGGAAGGAGAGTTGTATGGCATTGAAGCTCGTCTGGAGGTTAGTTAACACAGTTTCAAAGAGGGCCAGAAGTATACAGAATGGTGTCGCCTGCGTTAGAGTGTATCAGAGAATCACCAGCAGCAAGAGAAACATCATTGATGTATACAGAGAAGAGAGTCGGCCCCGAGGATTGAACCCTGTGGGACCCATAGAGACTGCCAGAGGTCGGACAACAGGCCCTCCAAATTGACACATTGAACTCTATCAGAGAAGTAGTTGGGAAACCAGGCGAGGCAATCATTTGAAAAACCAAGGCTGTCGAGTCTGCCAATAAGAATGTGGTGATTGACAAGCTCGAAAGCCTTAGCCAGTCGCAATGAGATACGGCTGGCACAGGAATGTCTCTTATCGATGGCGGTTATATGTCGTTTTAGGACCTGAGCGTGGTGAGTGTGCACCCATGACCAGTCTGAAACCCAGATTGCCATAGCGGAAGAGGTACCGTGGGATTCGAAATGGTCGAGTAATCTGTTTGTTAACTTGGCTTTCGAAACCCTTAGAAAGACAGGTTAGGATAGAAATAGGTCTGTTACCAGTTTGGGGTCTAGAGTGTCACCCCTTTGAAGAGGGGGATGACCGCGGAAGCTTTCCAATCTTTGGAGATCTCAGACGATACGAAAGAGAGTTGAACAGGATATAATAGGGTTGCAATAATTTCGGCAGTAATTTTTGAAAAAGAGGTTCAGATTGTCTAGCCCGGCTGATTTGTTAGGGTCCAATTTTGCAGCTCTTTCAGAAAATCAGCTATCTCGATTGGGTGAAGGAGAAATGGCTGGGGGATTTGCGGGTTGCTGTGGGGGTCGGCAGTTGACCGGGGTAGGTTAGCCAGATGGAAAGCATGACCAGCCGTAGAGAAATGCTTATTGAAATTCTAAATTATTAGTGGATTTATCGGTGGGACAGTGTTTCCTAGCCTCAGTGCAGTGGGCAGCTGGGAAGAGGTGCTTCTTATTCTCCAAGGACTTCAGCATGTCCCATAACTTTTTGAGTTTGTGCTAAAGATGCAAATTTCTGCTTGAAAAAGCTAGCCTTAACTTTCCTAACTGCCGTGTATATTGGTTCCTAACTGAAAAGTTGCATATCAGGGCTATTCATGCTAATGCAGAATCACAGATGTTTTTGTGCTGGTCAAGGGCAGACAGGTCTGGAGTAACCAAGGACATATCTATTCCTAGTTCTACATTTTTTGAATGGGGCATGCTATTTAAGATGGTGAGGAAGCACTTTTAAAATAGCCAGGCATCATTTACTGACGGGATGAGGTCAATGTCATTCCAGGATACCCCGGCCAGGTCGATTAGAAAGGCCTGCTCGCAGAAGTGTTTTAGGGAGCGTTTGACAGTGATGAGAGGTGGTCGTTTGGTCGCAGACCCATTACATAAGTCCTCAACTGGCAGCTTCATTAAATAGTACCCGCAAAACACCAGTCTCAATGTCAACAGTGAAGAGGTGACTCCGGGATGCTGGCCTTCTAGGCAGAGTTGCAAAGAAAAAGCCATATCTCAGAGTGGCCAAAAAAAAAGAAAAAAAGAAAAGATTAAGATGGGCAAAAGAACACAGACACTGGACAGAGGAACTCTGCCTTGAAGGCCAGCATCCCGGTGTCACCTCTTCACTGTTGACGTTGAGACTGGTGTTTTGCGGGTACTATTTAATGAAGCTGCCAGTTGAAAACTTGTGAGGCGTCTGTTTCTAAAACTAGACACTAATGTACTTGTTCTCTTGCTCAGTTGTGCACTGGGGCCTCCCACTCCTCTTTCTATTCTGGTTAGAGACAGTTTGTTCTGTTCTGTGAAGGGAGTAGTACACAGCGTTGTACAAGATCTTCAGTTTCTTGGCAATTTTTCGCATGGAATAGCCTTCATTTCTCAGAACAAGAATAGATGAGTTTCAGAAGAAAGTTCTTTGTTTCTGGCCATTTAAAAAATGTTGTACCTTTATTTAACTAGGCAAGTCAGTTAACCTGTTGAGGATAGAGGGCGCTATTTTCACTTTGGGGAAAAATCGTGCCCAATTTAAACGGCCTCGTACTCTATTCTTGCTCGTACAATATGCATATTATTATTACTATTGGATAGAAAACACTCTCAAGTTTCTAAAACCGTTTGAATTATATCTGTGAGTAAAAACAGAACTCATTTTGCAGCAAACTTCCTGTCAGAAAGTGAAAAATCTGAAATCGAGGTATGACTATACATGCACTTCATACGCCTTCCACTAGATGTCAATAGGCTGTGAGAGGTGAAATGGGGTTTCTAGGTATTTCTATGGTCAAAAGAGAGAGCTTGGAATGACATGACCCCCGAATTCCCTATGTTCAGGAAGCGCATAAAGGTCATCAGTATTGGCTTCTGAAAAGCATTCGCTATAGATGCCTAATATCTCCGGCTTTGATTTTATTTGATAAATGTGATAATATCATCGTAAAGTATGTTTTTTCAATATAGTTTTATCCGATTATTGACATTTTTTCGGGAGTTTAGGCGTGTTGCGTTCTTTGCGTTTGGTGACGAAGGAGAGCTTAGCGCCACTTGGCTAGTTTTGCTTGCTCATTCGAGAGGGAAAAATGCCATTCTAAAACCAAACAACGATTGTTCTGGACAAAGGACCCCTTGTACAACATTCTGATGGAAGATCATCAAAAGTAGGACACATTTATGATGTTATTTCATATATCTGTCGAACATGTTTACTTTTAGTTTGCGCCCAGATTTTGGCGCTCTCCGTCGCTATAACGTAAGCTGCATGTCGTAATGAAGTTATTTTAGAATTCTAACACGGCGATTGCATTAAGAACTAGTGTATCTATCATTTCCTATACAACATGTATTTTTTTGTAAAAGTTTATGATAGTTATTTGGTCAGAATAGGTGAGTGTCAGAAATATATCCGGACATTCTGGGAAAAAGCTGCTAAGTTTTCACAATGTATAACCACGGATTTCAGCTCTAAATATGCACATTTTCTTACAAACCATATATGTATTGTGTAATATGATGTTATAGGACTGTCATCTGATGAAGTTTATGAAGGTTAGTGAAAAATTAATATATTTTTCTGGTTTATTCACTATCGCTAACGTGCCTATTGCTATCGCTAACGTGCCTTGAATGAATGAATGCGGTTGTGTGGTAGGCTATTGTAGTAAGCTAATATAATGCTATATTGTGTTTTCGCTGTAAAACACTTAAAAAAAATCGGAAATATTGGCTGGATTCACAAGATGTTATTCTTTCATTTGCTGTACACCATGCATTTTTCAGAAATGTTTTATGATGAGTATTTAGGTATTTCACGTGGTCTCTATAATTACTCTGGCTGCTTCGGTGCTATTTCTGATGGTAGCTGTGATGGTAGCTGCAATGTAAAACTGATTTATACTCAAATATGCAAATTTTTCGAACAAAACATAGATTTATTGTATAACATGTTATAAGACTGTCATCTGATGATGTTGTTCTTGGTTAGTTTGGTTGGTTCTTGGTTAGTTTGGTTGGTTATGTGCAACCTACCTGTGCTGTGAAAAATGCCTGTGCTTTTTGTATTTGGTGGTGAGCTAACATAAATATACGTGGTGTTTTCGCTGTAAAACCATTTTAAAATCGTACATGTTGACTGGATCACAAGATGTTTATCTTTCATTTGCTGTATTGGACTTGTTAATGTGTGAAAGTTAAATATTTCTAAAAAATATGTTTTGAATTTCGCGCTCTGCCTTTTCAGTGGAATGTGGGAGGAGTTCGCTGCGGAACCCCGGGGCTAGACAGGTTAAGAACAAATTCTTATTTTAATGACGGCCTAGGAACAGTGGGTTAAACTGCCTTGCTCAGGGACAGAACGACAGATGTTTACCTTGTCAGCTCGAGATATCTGATCTAGCAACCTTTCGGTTACTAGTCCAACGCTCCGTCGCCTACTAATCAAGCCTGTAATCAAACCAACAAATGCTTGCTGCTCCAGATACTCAACTACTCTATAGATGGACAGTTTGTTTCTGATTTAAAGAATGCTTCTTTAAATCAGCACAACAGTTTTCAGCTGTGCTACCATAAATGCAAAAGGGTTTTCTTATGATCAATTAGCCTTTTAAAATGATAAACTTGGATTAGCTAACACAACATGCCATTGGAACACAGGAGTGATTGTTGTGCTGATAATGGGCCTCTGTATGCTTATGTAGATATTCCATTAAAAAATCAACCGTTCCCAGCTACATAGTCATTTACAACATTAACAATGTCTACACTGTATTTCCGATCATTTTATTGTTATTTTAATGGACTTTTTTTTTTGCTTTTCTTTTAAAAACAAGGACATTTCTAAGTGACCCCAAACTACTAGGGTTGAATGGCGGGAACCCGGTTACTGAGATTTACCGCCCAAACCACTCCCTTTGACCTGGATAAATAACTGAAAAACCAGTAAATTATAATCAATTATCTATTGAACAGCTAGCATGAAATGGACCTGCTAAATATATGCGATGTCTAAATCTGTCTTTGCTACGGCCTCTGCATGATGAATCAACACTCAGGGTGGGGACAGACAGCCCATCGCGTTGCAATGCAGTTCACACTGCATGTAGGCTATCATCTCATCATGTTAACTTTATTTCTTGTGATAGGTAATATAAGATTGAAGTCGTGTCTAATTTATCCATCTCCATCTGGCTTTCTGGGATCACATTATTTTTTAATTGCAAAGATATAATATTTTTAATTGCAGCTGCATTTTTTAAATCAGCCTATCACTTGAATATCGTTGCTTTAAATCAATGCACGTGTGAGAGCCCTCTCACAGTCTTTCTCTCTCTCTCTTCATTAACTCCATTTAAATTGCATCCAAAATAGATCATCCTGTTCTAGATTGATATACAATGCTCAAAAAATAAAGGGAACACTTAAACACACAATGTAACTCCAAGTCAATCACACTTCTGTGAAATCAAACTGTCCACTTAGGAAGCAACACTGATTGACAATACATTCCATGCTGTTGTGCAAATGGAATAGACAAAAGGTGGAAATTATAGGCATTAGCAAGACACCCCAATAAACGAGTGGTTCTGCAGGTGGTGACCACAGACCACTTCTCAGTTCCTATGCTTACCTGGCTGATGTTTTGGTCACTTTTGAATGCTGGCGGTGCTTTCACTCTAGTGGTAGCATGAAACGGAGTCTACAACCCACACAAGTGGCTCAGGTAGTGCAGCTCATCCAGGATGGCACATCTATGCGAGCTGTGGCAAGAAGGTTTGCTGTGTCTGTCAGCGTAGTTTTCAGAGCATGGAGGCGCTACCAGGAGACAGGCCAGTACATCAGGAGACGTGGAGGAGGCCGTAGGAGGGCAACAACCCAGCAGCAGGACCGCTACCTCCGCCTTTGTGCAAGGAGGAGCACTGCCAGAGCCCTGCAAAATGACCTCACAGCAGGCAAAAATGTGCATGTGTCTGCTCAAACGGTCAGAAACAGACTCCATGGAGGTGGGTATCAGGGCCCGACGTCCACAGGTGGGGGTTGTGCTTACAGCCCAACACCGTGCAGGACGTTTGGCATTTGCAGAGAACACCAAGATTGGCAAATTCGCCACTGGCGCCCTGTGCTCTTCACAGATGAAAGAGCAGGTTCACACTGAGCACATGAGCACATGTGACAGACGTGACAGAGTCTGGAGACGCCGTGGAGAACGTTCTACTGCCTGCAACATCCTCCAGCATGACCGGTTTGGCGGTGGGTCAGTCATGGTGTGGGGTGGCATTTCTTTGTGGGGCCTCACAGCCCTCCATGTGCTCGCCAGAGGTAGCCTGACTGCCATTAGGTACCGAGATGAGATCCTCAGACCCCTTGTGAGACCATATGCTGACACATGCACATTTGTGGCCTGCTGGAGGTCATTTTGCAGGGCTCTGGCAGTGCTCCGCATATTTTATGTTTATTTTATGTTTTGTAAAGTCTGGTTCATCCAATTTCCAATTTCCACACGCCTGAAGGTACCCTGGATGAACCAGGATGAACCAGACTTGTGGAGGTCTACAATTTTTTTCTGAGGTCTTGGCTGATTTCTTTTGATTTTCCCATGATGTCAAGCAAAGAGGCACTGAGTTTGAAGGTAGGCCTTGAAATACATCCACAGGTACACTTCCAATTGACTCAAATTATGTCAATTAGCCTTTCAGAAGCTCAGAAGCTTCTAAAGCCATGACATCCTTTTCTGGAATTTTCCAAGCTGTTTAAAGGCACAGTCAACTTAGCGTTTGCAAACTTCTGACCCACTGGAATTGTGATACAGTGAATTATAAGTGAAATAATCTGTCTGTAAACAATTGTTGGAAAAATTACTTGTCATACACAAAGTAGATGTCCTAACCGACTTGCCAAAACTATAGATTGTTAACAAGAAACTTGTGGAGTGGTTAAAAAACGAGTTTTAATGACTCCAACCTAAGTGTAAGTAAACTTCCGACTTCAACAGTATTTGCATCTTCTCATGAGCAACATGTTTCCTATAAGGACGTATAAGCTCGACCCATTACATACAGCGAATGAAAAAAGACAATCATTTGTTGCCTTGTTAACCATACGTCCTTCTAATTACCTCTATATGTCCATCATGTGTCGACCTGGGTTAATTTAGACCAGGAGTAATACAATCTGTTGTCACGCTGATGGGTGCCATATGGGATCATGAACACATAATCCGATTGATTAGGTGAGGCGTGGGGAACATGAGGAGTGTATGACAGATATGGTGTGGTAGGGAGGGCTGTGTGTAGGGTTTGACACATTCTTGACAACTGCAACAGAGTGGAACACTAGAGAGAGATGATACTGATTAATCACACTCTACTACTCACACACACCTGACGAACCACTCTCTCTTTATACACATCACTGGCCTGCCGCCTATCAGGTGTGTGTGTCCTCAGTGGCTACTCTGACAGGTAACACCAGGGGAGGTGAGCAGCAGCAGCCGCCCTCGGGTAAATAGGGAGAAGAGAGAAGAGAGAAGAGACAAACTGCTGAAGACAGAGTCTAATGGACAGGGAAAAGGAATGGCTGGATGGATAGATAGATTGTTCAAAGACAGGAGATCCTTTTCAGGAGCCCTTAATACAGTGGTCACCAACCGGTCGATTGCGATCGACTGGTCGATCACCAAACATTTCTGTAGAAAAGCCAACGATATAGCCTTGCGCTCCTCTCTATTTATTTGTATTCGTCTTGCGCTGTTGGCGGTAGGTCCACTTGATTCAGAAGCCCTGCACCCCAGGTAGGCAAAGTCTTCCCATTTTGAAACATTTAATTTGTCTGAAGGGCCAAACACTGCCTACCCGGCAGACCAGGAGAGCTAAATCAAGTGTGCCTACTGTGCTGGCCAATCGGATAGCTCATATCAACGTGCCTACAGCTTCCACGAAACTATCAAAGAATACAGCAAAGAGCTGCTGTTTCTATGAGTGAGTTCATGTTTAAGTTGTTATTCAGCACTGTCAACACTGTTTATTTTACAACACTTTTACAAAACACGCTTCTCCCTACTTCCACTCGTGCTACAAGCAGCACTGCAGCTGCAAAGAATGAAGTAGCCAAGTGTATCAATATGTTGCGTTTTTATTATTAGCAGCTTGTCGCGTTTATTTAAAATATCGAAGATTATTTAAGTTTTTCTGGTCATGCGAACACCACGAATTTGTGCATGAGGCAGAAATAAAGTGGTGCAACTCGAGTTTCGCCATCAGGTGGAAGACTGCACCCTCTCTCTGGTCAGTCTCACCACTGTTGCTCTCACTCTGACACTCTACTGCTCTCTCCTTTCCTCCGCTGAGACTGACCATCAGATACAGATATCAAGTCCAGCAAAATAAAAAAGCTAATTATTTCAATTTATGCTCAGCTGTGCCTAGCAAGTGATACAACAACTGATCTATTTCGTTATGAAAGCACGAGTTTTTAAATATAATATGGTCTGAGAAGAACAATATTGGCAGGCCAATCATAGCCAATATGCTGTGATAATGTATTAAGACCTACTGCACAAACCTCATTCCTACAGAGCTATTTTTATTAAGTCATGTTTTTTTTTTTATCTGAGCGGTAGATCTCGACGTGGTGACCACTGCCTTAATACAAATCAGACCCTCCCCAGGCCGTCTTAACTGCCAGTTAAACATTGTTCTGTTCAAGTGAAGTGAGAGTAGGGGAGACACTTGTATGTACAAGTGTCTTGAGGGTAAGGGGGTTGATGTGGAATTGGGGCTAACTCAGAGTATGCATGAACAAGGGTACAAGAAAGAAGGCGCTGTGTTTCTATTCGTCTGTACTACTTGTTCCACAAATCAACAGCTCCCCCTGTGGTCACTGGAGGAACTGAAGCCTGCTCTGATAGGACACTGCTATAGAAGTGAATTTCCATTGCGAGGGAAGCACAGCAAATGATTTCCTTTGTTATATTGGGAGATCTGAGTCACCTACACAGTGTTCTCTCTCACAGCCAGAGTGTTCTCTGCTTTATCCAGCCACACACTCACTCTACCTCTCTCCCCTACACACTCTTTACTAAGACAGGTCACTGGGCCACCACTCAGTTTCTGACGTCATCAGTAGTAGACGCCACAAAGCTAGAATGAGTTCTATTTCTATGAGTCGACATGACACAAAAAACCCAGGGTGTAGTTCATATGTAATAATAAGAGCCTTTTGCTGAGAGGAAGAACGTGTCAGTGAGAGTGTGTTACGGGCATTATGAACAGAAGAACAGTTATAGGTGAGCAGTCAGATTATGTTAAATAGGCAGAGTGATAGGCAGAGTGAAAAGTCCCAAGGTGTACTGTTCCAAGCTCCACACAAACACACACTCTCCCTCCCTCTCTAGCGATAGGACCATGCCATCTGTCGAAGCGTATCGTCAGGAGAAAGAGAGGGGCTGTAGCCTGTGATCATTCAGCCACTACAGAGGCAAGGTGACGTGGCCACTGAACATCACAAAACACACACACACACACAGAGAGAGAGAGAGAGGACACAGGCACTGAACATCACACTGACTGGACACAGGAACCAGAGAGAAAGAGGGACAATAGAGCACAGAGGACCAGAGAGCAGGGATACAGCCATACGAGGTGAAGCCCAGTCCACGGGAGGGTGAGATAAAGGTGTTTGACCATTAATAGCGGGATACAGGTGTATGGATGGACACACACTAGTACACAGGAACAAGCAAACATACACACACACGCACTAGGGCTGAACCCCAATTAAGTCAACTGGTCGATTGTTCGGTCGATAGGCTGTTGGTCAATCGAGATTGCAAGCAGTAGAAAAAAATAAAGAAAATGGTCATGGTGTAGCCTACAAGACACCGGTCTGATTTGAGTGTACTGATCCACTGTGGAGGCTGTTGGATGGCACGGTCCATCAGTCTAAGACATGTGCTACTGAAACTGTATATGGTTATATTATGTAAGAACAATGGTGCAACACAAATAAAAATTATACTATACAAATGCGCTTTCTCCCGTGTTGGATAGCTGTTGCTGTTAAATGTGCCTGGCTTTATAAATCATCCATATATATATATATATCTACAGAAATAAGATCAACAGGCAACACAAGCAGGATCCGAGTGTTTGTTTAATAGCACCAAGCCTCACGCAACCAGGCGATTGTTTGAGCGATAGGCTGTTGGTCGATCGAGACCACATGTCGGATAAGCAATTTCACAAATACGGCTGTTTTTAATCTTTGCTATGCTTTACACTTTTTTTCCCGTTAGAACAGCCTCTCTGGTATTACTTATAATTTCTTTAGTGTTGTTTACACTGTTCCAAATTGTCAGGAAAAAATGGTTATAATAATAACAAACCTTTTTCTTGATCTCCTTTTTATAGTTATTATYATGATCATCATTAACAAGGCAGTTAACCCACTGTTTCTAGGCCGTCATTGAAAATATGATAATGCCATTATCATTAGCAGGCTGAGTATAGCGGCCTTGTATAACCACCATTGAGCTGTAGGCCTAAGATCGCATACTGTTTAGTCTTAAGCCTATATTTCAATACGTATATAGGCTATTGTATAAATCAATCATTAATTTGTTCATGTCGTCACACAGCATATGAGTCATTCATGATTTGCAATGCAATCAAGCGTTTGCATTTTATTTGTATATATACAGTGGGGAGAACAAGTATTTGATACACTGCCGATTTTGCAGGTTTTCCTACTTACAAAGCATGTAGAGGTCTGTAATTTTTATCATAGGTACACTTCAACTGTGAGAGACGGAATCAAAAAAAAAAAAAATCCAGAAAATCACATTGTATGATTTTTAAGTAATTAATTAGCATTTTATTGCATGACATAAGTATTTAATACATCAGAAAAGCAGAACTTAATATTTGGTACAGAAACCTTTGTTTGCAATTACAGAGATCATACTTTTCCTGTAGTTCTTGACCAGGTTTGGTTGTGCCCCCTGCTTAGTGGTGTTGCAGACTCTGGGGCCTTTCAGAACATGTGTATATATACTRAGATCATGTGACATTTAGATTGCRCACAGGTGGATTTTATTTAACTAATTATGTGACTTCTGAAGGTAATTGGTTGCACCAGATCTTATTTAGGGGCTTAATAGCAAAGGGGGTGAATACATATGCACGCACCACTTTTCCGTTTTAATTTTGTATTTCTATTTTGGAAAACGTTTTTTAATTTCACCAATTTGAACTATTTTGTGTATGTCCATTACATGAAATCCAAATAAAAATCAATTTAAATTACAAGTTGTAATGCCACAATACAGGGAAAAACACCAAGGGGGGTGAATACCGTTGCAAGGCACTGTACATGGTGATTTTCCCCATGCAAATAGAGTGTGGAAGAGTGGGTTTTAGTGTGTGTGCGTGTGGACGTGTGCGTGTGGATGTGTGTTTCCATGAGTCTGTTTCACTATCAGCCTAACACAGATCCTCCCCTCCTCTACATCTGCCAAGCCCGAGCCAAGCGGCTTCTTATTGGCCGGTGAGATACCACAGCTTCTAGTCTGCAATCTTCGTGTGACATTTTTTGTTGTTGGGGAAAACAATCATGGAACCAATAATTGCTTCTAATAGACCATATGCATAGCAATGTAAAATAAACAATTCTTTTAAAATTGCACACAGAACATCACATAAGGATAATTTAGTTGCTAATGGCAGCCTGCAGGAGGCTTTATCCGGCTTACCTTAACTGAAAGAAATTGTGTAGTAATTATTTTGGAGTCTGTGACAACTTGGATGGCATGTAGAGTACCAGTCACAACATTTGGACACACCCACTCATTCAAGGGTGTTTCTTTATTTTTACTATTTTCTATATYGTATATGTGAAATAACACATCTACAATGTAGTAAACGAAAAAATGTCAAACAAATCAAACCCTTTGCCTCGATGACAGCTTTGCACACCCTTGGCATTCTCTCAAACAGCTTCATGAGGTAGTCACCTGGAATGCATTTCAATTTACAGGTGAGCCTTGCTAATTTGTGGAATTTCTTTCCTTCTTAATGCGTTTCAGCCAATTAGTTGTGTTGTGACAAGGCAGGAGTGATATACAGAAGATTAGCCCTATAAATCCATATTATGGCAAGAASAGCTCAAATAAGCAAAGATTACTTTAAGACATGAAGGTCAGTCAATCCGGAAAATTTTAAGAACTTTGAAAGTTTCTTCAAATGCAGTCGCAAAAACCACCAAGCGCTTTGATGAAACTGGCTCTCATGAGGACCGCCACAGGAAAGAAAGACCCAGAGTTACCTCTACTGCAGAGGATAAATTCATTAGAGTTAACTGCACCTCAGATTGCAGCCCAAATAAATGCCTCACAGACTTCAAGTAACAGACACATCTCAACATCAACTATTCAGAAGAGACTGCGTGAATCAGGCCTTCATGGTTAAATTGCTGCGAAGAAACCACTAGTAAAGGACACCAATAAGAAGAAGAGAGTTGCTTGGGCAAAGAAACATGAGCAATGGACATTAGACCTGTGGAAATCTGTCCTTTGGTCTGATGAGTCCAACTTTGAGATTTTTTGTTTCAACTGCTGTGTCTTTGTGAGACGCAGAGTAGATGAACGGATGATCTCCGCATGTGTGGTTTCCACCGTGAAGCATGGAGGTGGTGGTGTGATGGTGCTTTGACGGTGACACAGTCAGTGATTTATTTAGAATTCAAGGCACACTTAACCAGCATTGCCACCACAGCATTCTGCAGCGATACGCCATCCCATCTGGTTTGTGCTTAGTGGAACTATCATTTGTTTTTCAAGAGGACAATGACCCAACACACCTCCAGGCTGTGTAAGGGCTATTTGACCAAGAGTGATGGAGTGCTGCATCAGATGACCTGGCCTCCACAATCATCCAATCTCAACCCAATTGAGATTGTGGTCCAACTCATCCCAAACAGAGTGAAGGAAAAGCAGCCAACAAGTGCACAGCATATGTGAGAACTCCTTCAAGATTGTTGGAAAAGCATTCCAGGTGAAGCTGGTTGAGAGAATGCCAAGAGTGTGCAAAGCTGTCATCAAGGCAAAGGATGGCTACTTTGAAGAATCTCAAATATAAAATATATTTTGATTTGTTTAACACTTTTTGGGTTACTACATGATTCCATATGTGTTATTTCATAGTTTTGATGTCTTCACTATTATTCTACAATGTAAAAATTAGGAAAAGCCCTTGAATGAGTAGGTGTCCAAACATTTGACTGATACTGTATATCTACAACCTAGTCTGAGTACCCAGATTGTCTGTCTAAAAACATTTGTTTTTCTCAATAAATTTTCGCCCAAAAAGTGTTACATTCACAACTGAATTTTCTTCATCAGGCTTCCCTTAGCTGAAAACATTGTGGAGAGATGGTTTTGGAGTCTATGAAAGCCTGTATGTCATGTCTAGATGTGTCAATRTCATCTTGTATAGTCTTCACAGAGCCAAGAGTGGCGACAAGCCACAGATATCAGTAATCTCACTGAGATTAACCCAACCTGACTAACACAAGCAAATTACCCTTAAACCTAGTGTTGGTTAATGCTTATCACATAGATTCCTCTCAGGTAGGTAATTGAAACAGTGGATAATTAATATGAGAGTCAAATTTAGCAAAGTTGTCTTAGTAGAGAGAAACAAGTGATGCTGAGAAACAAGTGATGCTGGGAGCGTGATTACACAGTGTGAGAGAAAGAGGCGAGAGAGCATTGTGAATCCATCTGTGATTTATGGTAATAGACATTGTGCGGTAATAAACAAAGAGATCTGCACTCTCTCTGTGTGCGTGCGTGTCTTCCTCCTATAGTAAACGTATGATAGCCTACAGAGGACACAAGCTAGAGGATCAATATTTCTGCCTGCGGCCATAAGCTTTGCACTGGCCTAGACTAGCACCAGCCCAGCCCACGCAGTCAGCCAAAACACACAGCTGCTTCTCCTCTACACCCAACCAACCCAGCAGTACGACTCACCTACCAACGTCCAACGCTTTCTCCGCAATCACGTAACCATGGCGATGGTACAGCAGCAGAGCAGAGGAGAGCAGAGCTGCATTTCAGATCTGTTTCTATGGCTGTATCTGAAATGGCCCAGGTCAAAAGTAGTGCACTATATACAGTAGGGAATAGGGTGCCATTAAAGATGCACAGAAATGTTGTTGCTGTTCTCTCTGTGGCCTGCTGGTTGCTTGGCTAGTGGTCCAGTAGTGTATCTAGGGCTCTCACTGCCACATAGAAATACATGGAGCTATAGATGATAGACATTTCAATTGGACAGATGTGGGGTACAGGTCTTCACGGATCGACCTATACCCGATCCGGGATCCAGATCCAGAATTCTAAATCATTTCACAGGTCTGATATGATTGTCACGGGTCTTGGGTAACTGACTTGTCCAGAAGGGCCCATAGAGATCCAAGCTCGACTGCTGCAGTAGAGAGAGAGAAATTCTATAACTTATGCTGCTGCTATTGCTTTTCACGAGAGAGGAGCGTAGCGCGTGTAGCTTGTTGTTGTTGTTGGCCAATCATAAGTCATCGAAGCGGAAATAGGCTATAGTCATAGAGCCTCGTGTGTTGCATCATTTTTGAGATATCTAATCAATGGAAGATGGAATTAAAATGACGGAATWAGTTAAAGGAGAAGGATAGGCTACAACGACCAAAAGCCAGCAGGTAGGCTGCTACTTAATATTCTGAATGGAGAGGTTGTCATTTGTAACTGTAGGATGCTGCCTTAATTAGCCTAGCAGAATATCTTAACTAGCTTCTCCCAGTTTGATGCAGTCAAGACAGGTACTACGTAATCATATCTGATGATAAATAATCTAGCTATATGACAGCTATTAGTGTACTAAAGCACGAGTGTGCTTGGTTGGTGTCTCTTGTCTCTCACTCCCTGCTCCCCGTGTCACTTGCTCCCAGTATGGCCCTTCCCCCATCTGCTAGAGCGGCACCTCTCTCTCTCTCCTTTCGCTCTGTATCAGCTCCGGTTAAAAAAGTAGCTTAAAAAACAACTTTTCTTCTGCTTCCCTCACTCGGATTGGGTCTGGATCCGACCAGGTCTATATGGAACGGTTCTAGTTGTCCACAGGTCCATTCGGAACGGTTCTCTAGGTTTTAAAAATGTATTTATGAAAAACGTGTACGGGTGGGAAAGCCCCAGGTCCATTTCCGAACGAGTCCCGTGAAGACCTCTAACGTGGGGAGAACTAGGCTCTAACTGTATGTCTGGGAAGGCTCTTTAGTCAACACTACTATAGCCTAATACACACAATGTGAACATCTTACCGCTTACTTGATTACCGCATTGTTGGGAAAGGGCTTACAAGAAAGACATTTCACTATACTTGTGCACGTGACAATAAAACTTGAAACATACCACAACATAACAGAACACTCACACTATCCCCACTGACTTCACCTGTTATTGAGGCAGAGATAAGCAGAGAGTCATCACTCTAAACGAGCTGCCACTAACGGAGAAAAGAGGAGGATGAGAAGAGGAAATGAAAAGGGAACATTTCTAGAGTGTGAAATATGGAAGAAGATCAATCCATTAAGAAATGAATTTGCAGTCTCACAGAAATCATTAGAAGTATAGTTAATGGAGGCCTCCCGAGTTGCGCARTGGTCTAAGGCGCTGCATCGCTGTGCTAGCTGTGCCACTAGAGATTCTGGGTTCGAGTCCAAGCTCTGTTGCAGCCGGACGCGACTGGGAGAGCCATGGGTTGGCGCACAATTGGCCCAGCGTCGTCCGGGTTAGGGGAGGGTTTGGCCGGCAGGGATGTCCTTGTCCCATCGCGCACTAGCACCTCCTGTGGCCGGTAGGGCGCAGTGCACGCTGACACGGTCACCAAGTGCACGGTGTTGCCGCCGACAGATTGGTGCGGCTGGTTCCGGGTTAAGTGGGCATTGTGTCAAGAAGCAGTGCGGCTTGGTTGGGTTGTGTTTCGGGGAACGCACGGCTCTCGACCTTCGCCTCTCCCGAGTCCGTACAGGAGTTGCAGCGATGAGACAATTGGATACCACGAAATTGGGGAGAAAAACAAGGTAAAAAAATATGTATATAAAAATGTAAGAATGGGAGATATTATGCTCTACGCCCCTACGCCCCAAATGGCACCCTACTCCCTACATAGTGCACTACTTTTGACCAGAGCCCTATGAGACCCAGTCAAAAGTAGAGCACTATATAGGGAATAGGGCACCATTTGGGATGTAGTGTTGGTCTACGAGGCTGAGTGGGATGTTAATTGATAAATGAACTCAGCAAAAAAAGAAACGTCCCTTTTTCAGGACACTGTCTTTCAAAGATAATTTGTAAAAATCCAAATAACTTCACAGATCTTCATTGTAAAAGGTTTAAACACTGTTTCCCATGTTTRTTCAATGAACCATAAACAATTAATGAACATGCACCTGTGGAACAGTCGTTAAGACACTAACAGCTTACAGACGGTAGGCAATTAAGGTCATAGTTATGAAAACTGCGTGAACGTGCCTTAGGCATGCTGCAAGGAGCCATGAGGACTGCAGATGTGGCCAGGGCAATAAATTGCAATGTCCGTACTGTGAGATGCCTAAGTCAGCGCTACAGGGAGACAGGACGGACAGCTGATCGTCCTCACAGTGGCAGACCACGTGTAACAACACCTGCACAGGATCGGTATATCCGCACATCACACCTGCAGGACAGGTACAGCATGGCAACAACAACTGCCCGAAATACACCRGGAACGTGCAATCCCTCCATCAGTGCTCAGACTGTCTGCAATAGGCTGAGAGAGGCTGGACTGAGGGATTTTAGAACTGTTGTAAGGCAGGTCCTCACCAGACATCACCGGCAACAACGTCGCCTATGGGCACAAACCCACCGTTGCTGGACCAAACAGGACTGGCAAAAAGTGCTCTTCACTGGCGAGTCGCGGTTTTGTCTCACCAGGGGTGATGGTCGGATTCACGTTTATCGTCGAAGGAATGAGCGTTACACCGAGGCCTGAACTCTGGAGCGGGATCAATTTGGAGGTGGAGGGTCCGTCATGGTCTGGGGTGGTGTGTCACAGCATCATCGGACTGAGCTTGTTGTCATTGCAGGCAATCTCAACACTGTGAGTTACAGGGAACACATCCTCCTCCCTCATGTGGTACCCTTCCTGCAGGCTCATCCTGACATGACCCTCCAGCATGACAATACCACCAGCCATACTTTCTCGTTCTGTGTGTGATTTCCTGCAAGACAGGAATGTCAGTGTTCTGCCATGGCCAGCGAAGAGCTCGGGTCTCAATCCCATTGAGCACGTCTGGGACCTGTTGGATCGGAGGGTGAGGGCTAGGGCCATTCCCCCCAGAAATGTCCGGGAACTTGCAGGTGCCTTGGTGGAAGAGTGGGATAACATCTCACAGCAAGAACTGGCAAATCTGGTGCAGTCAATGAGGAGATACACTGCAGTACTTAATGCAACTGGTGGCCACACCAGATACTGACTGTTACTTTTGACACTTTGACCCCCCCCTTTCGTTCAGGGTCACATTATTCCATTTCTGTTATTCACATGTCAGTGGAAGTTGTTCAGTTTGKGTCTCAGCTGTTGAATCTTATGTTCATTAAAATATTTACACATGTTAAGTTTGCTGAAAATAAACGCAGTTAACAGTGAGAGGACGTTTCTTTTCTTGCTGAGTTTATGTGCAGTAGCTACAATCTGAATTACTACTGACGCAAATAAATTGACATCAGAAAAGTGGAATATGATTCAACAACAAATGTGTATCTTAAAAAAAGATGACAATCTCAATTGCATCATGTCAAGTGCATTTTAGCRGGGTGACAAAATGATAAAGGAGCAATTTTTCATGGCGAGAAATCCAATTTATGCCTTTTATAGTAGAGGAATTAACGCAATACCAAAATATTCAATAACCGTGATTATTATTCATGGAAAATGTATTACATCTTGACAAGGAGTTTTTTCAGAACCATTCTCGGCTCCAGTGCATTTTATGGAATCAGGAATGATGAGAAAATGAGTGGAGAAAGTCTCAAAATAGATCTGATGTTTCAGTTCCTGGCCATTGGAATAATGAGTCAGCTTCTCCATCATCTTCAAGAAGAAAATATTTCAAGACCTGATACGAACTATTCCAAGTACTGTACTTATTAGTATGATACTGTATATTATATTTCACAACAATGATTTCAAATTTAAATAAACTAGAAATATGAGTACTGTGTAATAAATACATATAGATGAAAAGCCCAAGTTGAAAAAAAGTGACTCAAGCCAAAACAGATTCTAAATAACCCTATTTAAAATAACAGAGCAAGAGGCAAAAACAAAACTAAAGTTAGAGTCTTCTTTCTAATTGCTAGGCCTACTTCAAATGCACATTTTTTTACTACTGCCAATAAGTACTATGTGTGTGCACTGTTCCCTGCCTTCCTCATCAGTCTACTAGACACACACTTGGGTCAATGAGGAACTCCATCAGAGAACGATAGAAGAGGGGGATAAGAGAGAGCAGAGGAGGAAAGAGGGGGGGAAACCTCCAGTGAATGCCAGTGGCCGTGCAGAGGCAATTACTTAATGACTCGTTAGAGCAAATAAAGAACGTTAATCAGCTAAGCGTTAAAATCAGCGCCTGGCGATGGGAGACTGCGAACAAACYGATACTCATTAAATACTCAGGAACAAGACACACCACACTGATCCCCCGCTCAATCCACAGACAGAGCAGACACAGACCACTGACCCTCTGCTCAATCAACAGACAGCACGACAGAACACTAACACACCCCACTGACACTAAACTCAATCAACAGACCAAATGACAGACAGCCCAATGAACCTCCGCTCAATCCACAGACACCAGATAGACTACCCCCAACTGACCCAGTGCTCCATTCACAGACAGCAGACAGACACACACACACACACACACACACACACACACACACACCTCTGGCCCTCCGCTCAACCCACAGCCAGACCAAACTGAACGACAGACAGCAGGCGTGATCCTCACACAGTCAATACGAACCACTTAAACATGGAGAAACTCAACCAGCCTGGTAGTAGCTGACAAAGTAGTTGGCTAAAGCTACAAGACTCTGCTGGAGAGACAAGTAAAACAGAAGCGTGACATTTTGACTGNGGGTGACAAAATGATAAAGGAGCAATTTTTCATGGCGAGAAATCCAATTTATGCCTTTTATAGTAGAGGAATTAACGCAATACCAAAATATTCAATAACCGTGATTATTATTCATGGAAAATGTATTACATCTTGACAAGGAGTTTTTTCAGAACCATTCTCGGCTCCAGTGCATTTTATGGAATCAGGAATGATGAGAAAATGAGTGGAGAAAGTCTCAAAATAGATCTGATGTTTCAGTTCCTGGCCATTGGAATAATGAGTCAGCTTCTCCATCATCTTCAAGAAGAAAATATTTCAAGACCTGATACGAACTATTCCAAGTACTGTACTTATTAGTATGATACTGTATATTATATTTCACAACAATGATTTCAAATTTAAATAAACTAGAAATATGAGTACTGTGTAATAAATACATATAGATGAAAAGCCCAAGTTGAAAAAAAGTGACTCAAGCCAAAACAGATTCTAAATAACCCTATTTAAAATAACAGAGCAAGAGGCAAAAACAAAACTAAAGTTAGAGTCTTCTTTCTAATTGCTAGGCCTACTTCAAATGCACATTTTTTTACTACTGCCAATAAGTACTATGTGTGTGCACTGTTCCCTGCCTTCCTCATCAGTCTACTAGACACACACTTGGGTCAATGAGGAACTCCATCAGAGAACGATAGAAGAGGGGGATAAGAGAGAGCAGAGGAGGAAAGAGGGGGGGAAACCTCCAGTGAATGCCAGTGGCCGTGCAGAGGCAATTACTTAATGACTCGTTAGAGCAAATAAAGAACGTTAATCAGCTAAGCGTTAAAATCAGCGCCTGGCGATGGGAGACTGCGAACAAACTGATACTCATTAAATACTCAGGAACAAGACACACCACACTGATCCCCCGCTCAATCCACAGACAGAGCAGACACAGACCACTGACCCTCTGCTCAATCAACAGACAGCACGACAGAACACTAACACACCCCACTGACACTAAACTCAATCAACAGACCAAATGACAGACAGCCCAATGAACCTCCGCTCAATCCACAGACACCAGATAGACTACCCCCAACTGACCCAGTGCTCCATTCACAGACAGCAGACAGACACACACAGACACAAACACACACACCTCTGACCCTCCGCTCAACCCACAGCCAGACCAAACTGAACGACAGACAGCAGGCGTGATCCTCACACAGTCAATACGAACCACTTAAACATGGAGAAACTCAACCAGCCTGGTAGTAGCTGACMAAGTAGTTGGCTAAAGCTACAAGACTCTGCTGGAGAGACAAGTAAAACAGAAGCGTGACATTTTGACTGATTCATTACATCAAAAGTCTCCTGTTTTAATCACATGGTGTAAACACAAAATATAGGCCAACTCACAATCAAAGCATGTTGACTTCAATGGCTTCTCTGCTTAGTAGGAAGGGATCATCTCTAGCTTGCTTGGAGTAGTCCAATAGGGCTGTCATTGAAGCTCAATATGTGTATTTCTCTCTCGTCTACATGGTTTATCATTTATGCTGACTGTGTATTCCTCTCTACCCCTCTCAACATGGTTTTTCCCTGACTGCTCCTCCTTCCGCCTACAATCCCCATCCCTCTGTCAGATGCTGAGAGTGACACACACATTAAAACATTTTTAAAAAACATTAGCGCTGTTTAGAGTTTGTCAGAGATGCCCAGTGTCAGCTAGGTCTCAKACTGTAAACCAACCAGCCATGCCACAGCTAACAGAGCAGGTAGAGTCTCTTCGCTTAGCTTATTTGGTCTTCTTTCACACTGTTCTGTTGCTGTTATTAAAACCAACCTTCATGTCTATGCGTCGGCTTACAGTGTAGACTCCGTCAGAGCTTGGCTATATGTCTGGTTTATTATTCAGAATAAAAACCTGATAAGTAAAGTATTTGCCAGCTCTGTCACAATGTATCATTTTCAATTTCTTAAGAAGTGCACTGTTGGAACTAGGAACACAAACAAGCATTTCGCTATACCCGCAAAAACATCTGCTAAATATGTGTATGTGACCAATACAATTTGATTTGATTTAAGTGGACATATGATGGGGACCTGGTTCACAGTGAGCTCCAAAAGTATTGGAACAGTGACACATTTTTGTTGTTTTGGCTCTGTACTTCAGCACTGTGAAATTATGTCAGTTTTAATTTGAGGGTATTTACACCACTTTTTGTATATAGTCCACCCATTTTAGGGGGAAAAGGGTATTGGGACAAATTCCCTTATGTGTATTGAAGTAGTATAACGTTAAGTATTTGGTCCCATATTCATAGCATGCAACGACTACATCAAGCTTGTGACTGTCGCTCTGGATAAGAGCGTCTGCTAAATGACTTAAATGTAAATGTAAATGTACACATTTGTTGGATGCATTTGCTCTTTTTTTTGGTTATGTTTCAGATTGTTTTGTGCCCAATAAAAATGAATGGTAATTAATGTAGCGTCATTTTGGAGTAACCTTTATTGTAAATAAAATATCATACCCCCAAGACATGCAAACCTCTCACCATTACAATAACAGTGAAAGTTTGCATTATTGGGGGATGGGGGGGCGGTGATATTTGTGTGTCTGCAACTTTCTCACTCATCATTATTCACGACTCATTCAGAATTATCCCTAATCATTGCAGCAAGTATAAGTAGAAACATTTATTATTTTTTATTATAAATAAACAGCTAATGGGGATCCRAAAAAGGGGGATTTCTCCCTCTGAGCTCCTCACTTCCACTCTTTTTTCCCCCTTCTCTATCAGCCTCTTMCAATCCCTGCCTCTGCTCCTCTCTCAGCCCGTCTCAGTCACTCACTGTCCCTCTATTTCCCCTCAATGCCAGGACCAGCAGGCAGGACTTGAGGTAGTTGAGAGCTCTGGACAGACAGGACTGAATGCCCACCTCAATCCTCCCTTCATTATTACATTAATTCCCCTCACCTCTCCTCTCCTCTCTGCCATAACTCCTTGGCCGTGACACCATCATGGTGTCCTTGCCTGCTGCCCACTGGCAAACTGCCTGCTGCAGCCCCCTTTATTACTCCTGACCAGACCCCTACACTCACTCACACAGACGCAGGCACAAGTTATATGATCTTTTTCCATTGACTTTGTACTGACATCACTACTGCTCCTGTATAAATCCCAGCAGTACTATCATAGGTCATCTTCCAGGAAACACGTGTAGCTTCCTTCTGACAGCACGGATCCTCTCTCTCCAGTCTCCACACTGACAATCAGAAAAAGACCACCAGAGACCACGAGATCTGTCCTCTCCTCCAGAACTTCATCCAATACAATAGAGCAGGTATTCCCCCAGGGGTATGCGCAATGCCGTCGGGGGTACGCCAAGTAAAAATGTGAATCACATTTTTTTTGTTTTATAATATWTWTWTTTTTAAATCTTCACAAAATCTTCCTCGCCTGAATAGCCTCGTTTCACTGCCAAAAATWAAATWAAATAAACCATCTTGTGTTCAAGCGAAATAACAACAACTTCAAATACAGGTAGCCTAGTCAAATAATTAACATCCAATCACATTAACCGTTACTCTGTCGCGGGAATTCCACTAACGGTCCGTATGTAGCCAAACGTAGCTGCTGCTCCTGTTGGTATCTGTACTGATGGCGCAAAAGCCATGAGAGGGAGAAATAGTGGAGTGGTAACACRCATGCAAGCAGTTGCTCCCRACGCCACTTGGGTAAACTGCAGCATCCACCGAGAGGCTCTTGCTGCCAAGGGAATGCCTGACAGCTTGAAAGACATTTTGGACACTGGTTAACTTTGTTAAAGCAAGGCCTCTGAACTACATGTGTGTCAAATGTGTATTTGACACGTAGCTACTACTTTCACACTTTTACTCTTGAAATCTTTGGTTGTTTCCAACACTACCTTACTCTGTTTAGCACATGGCCTCATATGTGAATCCTTAAATAGATGAGTGGCGCTACGGCTTAAGAGGGTGTGAACGATGCTGAATGGGTGTAGACAAAGAAGAGCTCTCCACTAGTTGCACCAAAATATTCAATATTCAAAAGTGGGGTTATCAAAAGTTTATCAACTTTCAAAGCAGAATTACTATCCCATTGTTCCACAACTGTAGTGTATGATGTACAATKTTCTAGCTCTGAGTCTCTACTTTTATCCAATGTAAAAAACCCAGTTTCAAATTTTGCTACATAGGACCGAATCAAGCCGGTTGATCAGAAATGTGGAATAAGTTAAGGGGTATGAAAACTTTCTGAAGGTAGATTAAACAGAGTCAATACTGCCCCTAGTGATCAGGCAGAGTGACGCAGGTTAAGCAGTGTATTACAGTACACTATAAAAGCCTATAGCCAACATGCTACAGCTACAGAACTTCCGGCGCCGACAGAGATGGCCGCCTCGCTTCGTGTTCCTAGGAAACTATGCAGTATTTTGTTTTTTTATGTGTTATTTCTTACATTGTTACCCCAGGTAATCTTAGGTTTTATTACATACAGTCAGGAGGAACTACTGGATATAAAAGCAACATCAACTCACCAACATTACGACCAGGAATACGACTTTCCTGAAGCGGATCCTCTGTTTTGCCCATCACCCAGGACAACGAACCGGATCCAAGCCGGCGACCCAAAACAACGACGCCGTAGAAGGGGCAGACAGAGAGGTCTTCTGGTCAGGCTCCGTAGACGGGCACATCRCGCACCGCTCCCGAGCATACTACTCGCCAATGTCCAATCTCTTGACAACAGGGTAAACGAAATCCGAGCAAGGGTTGCATTCCAGAGAGACATCAGAGACTAACGTTCTTTGTTTCACGGAAAAATGGCTCACTCGAGACACGCTATCGGAGTCGGTACAGCCAGCTGGTTTCTTCACGCATCGCGCCGACAGAAACAAACATCTTTCTGGTAAGAAAAAGGGCGGGGGTGTATGCCTTATGACTAATGAGACGTGGTGTGATAATAACAACATACCAGTACTCAAGTCCGTCTGTTCACCTGACATAGAATTCCTCACAATCAAATGCCGACCGCATTATCTACCTAGAGAATTCTCTTCGATCATGATCACAGTCGGGTATATTCCCCCCCAAGCAGACACATCGACGGCCCTGAAAGAACTTCATTTGACTCTATGTAAACTGGAAACATCATATCCTGAGGCTGCAGGAGATGGGGATTTTAACAAGGTTAATCTGAAAACAAGGCTCCCTAAATTCTATCAGCATATCAAAACCCTAGATCATTGTTATTCTAACTTCCGCGACGCATATAAGGCCCTCCCCCGCCCACCTTTGGAAAAGCTGACCACGACTCCATTTTCTTGCTCCCAGCCTATAAACAGAAACTAAAATAGGAAGCTCCCGCGCTCAGGTCTGTCCAAYGCTGGTCCGACCAATCGGATTCCACGCTTCAAGATTGCTTCGATCACGTGGACTGGGACATGTTCCGCACTGCGTCGAACAACAACATTGATGAATACGCTGATTCGGTGAGCGGGTTAATTCGCAAGTGCATCGGCGATGTCGTACCCACAGCGTCTATTAAAACATTCTTAAACCAGAAACTGTAGATTGATGGCAGCATTCGCGCAAAACTGAAAGCGCGAAACACTGCTTTTAATCAGGGCAAGGTGACCGGAAACATGACCGAATACAAACAGTGTAGCTATTCCCTCCGCAAGGCAATCAAACAAGCTAAGCGTCAGTATCTGTAATAAAAGGTTTTGAGTGCTTTTGTGACAAGCCAATTTTTTCAGCCTCCTGAGGTTGAAGAGGCGCGCTGCTGGCCTTCTTCACCACGCTGTCTGTGTGGGTGGACCATTTCAGTTTGTCCGTGATGTGTAACGCCGGGAGAGTTAATGTCTACTCATCCCACATATGTCCCTCACTTGCTGGAGTTAGGGCTCCTGCTGTTCCTAAAGTACGATCATCTCCCTTTGTTTGTACATAATGGTGTGGTCCATATTCATTCGATTGTTTGTTTTCATCTGGTTCATTTTAGATGATGATTCACATAAAAGAAAACGTATGTTTTTTCAAATTGTATTATCTAAACAAGTCTATTGTTTATATTTGTCTACATTCATTGTCATTTAAACAAACTTCAGAGATGGTTTTTCTTTCAAATGGTACCAGAAATGTCATTCCTTGCCCTGGGGCCTGATAAGCTAGAGTTGCAGTTCTTAGATATTGGGTATGTGCTTCAGGGGCGGAATTGAAGAAGGGGGGTAGCTGTAAGGTTTTAAGAAGAAGCCTTGAGACAATTGGAACATGGATTGTGTATGTGTGCCATTCCAGAGGGTGAATGCAAGAAAATATTGAGTGGCTTAGATGGGTTGTTGAAGTGCCAGGCGCCAGGTTTTGTGTCAAGATGCCACGCTGCCGGGCTTTTTCATGCTCAACAGTTTCTGTGTGTATCAGAATGGTCACCACGAACTAACTTGACAGCAACACGGGAAGTATCGGAGTCAACTGGGCATCAGCATCCCTGTGGGAGCGCTTTCTACACCTTGTAGAGTCATGGCCTGACAATTGAGCTGTTCTGAATGGCAAAACGGGGGGGGCTCAATTTATAACCGCAGGTCATTTGGTTTCATTCAGAATGTTGGAGGTACAGAGCCAAAGACAAAATGTCACGGCCAATAACCTTCCTTTGGAGCTCATGTAAGTTATATAATAAATCTTAATTGATAATAGGAACTGATAAAAACAAATCTCATATTGTATAGGTAACAACATCTATTGATAGAAGTCCCCACATCACAGTGACATTGATATATAAACTGTACAACCTAGTAATTATGAAGTAATTGTTGTGAATTGTTTGTGTCCCAATCTTAGGGAAAACTCACCAAGCTATGCCATATGTC
>NC_036840.1:13610176-13905992 GCF_002910315.2 Salvelinus sp. IW2-2015 | reverse complement strand
GTGATGACGAGGTGATATTGCTTTGTGCCCTGGCAACTGGACCCACTGTTGGTTTCTATAGAGAAACGGTGGTTTTTGGATTTGCAGAGAGCTAGTGAGCCACATACCCCTCCACCCAGTTTCAGAAAATATAGGCCTAGAGCTCCAGTTCTCTTCAGTCCTTCTGCCGTCAATACACGCCCTGGACCCTCGATCAGGACTCCACTAACCAGCTCTCATCTCCCTCTCAGTCCTCTCTTGTGATGCATATGATAACTTCGTACTGCTCTTCTGTTTGTTGTTTTCTCTCTCCTTCTCTGCAGATTACACATGACATACGAGAACTAATCCCCTTATTTCTCTCGTTTCAACAAGCTTTCCTGTCCAAGAGGTGAGGCCTCTATTACAGGAAACCACTGAGCTACCCTTGCCTCACCAGACCTCAGCATAATGTAATGAAATCCTGTTCGTCTATATTATACGTACACACACACTGCACCATTGCATGCATGCACGTATACTCAAGCATTCTCTTGACTCCTGAAGAGTGAAAACAATCTGGTGTACTGGAAGTCTTCAGTTGCAGGTTTTGCTGTTTGTTTTGCACTCTGCGTATGAGTTCGTATTTGCACTCTGCAATGAGTATTTAGAAAACAGATCGTTCTTTGTCATTGGATATAATGGACTGTGTTGCTTGTGTGTCCTGGGATAAGTTTGTTCAGTATTTGCGAGTCACACCCCTCTCCTCTATGTTCCTCTATTGGCCTCTACCTCTTGTCCCTCCCAGACCACACTACACCTCAGTGCTATGACGAGTAGGAAAATACTAACGAATGGGCCAACGTCCTCACACATACCCACCCCAATATCTATTTTTCTTAATTTAAAGTGATCCCTCTTTCTTCATATCCCTCTCTTTCTCTCACTCACTCCTTTGCCTCTTTCTCTGTCCCTCACCTATTTCGCTCTCTCGCTGTCCCTTATCTTCCACTTCTCCTTCCTCCCCTCCTTTCCTTCTTCCTACTGTTTTTTTTTCTCTCAGACAATCTCTCCTTATGCTTCTCTTTTTCCTCATCCCTCTCCCCTTCCCTTGCATGCTGGTGTATCTGCCACAGGCCTGCGTTGAAATATTTAGAGAATTAAATTGGGGATCATTTTTTATTTCTGGTCCCGAAATAACTTGTGCATGGTGATGCATGCGACCGCGGAGCTGTCTAAAAAAATCACAAATGTCAGTCTCTGTCTTAGTCTGTGTCCATACCAGTGCCTATAGAAATCTACATCCCCTTTTGGATTTCTCAACATTTTATTGTGTTATTGAGTTGCATTCGGAAAGATTCAGACCATTTCCCTTTTTCCAACATTGTGTACGTACAGCCTTATGTCTAAAAATGTACTTAAATAAATAAAAATCCTCGTCAAATCTACACACAATGCCCCATAATGACAAAGTGAAAACAGGTTTTTAGACATTTTTGGAAAAAAAAACTAAAAAACAGATATCTATTTACATAAGCATTCAGACCCTTTGCTGTGAGACTCCCAAATTGAGCTCAGGTGCATCCTGTTTCATTGATCATTATTTGAGACGTTTTTACAACTTGATGTGGAGTCCACCTGTGCTTCAATTAAATTCATTGGACATGATTTGGAAAGGCACACATCGTCTATGTAAGGTGCACAATTAGACATGCCTGTCAAAGCAAAAACTTCAGCCATGAGGTTGAAGGATATGTTGTCCGTAGAGCTGCCGACGTCAGGATGGTTGTCGAGGCACAGATCTGGGAAGGGTACCAAAACATTTCTGCACATTTGAAGGTCCCCAAGAACACAGTGGTCTCAATTCATTCTTAAATGGAGAAGTGTTGTAACCACCAATACTCTTCCTTGAGCTTGGCGCCCGTGAGGACCCATCCCAACCATCTCAATAGGGTTTGAGGTCGGGTGATTGTGGGGCCAGTCATCTGAGTGCAGCACTCCATCACTCTCTTTCTTGGTCAAAATAGCCCTTAAACAAGCCTGAGCTGTTTGTTGGTCATTGTCCTGCTGAAAAACAAATGATGCAGTTCAAATGATAGTCCCACTGAGCGCAAACAAGATGAGGAGATGGCGTATCGCTGCAGAAATGCCTGTGGGAAGCCATGCTCGGTTAAGTGTGCCTTGAATTCTAAAAAGTCACTGGGACAGTGTCACAGCAAAGGCACCCCCACCACCAGCACACCCTCCTCCATTTGCTTTCACGCGGTCAGAACCACACATGCAGAGATCATCCGGTCACCTTTCTCTGCGCTCTCGCAAAGACACTGCGGTTGGAACCAAAAATCTCAAATTGGACTTCATCAGACCAAAGGAACAGGTTTCCGCCCTGGTCTAATGTCCATTGCTGTGTTTCTTGGCCCAAGCAAGTTTCTTATTATTATTTGTGCCCTTAGTAGTGCGTTGCTTTTCAATTATTCGACCATGAATGCCTGATTTCCACGCAGTCTTCCTTCTGAAAACAGTTGATCGTGAGATATTGTCTGTTACTTGAACTCTGTGGCATTTATTTGGATGCAATTTCGTGGAGCTGGTATAACTCTAATGAACTATCCTATGCAGGCAGAGGTAACTCTGGGTCTTCCTTTCCTGTGGCGTCCTCATGAGAGCCACCTTTTCATCATAGCTCTTGATGGTGTATTGCGACTGCACCTTGAGAACTTTCAAAGTTTTCAGCAATGGACTGACCTTCATGTTTTAAAAGTAAATGGATGGACTTTCATTCTCTTCTGGCTTATTTGAGCTGTTCTTGCCATAATATGGACTTGGTTATTTTTACCAAATAGGGATATCGTCTGTGTACCACCCTACCTTGTCACAACTATTGGCTCAAACCCAATTAAAAGGAAGGAAATTTCCACAAAAATAAACTTTTAACAAGGCACACCTGTTAATTGAAATGCATTCAGGTGACTACTCATGAAGTTGGTGGAGAGAATGCCAGAGACTGCAAAGCTGTCATCAAGGCAAAGGGTGGCTACTTTGAAGAATCTCAAAATATATTTTTGATTTGTTTCAAAATTTTGATTCCAATATATCCACTACATGTTCCATATGTGTTAATTTCATATGTTTTGAATGTTTTCACTATTTATCACCATGTAGAAAATAGTCTTAAATAAATAAAAACCCTTGAATGAGTAGGCTGTCTGAACTTTTGACCAAGTTACTGGATATTAAATGTCCTGATCTTTTATTGTTACCACCTACCAAATTCACTGCCCTTTTTTATGATGAGGCTTCTGAAAAACTCACTCTTTCTTTGTATTTAGAATCTGCTTGCTTGAAATTCAATATTTGACTGAGGGACCTTACAGATGTATGTAATTGGGGATAGAGGAAGGGTATTCATTCAGAAATCATGTCAAACCCCTATTATTTCAACACAGGTGAGTCCCATATAACTTTTATGTGATTTATTAAGCAAAATGTTACTCCTGAAACTAATTAGGACTTGCCTAACAAAGGCAGTTGAATACTTATGCAATGACTATATTTTAGTTATTATTTTAAAATAATTTGGAGAGAGTCATTTTTAATTATTCACTTTTACATTATGGAGTATTTTGTGGATATGTATTTACAAAAACATTACAAATTAAATACATTTCAGGTCCACTTTGTAATGCCAGCAAAATGGGATTAAAGTCTTCAAGGTTGTTAGACTTTCTATAGCCACTGATATACTCTCCTGAGACTGTACATACTGAGTAATGCAACATTTAGTTTTCACACCATGTGGGTCAGAGAGGTCTCTTCCAAGGACCTACACAACTGGACGTAAACTTGCCTCGTGTTGCACCACTATGGCCTGCTAGACATGTGTTCACACATTAGCAGTGAGCTAATGGGACATGAAGCTAGCGCCATGAGAAAGCACACGTGTGTTTGTTTGTGCATGTGCGCACGTGTGTCCATACCATACATTTCTGTCTCATGGATTCCCTTGAGGAGGCATGGTAGCAACCGTGGTGGAAAGAGGAGAAGATGCGGAGGGGTGAAAGCTAATGCTCATCCAAGCAAGTCGTGCTTTTACGCATGATCAAATTTAAAATAATCAGTGATGGTGCACTTGAATATGCCACAAGCTATTGGATGAAAACATACATAACTCATCAGTCCTATGGTTTTTAGTTGCCTTTTGTCAATTTTTTTAAATTGTATTTTTTCTTCTGAGAGCTGAATTGTAAAGCTTGCCTTGTCCCAGATCTGTAATAGCCAAGTCAAACTCCTCACTACTACATTTTTGGGACAAAATAACATGGAGATCTGGGATCAGGCTACTGACACTCACTGTTCCATTTATCTCCCATGTGCTTTTGGCTGATGGGCAGCCTGTTTCACTGGCATAAAATAACACACTAATGTCTGGACCTATAACCCTCACACACTGACACTGTTCACCACTGTCCTCTCCTGATCACCACACTTGACCACTATCTAATCAGTTTAACCACCACGAGGTCAACATACACTCATCTTGTTACTCTGGCTGCGTTGTCAATTTTTTTTGTTGTTGTGATCCCATTTTATTTTATTAAATATTTTTTATTATTTTTGGCAGGGGGCTTTCAGCCTCTTGAATCTCCTATTGGCCTCTCTCCCGAACTCTCTTACACTCCACTCTCTCTCATCTCTCTCTGGCCATTGACTTCCTCCACCTGGTTTAGTGTCTAATTTCCACCCTCTGATGGGCTTCTGACGGAGGGTAGGTGCTCTGGCCATGCATGTCTAGCTGCAGGGAGATGATGAGCGCTGAGAGGAAAGATGATAGGAGCGAGAACATGGCGTTGTTTCTAGGGTGAGAGGACAAAAAAGAGAAGAGGGAAGGTGTCGGTGACGAAGGGAGGAAAGAGGGACATGAGGGAGGAGAGAGCCATTTAGTTCGTGAAAGGGAGGTGGAGGGAAGACATGGATGAGGAGAAGAGAAAGGAGGGTGGGCTGTTAAAGGGGAGAAACTCACATTAGCACTCCCCCCTCCTTCTTCCTCCCCGCACCACTATTGATAGATGTGACTTGATGATGAAAGCAGGGGGACAGCAAGTAGGGAGATGTTTGAATCCCATACATTTTAAAAGGAACACTTGACTAAACCATACTAGCTAGCATAACACGCCAGCATCCCAGGCAGCAACAACATGTTTTTTGGAGGCCTGGCGATCACAATTTGAGAAATGTGTTTATTTCGAAAAAATGAACAGAAAACATGGGCGTCCGAGAAAGTTGCTCTGCATGTGTGATGCATCGCCTGGCATGTCAGAACACAGCCACAGAACATTCAGGAGCCAGACTAGAAGAGGATGAGAAAAAGAATGGATCCAAGGCTGCGTACCAAAATGGCAACCTATTCCCGAATAGTGCTACTTTTGGACAGCGAATGCTTAGGGACCTGGTCAAAAGCAGTTGCCACTATTTTGGGGGAGGAATAGTGTGCTCATGGGGACGCATACTTTTTCATGTGGTTGATTATGCGCTGAACTTCAAGCTCCTTAATATCTTGGGGGATGACAGCAGCCAGGTGGAACATTAAAACCGAGGTGTAACGAAGATGGAGGTGTTTGCCTTCCAGAAAAAGATTAGAGAAAGAAGAACAGAGAAAATAAAAAAGTTTGCAGCGGTTCAAGAGTTCCTGATTCCGCAGTCAGTAGATAGAGAGACACGATTAGGTTCCAACACGGCGATGAGCAATATGTTATGATGTGATCGTCTGCAAACGTTTCAATTCCTGTCACTGCTCACCGCACATGCATGTCCTAGGGGACTAATTCCCGCACTTCTCTAACACGATCAAACCTTTATGTCAATGATTTAAACATGCATTCTTCTATAATTAATCCGGATATTGCTACCCATTATGATGACTGGTTGGGACATGGGATGGTGGACTGTTCTCGGTTTGTTGTTGAAACCATGGCGAGTGTGACCTTGTTTTAAAGAAAGTCAAATATATAAAACATTAGAAGTAGGAATCTACATAGTGTTCACTGCGTTACAGTGGATTATAGATCATCTGAGCTAGTGTGTAGTCTAGTTCCTATTTAGGTATGATCTTAGATGGAGCAGATGGACTAGATTGGACTTTGAACGTCTTGAAAGCGGACTTGACTTGCACATTAAACAAGCAAGCTTACTTATTCTCCTGCATTTACAAATAATTCACAAGATAGCTTGCGTATACTGATATCTAGAAGTAGCTTCAATTTTTCCTCTATGATGACTGTGCTCCCGATACCATAGATGTGTTGTGCTGACTGTGTATTTCGTCCTTGCCAGAGAACTGTGCCAGTTGAGCATCGTTTGAAGCGTCTGTCATGGCTCACACCCGGGCCTAACGGCTTGGACGCTGGGCCAGAGGCATTAATCGCTCGTCCGCCATGCTTCAGCGGCTACTGCATATCACTCGACCTTGTACGAGCATCCTTCGTCGAGTCTAGTCCTTTGAGTCATCTGATCCTCTTCCCCTTCGCCCTCGCGTCTTCGTCCTCGCTCTGGCCTTTGTCCTCCTGTTGTCGTCTTCCTTCTCGTCTCGTTTCCTCCCTATTCTTCCGTCCCTCTCGTTCCCTTACTTCCAAGGAATAGCCAAAGGCTAGAATAGTATATGTGTTTATGTACTTTGTGAGTCCCTCTCTTCTAGTCCGCTTCTCTCATTTAAGGGAATTGATCCTACCTTTTTTTGCTATCCAATCACATTGGATGTAGATACGCCAAATACAGATAGTAGCGTCCACTTCCTTCACTCGAGAGATACCAAGCCCATGAAGAGATCCTAGTTTAAATGTGTAATGATGGCTCTCCTCACTCAATAGAGCTTGCCTGGGTCCATGCATGTATTGAGTTCTATGGTGTCGTATAATGAATTTCGTCGTTATGACTGTTTCATTAAATCTGCATGACTTCAGCTTCTCCTGTGCTGTGTACGGACTGACTGAGCCTCAAACATGATTTGCAGAGAGTAAAGCATCTGCAAAATGGACGTGTGTGCCGTGTGTGTGTGGGGGGGGTGGATTGTGTGTATGACACGTCTTTGCACTCTAGTGTGTTTGTGGCTTGAATAAATGGCTGGCTCTGACACCCAGGGGTTGCCTCCTTAAAGGATGGTGAGGAAGGTTTGGGTTGTGGAAACCCGGCGGGAGGTATGCCGAGCAGCTGTATTTGTATGGCTTGGAATACTTATGCGTGAAACAACAGACATCAAGGTTACTCCCCTCCCTTAGTCTCTGACTCAGACCCTGTTCTCTGTCGTCGTGACTGATCAGAATCCCCATAAGTCTCCTTGGCCTGCTTCGCTTTGTATTTATCATGCCAACGTTCATGTGAGCTGCTACTGAGTGAGTCCTTGAAAAGCTTAAACAGCTCAAACGACCTTCAGAACGTGCTCCGCCTGACACTAACACGATTGGTTATTGATGTGCTGTCTGTTGTATTTTCTCGTGGTTTTCTTAGGAGAGAGGTTACTAGAGAACGAGAGCGAGAGGAATAGAGCGTTTTTTGGGCGTTTCATGCCGGGAATGTAGCAGGCTAAATTACGCTTCTGTCTTGAAAGCTTTTCTCATCATCCGCGCTCGCTCGTGCTCGACGCGTACTCACTCACGTCAACACACACACATAACTTGTATACGCACACACTTCACCATCAGTTCAACTTTTGATGGTGCTGGCGTCCCAGCTAGCTCCGCGCAGCCCATTTATTATTTCCCCAGTATTCTACAGAGCCTAATGAGGCTGACATTGGAGTGATTGAAAATGCACGTTAAATAAAGTTTTGATTATCCCTTTCATTCATTTGTCAGACTGGCGTTGAACATCGCCATTCTTACTGCGAATGAATGAAAGGGATCAAATTCTTAACTTTATTAACGTGCTCGCCTCTTAGAAAATGAAAGAGAACTTCGCCATCACTAGAGAGAGAAGAAAGAAGTCAGAGGGTTGGAGATTTCAAGAGTAATTGAAAGGCTGTAGTGTAGGACAGTCTCTCTCTGAGTCCGATTCTCGTTGTCTCTGTGGTGTTTGTGTTTGTTGGACTGGGTCTATTAGTCTCTGATCCCTTGTCAGAGATGGTCCACTGAACTAAGCGAGGCCCTCTCTCTCAATTACACCGGAAGTAGAGGCTTTGATACACTCCTACATGACCTTTTTCTTCAGTGCATTTCAGTAGTGTTAGTACAGAACTCTTGGGGGACATTCTGTTAAGCAACCCTGCTAATTCTGTTTTTAGCTGATTCTTCTCTTATTAAATTGAGTATTGAGGAGGAGATGAAAGGAGGTGTGCTTATGTGTGTTGTTTTTCAGCAGATTTGCAGCCATATACGTGATTCGTACCTCACCTGGATTGTGCTGGTTGCATGATTTTTTAAAAACATTTAATTAATACTAGCAAGTCCAGTTAAGAACAAATTCTTATTTTGCAATACGGCCTAGTGGTTATGACTGCTTGTTCAGAGGCAGAAACAACAGTATTTTTACTTGTCAGCTCAGGGATTCGATCTGGCAACCTTTCCGTTACCAGCCCAACGCTCTAACTCACTAGGGCTACCTGCCGTCCCATGATGACAGGGATGTAATAGAGAGGCCAGTAAGTCATGCTGTGTTGTGCCTGCTCTTGTCATGCATTATAGGCTTGCCAGACTTTGTAGTTCAAAACCCGAAAATGAGTTACCTCTGGTTCATCTCAGCTGCTCCGTCTGGGAAAATTTATGGGGAAAGATCCGGTTTTGGGATTGAAACAGAACACAGGCTTAGTAACACGTTGCCTATGATATCTAGTGCGTTTACATGTTTTATGAATATGAAGCCTTTGTGCTTATGTAGTTTTTTAAATGACATAAAATGGCTTCAAAATTCACAAAGGTGATTTTTTAGCTGAGGAGAGGAGATCTCATAAGAACAAAATTCCTAACACCTGTGTTTGACAGACCTTATTTTCTGCTTTATCAAAACTCATAGGCTTTGCCCAAAAAGGCACCATTGCTTATTGCTCTCTAAAGAACAAAAGTTTTTTTTCCTCTGCCCCAACCCCCACCCAACACACACAACACAGCCACACACACACACACACACACGAATCACACAACACACAACACACACACACACCCACCTGCCACACACACACACCACACACACACACACACACACACACAACACGCCTCCTCAAAAGACATAGGTTTTTCCTTGCCGTGTGGAGTCAGCTTTAGGGCTTTTAATAGTGTACTGTAATACACTGCTTAACCTGCTGTCACCCTGCCTGGACCACTAGGGGCAGTATTGAATCTGTTTAATACTACCTTCAGAACACTATCCATAGTTAGAAAATTGTCACATCATACGCTTACACGGGTGAGGAACAAATGGTGAAAGTTAATTTCTGCTTTGAAAGTTGATAAACTTTTTGAATAAACCACACTTTTGAGAAAATGGTCATAAAGTTTTGTTTACATCCTACCTGGAGAGCTCTTCTTCTCTTCTATTCAGCATCGTTCACACCCTCTTAAGCTTTAAGCCCACCTACATCTATTTAAGGATTCACTGTGAGGCCATGTGCTAAACAGATAAGGTAGTGTAGGAAACAACCAAAAGATTTCAAGAGTGAAATAATAGCAAAAATACACTATCATAAGTCCAATAGCATGACCGTAATCACCCCCGACTAGGTTCAATGTTAGCTAGCTAGTTTGTATTCTGTACAGGCTCTTTTCACTCGCTCAATTAGGTTAGTATTGTGGAGTAACTACAATGTTGTGATCCATCTCAGTTTTCTCCTATCACAGCCATTCAATTCTGTAGTGTTTTAAAGTCACCATTGACCTCATGTGAAATCCCTGTGCGGTTTCCTTACTCTCCGGCAACTGAGTTAGGAAGGACACCTGTGTTTTGTAGTGGGGTACAGAAATCATGTTAAACACTATTATTGCAAACGGAGTAATTATTATGTTTTGTTGCTGCTGCCATGTTGTCTTGTTGTGTTGCTACGATGCTGGTGTTTCATGTGTTGCTGCCATGGTATGTTGTTTTCTTAGGTCTCTCTTTATGTAGTGTTGTGGGTCTCTCTTGTTCATGTGTGTTGTTGTCCAATATATATATATTTTTTTTGCCCCAGGCCCGCAGGAGGCGTTTTTGCCTTTTGTAGGCCGTCATTGTAAATAATAATTTGTTCTTTAATTGAATTGCCTAGTTAACTAAAGTTCAATAAAAAATACATTGTTACTTGTTAAGCACATTTGTACCCCTGAACTTATTTAGGCTTGCCATAACAAAGGGTTGATATACTTATTGACTTAAGACATTTCACAGCTTTTGAATGATTTGTAAAAATATTGAAAAACAATGATTCCACTTTGACATTATGTGGTATTGTGTTTAGGCCAGTGACAAAATATTTAATTCAAGCTGTAACACAACAAAATGTGGAAAAGTCGAGAGGTGTCAAGTACTTTTCTCAAGCACTGTAACACCAGAGAGATGTGTTAAAGATGTGAGGAAGTTGAGTGACATGCTGTGTTCAAATGTGAATCAACAGTTTCCTCTGTCAGGGAAATTATTAAGATGGCCACCTGCACTAGGTGTTTTTGTTCTCTCATCAACACCATCTAAATACGTCTATCAGACAGCATCAAGGCTGCCGTTCCATCTCTGTCTTCTCGCCTTGCCTCGCTGTGTAAAAAAACGCTAAGATATCGCTTTTTTTATGTCTCTATTTTTGTTCCTTTGTGTTGCTAGTTTTCAAACAAACGTCTATCTTCCTTCCTTTGATGATGCAAGAACCAAGACGTTGTTGTTCATGCATGAACCAGTGGGTTGTTCAAGGGGGGGGGGGGTCATGCAAGAACAATGGGATTGCAACTGGCAGCCCGAATGTGGCTGTACTTGCACACTAATGCTTTTGGTCTTCCAAATCCCACACCACCAAGCCCCACCCCCTGTCACTCAACCAGGGCAGTTCCTCGTACTCGAGATTCACTCTGCATTGAACAACAAGCATGCAGTTAAAATATTTTTCTGACAAGAACGACACTGCTTTCCTCTTTGCATCTTAATATAAATCCACGTTTTCTATATTATACTAATTGTTCAACAGTAATAGCTGGAATTCAACATAATGCATAGGCTATGAAAGTATCTGCCTGTCCCTGTTTTGCGGTCGTCCTGCTTGACTCTCGCCTCTCCCCATTGTGCGCACGGAGCAGGGAAAGATGGATCTTGAGAAGCACAAGCATATTACCGTTTGCTCTCAAAATGCTTTTGAGAGAAAAAGTTTTTAAAGCAACTTCTGTCTAGTTACAGAGAAGGAATACATATAATTTATTTCTCAATATTGATGTTCATGCCACACTTTGTAACTGGAGTAGGTGTAGTTAGTGATGGTTTTGGTCCGCCTGCGGAGCGGAGTGTGCCATTTTGCAGTTGAATAGGCCTACATTAAGATAGCTTATAGGCCTAGGTCCCTGGAACAGTTTTTGTAGACACTTGCTTACATTACTGATAGATGAATCAATTAGCCTACATGGAATCTAAGCACAATATCATATTTAGAGTTAGCTAGATAAGTGTGGCTGATTCCCACTTCTTCAGGTGGTTACACAATATTCCCTATAGGCCAATATGCTCTCTAAAAGTGTGGTGTAGGTGTCCTGGGAGGGCAGTTATGCCCCCGGTGATGCGTTGTGCAGACCTCACTACCCTCTGGAGAGCCTTACGGTTGTGGGCGGAGCAGTTTGCCGTTTTCAGGCGGTGATACAACCCGACAGGGTGCTCTCGATTGTGCATCTGTAAAAGTTTGAGTGCTTTTGTGACAAGCCAAATTTTTTCAGCCTCCTGAGGTTGAAGAGGCGCTGCTGCGCTTCTTCACCACGCTGTCTGTGGGTGGACCATTTCAGTTGTCCGTGATGTGTAGCCGAGGAACTTTTAAACTTTCTACCTCTCCACTACTGTCCCGTCGATGTGGATAGGGGGTGCTCCCTCTTCTGTTCCTGAAGTCCACGATCATCTCCTTGTTTTGTTGACGTTGAGTGTGAGGTTATTTTCCTGACCACCATACTCCGAGGCCCTCACCTCCTCCTGTAGCCGTCTCGTCGTTGTTGGTAATCAAGCCTACCACTGTAGTGTCTCCGCAAACTTGATGATTGAGTTGGAGGCGTGCATGGCCATGCAGTCGTGCGTGAACAGGGAGTACAGGAGAGGGCTGAGAACGCACCCTTGTGGGCCCCAGTGTTGAGGATCAGTGGGGTGGAGATGTTGTTACCTACCCTCACCACCTGGGCGGCCCGTCAGGAAGTCCAGGACCCAGTTGCACAGGGAGGTCGAGACCAGGTCTCGAGCTTGATGACGAGTTTGGAGGGTACTATGGTGTTAAATTCTGAGCTGTAGTGTGATGAACAGCATTCTCACATAGTATTCCTCTTGTCCAGATGGGTTAGGGCAGTGTGCAGTGTGATTGCGTCGTCTGTGGACCTATTGGGGCGGTAAGCAAATTGGAGTGGGTGTAAGGTAGGTGGAGGTGATATGGTCCTTGACTAGTCTCTCAAAGCACTTCATGATGACGGAAGTGAGTGCTACGGGGCGGTAGTCATTTAGCTCAGTTACCTTAGCTTTCTTGGGAACAGGAACAATGGTGGCCCCTTGAAGCATGTGGGGAACAGCAGACTGGATAAGGATTGATTGAATATGTTCGTAAACACACCACCAGCTGGTCTGCGCATTGCTCTGAGGACGCGGCTGGGGATGCCGTCTGGGCCTGCAGCCTTGCGAGGGTTGACACGTTTAAATGTTTTACTCACGTCGGCTGCAGTGAAGGAGAGCCCGACGGTTTAGCGGGCCGTGTCAGTAGCACTGTATTGTCCTCATAGCGAGCCAAAAGAAGTTGTTTAGTCTGTCTGGAAACAAAACATCCTGGTTCGCGACGGGGCTGGTTTTCCTTTTTATAGTCCGTGATTGACAGTAGACCCTGCCACATACCTCTCGTGTCTGAGCCGTTGAATTGCGACTCGATTTGTTCTCTATTTACAGATGCACAATCGAGAGCACCCTGTCGGGTTGTATCACCGCCTGAAACGGCAACTGCTCCGCCCACAACCGTAAGGCTCTCCAGAGGGTAGTGAGGTCTGCACAACGCATCACCGGGGGCAAACTACCTGCCCTCCAGGACACCTACACCACACTTTTGAGAGCATATTGGCCTATAGGGAATATTTGTAACCACCTGAAGAAGTGGGAACTCAGCACACTTATCTAGCTAACTCTAAATATGATATTGTCGCTAGATTTCCATGTAGGCTAATTGATTCATCTATCAGTAAATGTARGCAAGTGTCCTACAAAAACGTTCCAGACCTAGGCCTATAAGCTACTTAATGTAGGCCTATTCACTGCAAATGGCACACTCCGCTCCGCAGGCGGACCAAAACCATACTAACTACAGCCTACTCCAGTTACAAAGTGGTGCCATGAACTCAATATTGAGAAATAAATTATATGACTATCCTCTCTGTAACTAGACAGAAGTTGCTTTAAAACTTTTTCTCTCAAAAGCATTTTGAGCAACGGTAATATGCTTGTGCTTCTCAGAATCCATCTTTCCCTGCTCCGTGCGCACAATGGGGAGAGGGCGAGAGTCAGCAGACGACGGCAAAACAGGGACAGGCAGATACTTTCATAGCCTATGCATTATGTTGATTCCAGCTATTACTGTTGAACAAATAGTATAATATAGAAAACGTGGATTTATATTAAGATGCAAAGAGGAAAGCAGTGTCGTTCTTGTCAGAAAAATATTTTAACTGCATGCTGTTGTTCAATGCAGAGTGAATCTCGAGTACGAGGAACTGCCTGGTTGAGTGACAGGGGGTGGGGCTTGGTGTGTGGGATTTGGAAACAGCCAAAAGCATTAGTGTGCAAGTACAGCCACCAATTCGGGGCTGCAGTTGCATCCCATTGTTCTTGCATGACCCCCCCCCCCCCTTGAACAACCCACTGGTTCATGCATGAAACACAACGTCTTGGTTCTTGCATCATCAAAGGAAGGAAGATAGACGTTTGTTTGAAAACTAGCAACAACAAAGGAACAAAAATAGAGACATAAAAAAAGCGATATCTTAGCGTTTTTACACAGCGAAGGCAAGGCGAGAAGACAGAGATGGAACGGCAGCCTTGATGCTGTCTGATAGACGTATTTAGATGGTGTTGATGAGAGACAAAAACACCTAGTGCAGGTGGCCATCTTAATAATTTCCCTGACAGAGGAAACTGTGATTCACATTTGACACAGCATGTCACTCAACTTCCTCACATCTTTAACACATCTCTCTGGTGTTACAGTGCCTTGAGAAAGTACTGACACCTCTCGACTTTTTCCACATTTTGTTGTGTTACAGCTTGAATTAAATTATTTTGTCACTGGCCTAAACACAATACCACATAATGTCAAAGTGGAATCATGTTTTTCAATATTTTTACAAATCATTCAAAAGCTGAAATGTCTTAAGTCAATAAGTATTCAACCCCTTTGTTATGGCAAGCCTAAATAAGTTCAGGGGTACAAATGTGCTTAACAAGTAACAATGTATTTTTATTGAACCTTTAGTTAACTAGGCAATTCAATTAAGAACAAATTATTATTTACAATGACGGCCTACCAAAAGGCAAAACGCCTCCTGCGGGGCCTGGGGCAAAAAAATATATATATATTGGACAAAACACACCATGACAAGAGAGACACCACAACACTACATAAAGAGAGACCTAAGAAAACAACATACCATGGCAGCAACACATGACAACACAGCATCGTAGCAACACAACAAGACAACATGGCAGCAGCACAAAACATAATAATTACTCCGTTTGCAATAATAGTGTTTAACATGATTTCTGTACCCCACTACAAAACACAGGTGTCCTTCCTAACTCAGTTGCCGGAGAGTAAGGAAACCGCACAGGGATTTCACCATGAGGTCAATGGTGACTTTAAAACAACTACAGAATTGAATGGCTGTGATAGGAGAAAACTGAGGATGGATCAACAACATTGTAGTTACTCCACAATACTAACCTAATTGACAGAGTGAAAAGAAAGCCTGTACAGAATACAAAACTAGCTAGCTAACATTGAACCTAGTCGGGGGTGATTACGGTCATCTATTGGACTAGATAGTGTATTTTTGCTATTACTTTCACTCTTGAAATCTTTGGTTGTTTCCTACACTACCTTACTCTGTTTAGCACATGGCCTCACATGTGAATCCTTAAATAGATGAGTGGGCTTAAAGCTTAAGAGGGTGTGAACGATGCTGAATAGGTGTAGTCAAAGAAGAGCTCTCCAGTAGGTGTACCAAAACATTCAATGACCATTTTCTCAAAAGTGTGGTTATCAAAAGTTTATCAACTTTCAAAGCAGAATTACTTCACCATTGTTCCTCACCTGTAGCGTATGATGTACAATTTTCTAACTATGGATAGTTTCTGAAGGTAGATTAAACAGATTCAATACTGCCCCTAGTGGTCAGGCAGGGTGACACAGGTTAAGCAGTGTATTACAGTACACTATAAAAGCCTACTGACTACCGCAAACAAACCTATGCTTTTGAGAGGCGTGTGTGTGTGTGTGTGTGTGTGTGTGTGTGTGTGTGTGTGTGTGTGTGTGTGTGTGTGTGTGTGTGTGTGTGTGTRGCAGAGGGAAAAAAAACTTTTGTTCTTTAGAGAGCAATAGCAATGGTGCCTTTTTGGGCAAAGCCTATGAGTTTTTGGATAAACGCAGAAAATAAGGTCTGTCAAACACAGGTTTAGGAGATTTTGTTCTATGAGAATCTTCCTCAGCTAAAAATCACCTTTTGTGAATTTTGAAGCATTTATGTCATTTAAAAAAGTACATAAAGCACAAAGGCTTCATAATTCATAAAAGGTCATGCTAACTGACTGATATCTCATAGAACAAAACGTAGATCTAAGCCTGTGTTCTGTTTTCATCCCAAAACCGGAATCTTTCCCCATAAATTTTCCCAGAAGGAGCAGCTGAATGAACCAGAGGTAACTCATTTCCGGGTTTTAGAACTACAAGCTGGCAAGCTCTATAATGCATGACAGCAGCAGGCACAACACAGCATGACTTACTGGCCTCTCTATTACATCCCTGTCATCATGGGACGGCAGGTAGCCTAGTGGTTAGAGCGTTGGACTGGTAACCGAAAGGTTGCAAGATCGAATCCCTGAGCTGACAAGGTAAAAATCTGTTGTTCTGCCTCTGAACAAGGCAGTTAACCCACTAGGCCGTCATTGAAAATAAGAATTTGTTCTTAACTGACTTGCCTAGTTAAATAAATGTTTTTAAAAAATCATGCAACCAGCACAATCCAGTGAGGACGAATCACGATATGGCTGCAAACTCTGCTGAAAAACAACACACTAGCACACCTCCTTTCATCCTCCTCCTCAATACTCATTTAATAAGAGAGAATCAGCTAAAACAGAAAGCAGCGTTGCCTTCAACAGTAATGTCCCCCAAGAGTTTGTACTAACACTACTGAAATGCTACTGAAGAAAAGGTMATTAGGAGTGTACAAACCCATCTACTTCCGTTAAAGAGAGAGGGCCTGCTAGTCAGTGGACCTCTCTGACAAGATCAGGAGACTAAAGCCAAGTCCAACAACACACAAACACACACAGAGACAACGAGAATCGGACTCAGAGAGAGATGTCCTACACTAACAGCTTTCAATTACTCTGAAATCTCCAACCCTCTGACTTCTTTCTTCTCTCTCTAGTGATGGCGAGTTCTTTCTTTTCTAGAGGGAGCACGTTAAATAAAGTTAAGATTTGATCCCTTTCATTCATTGCAGTAAGACTGCGATGTTCACGCAGTCTGACAAATGAATGAAAGGGATAAAATCAAACTTTATTTAACGTGCATTTTCAATCACTCCAATGTCAGCCCTCATTAGGCTCTGTAGAATACTGGGAAATAATAAATGGCTGCCAGCTAGCTGTGACGCAGCAACATCAAAAGTTGAACTGAGTGAGTGTGTGCGTATACAAGTTAGTGTGTGTGTTTGAGTGAGTGAGTGAGCGAGCGAGCGAGCGAGCGCATGAGAGAAAGCTTCAGACAGAAGCGTAATTAGCCTGCTCATTCCCCGGCATGAACGCCCAAAAAMCGCTCTATCCCTCTCGCTCTCGTTCTCTTAACCTCTCTCCAAAAAACACGAGACAAAAACAACAGACAGCACATCAAACCATCGTGTTACGTGTCAGGCGGAGCACGTTTGAAGGTTTGTTGGCTTTGTAAGCTTTCAAGGCTCATCAGTAGCAGCACATGAAGTTGCATATAAACAAAGCGAAGCAGGCCAGGAGACTTTGGGGATCTGACAGACCGACAGAGAGACAGGGTCTGAGTCAGAGACAAGGGAGGGGAGTAACTATTTTCTGTTTCACGCTTCAGCATACAAAACAGCTGCAATCCCCCGGGTTCACAACCCAACTTCTCACCATGCCTTTAGAGCAACCCCTGGAGTGGCAGAGCAGCCATTTATTCAAGCACAAACACACTAGAGTGCAAGCACGTGCATACACACAATCCCCCCCCCCCCACACACACACACACACACACGTCATTTGAGATGCTTTAACTCTCTGCAAATCAATGTTTGAGGCTCAGTTCAGTCTACACAGCACAAGAGAACATTAAGTCATCAATTTAATGAAACATTCATAACACAAATCATTTACACCACATAAACTCATACAGCAGGGACCCAGGCAAGCTCTATTGGAAGAGGAGAGCCTATTAAAACATTTAAACTAGGATCTCTTCATGGCTTGGTATCCTCTCGAGTGAGGGAAGTGGACGCTACTATCTAGTATTTGGCTATCTACTCCAGTGATGGAAGCAAAAAAGAGGATCATTCCCTTAAATGAGAGAAGCGACTAGAAGAGAGGGACTCACCAAAGTACAAACACATACTATCTAGGCTTTGGCTATTCCCTTGAGTAAGGGAAGAGAGGGAGGAAGAATAGGGAGGAAGAGGACAGAGGAAGAAACGGGAGGACAAAGAGCGAGGACGAAGACGGAGGGCGAAGAGGGAGGAAGAGGGACTCACTGATGTACTCAAAGACATAGACGACGAAGAATGGCGTGACGAGGTCGTTGATGCCCTGCACGTAGCCGCTGGCCGGGTGGCGGATCGCCCAGATGAACAGGATACGCTCAAAGATCTGACGGACAGACGGAGGAATACACAGTCAGCACACACACTATGTATCGAGCACAGTACATAGAGGAAAATTGAAGCTACTTCTAGAATCAGTATACGCAAGCTATCTTGTTAATATTTGTAAACTGAGGAGAATAAGTAAGCTTGCTTGTTTTAATGTGCAAGTCAAAGTCCCTCAAGGACGTTAAAGTCAATCTAGCCATCTCTCCATCTAAGATATACCTAAATAGGAACAGACACACACACTACAGATGACAAATCCATGTAAGACAGTGAATAATGTAGATTTACTTCTATGTTTTATATATTTGACTTTCTTTAACAAGGTCACATGATGGTTTCAAACCAACCGAGAACAGCCACATTCCATGCCCACCAGTCAATCAAAGAGCAATATCGGATTAAATTATAAAGAATGCATGTTTTAATCATTGACATAAAGGTTTGATCGTGTTAGAGAAGTGAGGAAATTAGTCATAGGACATGCATGTGCGGTGAGCAGTGACATGGAATTGAAACGTGCACACGACACATCAACATAAATGTCTCATCGCCGTGTTGGACCTATCTGTCTCTCTACTACTGCTGGATCAGGAACTTTGAACACGCTCGCAAACTTTTTTATTTTCTCCTTTTTCTTCTTTCTCTAATCTTTTTCTGGAAGGCAAACACCTCCATCTTCGTTACAGCCTCGGTTTTAATGTTCCACCTTGCTGCTGTCATCCCCCAAGAATTAAAGGAGRCTTGAAGTTCAGCGCAAATCAACCACAAAAAGTATGCGTCCCAAATGGCACACTATTCCTCCCCCAAAATAGTGCACTGCTTTTGACCAGGTCCCATAGCATTCCTGTCAAAAGTRGTGCACTATATAGGGAATAGGTTGCCATTTTGTACGCAGCCTTGGATTTCCATTCTCTTTCTCATCCCTCTTCTAGTCTGGCCTCTGAATGTCTGTGCCTGTGTTCTGACATGCCAGGCGATGCATCACACATGCAGAGCACTTTCTCGGACGCCATGTTTCTGTCATTTTTCGAAATAAACACATTTCTCAAATTGTGATCGCCCCGGCCTCCAAAAACATGTTGGTTGGCTGCCTGGGATGCTGGCGTGTTATGCTAGCTAGTATGGTTTAGCAGTGTCCTTTTAAAATGTATGGGATTCACATCTCCCTACTGCTGTCCCCCTGCTTTCATCATCAAAGTCACATCTATCAAAGTGGKGCGGGGAGGAGAAGGAGGAGGGGGAGTGCTAATGTGAGTTTCTCCCTTTAACAGCCCACCCTCCCTTCTCTYCTCCTCATCCATGTCTTCCCCTTCACCTCCCTTTCCACGCTAATGCTCTCCCCTCCTCATGCTCCTCTTTCCCTCCCCCTCTCGTCACCCACCTTCCCTCTTCTCTTTTTGTCCTCTCACTCCCTGAAACAACCCATGTTCTCGCTCCTCATCTTTCTCYCACCCATCATCTCCCTGCAGCTAGAATGCATGGCCAGAGCACCTACCCTCCGTCAGAAGCCCATCAGAGGGTGGAAATTAGACACTAAACCAGGTGGAGGAAGTCAATGGCCAGAGAGAGAGAGAGAGAGTGAGTGTAAGAGAGTTCGGGAGAGAGGCCAATAGGAGATTCAAGAGGCTGAAAGACCCTGCCAAAATAATAAAATATTGTAAATAAAAATAAATGGATCAACAACAACAAAAAAATGACACGCAGCAGAGTAACAGATGAGGTATGTTGACCTCGTGGTGGTAACTGATTAGATAGTGGTCAGTGTGTGATCAGGAGAGGACAGTGGTGAACAGTGTCAGTGTGTGAGGGTTAGGTCCAGACATTAGTGTGTTATGTTTATGCAGTGAACAGGCTGCCCATCAAGCCAAAAGCACAGGGAATAAAGGACAGTGAGTGGTCAGTAGCCTGATCCCAGATCTCCATGTTATTTTGTCCAAAAATGTAGTAGTGAGGAGTTGACTTGGCTATTACAGATCTGGGACAAGGCAAGCTTTACAATTCAGCTCTCAGAAGAAAAAATACATTTAAAAAAATTGACAAAAGGCAACTAAAAACCATAGGACTGATGAGTTATGTATGTTTTCATCCAATAGCTTGTGCATAATTCAGTGCACCATCACTGAATTATTTTAATTTGATCATGCGTAAAAGCACGACTTGCTTGGATGAGCATTAGGCTTTCACCCCTCCGCATCCTTCTCCTCTTTCCACCCACGGTGCTACATTGCCTCCTCAAGGGAAATCATGAGGACAGAAATGTATGTATGGACACACGTGCGCACATGCACAAACAAACACACGTGTGCTTCTCTCTGGCGCTAGCTTCATGTCCCCATTAGCTCACTGCTAATGTGTGAACAGCATGTCTACAGCCATAGTGGTGCACCGAGGCCAAGTTTACGTCCAGTGCTGTAGGTCTCTTAGGAAGAGACCTCTACCCACATGGTGTGAAAAACTAAATGTTGCATTACTCAGTAATGTACAGTCTCAGGAGAGTCATACAGTGCCTATAGAAAGTCTACACACCCTTGAACTTTAATCCCATTTTGCTGCATTACAAAGTGGAACTGAAATGTATTTATTTGTAATGTTTTGTAATACATCTCCACAAAATACTCCATAATGTAAAAGTGAAAATAAAATGACTCTCTCCAAATTAATTTAAAAAATAAATAACTAAAATATAGTCATTGCATAAGTATTCACGCCCTTTGTTAAGGCAAGCCTAAATTAGTTCAGGAGTAACATTTGGCTTAATAAATCACATAAGTTATATGGACTCACTCTGTGTGAAATAATAGGGGTTGACATGATTCTGAATGAATACCCCTTCCTCTATCCCCAATACATACATCTGTAAGGTCCCTCAGTCAAATATTGAATTTCAAGCACAGATTCAAATACAAAGACCAGTGAGTTTTTCAAAAGCCTCATAAAAAAGGGCAGTGATTGGTAGGTGGGTAACAATAAAAGATCAGACATTTAATATCCAGTACTTGTCAAAAGTTCAGACACCTACTCATTCAAGGGTTTTTATTTATTTAGACTATTTTCTACATTGTAGATAATAGTGAAAACATCAAAACTATGAAATAAAACATATGGAATCATGTAGTGGATATATGGAATCAAAATTGTTAAACAAATCAAAATATATTTGAGATTCTTCAAAGTAGCCACCCTTTGCCTTGATGACAGCTTTGCACTCTCTTGGCATTCTCTCAACCAACTTCATGAAGTAGTCACCTGGAATGCATTTCAATTAACAGGTGTGCCTTGTTAAAAGTTATTTGTGGAATTTCCTTCCTTTTTAATGGTTTGAGCCAATCAGTTGTGACAAGGTAGGGGTGGTACACAGAAGATAGCCCTATTTGGTAAAATACCAAGTCCATATTATGGCAAGAACAGCTCAAATAAGCAAAGAGAAATGAAAGTCCATCATTACTTTAAGACATGAAGGTCAGTCATTGCTGAAACTTTGAAAGTTTCTTCAAGTGCAGTCGCATACACCATCAAGAGCTATGATGAAAGTGGCTCTCATGAGGACCGCCACAGGAAAGGAAGACCCAGAGTTACCTCTGCTGCATAGGATAAGTTCATTAGAGTTACCAGCCTCAGAAATTGCATCCCAAATAAATGCCACAGAGTTCAAGTAACAGACAAATCTCAACATCAACTGTTCAGAGGAGACTGCGTGAATCAGGCCTTCATGGTCGAATAATTGCAAAGAAACCACTACTAAAGGGCACAAATAATAATAAGAAACTTGCTTGGGCCAAGAAACACAAGCAATGGACATTAGACCGGCGGAAACCTGTCCTTTGGTCTGATGAGTCCAAATTTGAGATTTTTGGTTCCAACCGCAGTGTCTTTGCGAGACGCAGAGAAGGTGACCGGATGATCTCTGCATGTGTGGTTCTGACCGTGAAGCATGGAGGAGGGTGTGCTGGTGTGGGGGTGCTTTGCTGGTGACACTGTCAGTGACTTATTTAGAATTCAAGGCACACTTAACCAGCATGGCTACCACAGCTTTCTGCAGCGATACGCCATCCCATCTTGTTTGCGCTCAGTGGGACTATCATTTGACTCATCATTTGTTTTTCAACAGGACAATGACCCAACACAGCTCCAGGCTGTTTAAGGGCTATTTGACCAAGAAAGAGAGTGATGGAGTGCTGCATCAGATGACCTGGCCTCCACAATCACCCGACCTCAACCCTATTGAGATGGTTTGGGATGGTCTCCGGGCGGCCAGCTCAAGGAAGAGTCTTGGTGGTTCCAAACTTCTTCCATTTAAGAATGATGGAGACCACTGTGTTCTTGGGGACCTTCAATGCTGCAGAAATGTTTTGGTACCCTTCCCCAGATCTGTGCCTCGACACCATCCTGACTCGGAGCTCTACGGACAATTCCTTCAACCTCATGGCTGAGTTTTTGCTTTGACAGGCACTGTCAATTGTGCAACCTTACATAGACAGATGTGTGCCTTTCCAAATCATGTCCAATGAATTTAATTGAACACAGGTGGACTCCAATCAAGTTGTAAAAACGTCTCAAATATGATCAATGGAAACAGGATGCACCTGAGCTCAATTTGGAGTCTCACAGCAAAGGGTCTGAATGCTTATGTAAATAAGATATCTGTTTTTTAGTTTTTTTTCCAAAAATGTCTAAAAACCTGTTTTCACTTTGTCATTATGGGGAATTGTGTGTAGATTGACGAGGATTTTTATTTATTTAATACATTTTAGAATAAGGCTGTAACGTAACACAATGTGGAAAAAGGGAATGGTCTGAATACTTTCCGAATGCACTGCATAACACAATAAAATGTGAAGAAATCCAAAGGGGATGTAGATTTCTATAGGCACTGTATGGACACAGACTAAGAGAGACTGACATTTGTGATTTTTAGACAGCTCCGCGGTCGCATGCATCACCATCACAAGTTATTTYGGGACAGAAATAAAAATGATCCCCAATTAAATTCTCTAAATATTTCAACGCAGGCCTGTGGCCAGATACACCAGCATGCAAGGAAGGGGAGAGGGATGAGGAAAAAGAGAAGCATAAGGAGAGAGTGTCTGAGGAAAAAAACAGTAGGAAGAAGGAAAGAGGGGAGAAGGAAGAGTGGAAGATAGGGACAGCGAGAGAGAGAAATAGGTGAGGGACAGAGAAAGAGGCAAAGGAGTGAGTGAGAGAAAGAGAGGGATATGAAGAAAGAGGGAATCACTTTAAATTAAGAAAAATAGATATTGGGGTGGGTATGTGTGAGGACGGTTGGCCCATTCGTTAGTATTCTCTCATAGCACTGAGGTAGTAGTGTGGTCTGGGAAGGGAACAGAGGTAGAGGCCAATAGAGGACATAGAGGAAGAGGGGTGTGACTCGCAAATACTGAACAAACTTATCCAGGACACACAAGCAAACACAGTCCATTATATCCAATGACAAAAACGATCTGTTTTCTAAAATACTCATTGCAGAGTGCAAATACGACTCATACCAGAGTGCAAACAAAACAGCAAAACCTCACTGAAGAACCTTTCATTACACCAGATTGTTTTCACTCTTCAGGAGTCAAGAGAATGCTTGAGTATACGTGCATGCATGCATGGTGCAGTGTGTGTGTACGTATAATAAGACGAACAGGATTTCATACATTAGCTAGGTCTAGGTGAGGCAGGGTAGTCAGTGTGTTCTGTATAGAAGGCCTCACCTCTTGGACAGAAGCTTGTTGAAAGAGAGGAATAAGGGGATTAGTTCTCGGTATGTCAATGTGAATCTGCAGAGAGGAGAGAGAAAACACAAACAGAAGAGCAGTCGAAGTTATCATATGCCATCACAGAGAGGGATGAGAGGAGAGAGAGCTGGTTAGTGGAGTCACTGGATCGAGGGTCCAGGGCGTGTATTGACGGCAGAGGACTGAAGAGAACTGGAGCTCCTAGGCTATATTTCTGAACTGGGTGGAGGGGTAGTGTGGCTCACTAGCTCTCTGCAAACCAAACCCCGTTTTCTCTATAGAACCACAGTGGGTCAGTGCAGGGCACAAGCAAATACACCTCGTCATCACATATGTGTGCAGGAGAGCTTCATCAAACCAGAGAACCACCGTCAACCAGTTCAGAACTTGGAGCCGGCAAACAGACGAACAAACACAGACAGGGCAGACCAGTCATGCTGGCGAGTGAGGGTTGGTCTGCAGCCCCTTTAACCAGTCTTACCTCTGTCACCATAGGCTGCAGCAATAGACACTCCGGACTCATCCGGGGGATGTCTATACGAATCTGGTGGCGTGGAGAAAACAGTTAACACAAACACATTACACCCACACGCATACTCAGTCTTCACGCATACACACACGGACCGTGCACAACATACCCACACTAGGGAAATAAGTCAACACACTCAATTGATCAGATATCCACAGTGGAGTTTTTCCCAGCCCTAGATGAGGGAGAAAAAAAATGCTGTTTTTCACAAACAATACATACCGCTAAACAAACAACAACATGAGACAATTCAACAGGAAACAGTACAGAAGTGTGACTGGAGAACATATGAAACCTCTGATTGACAGATTCGAACATGTCAACTCTAAAAACTACTGTAGATGTGTGATAGTACCCTCCTGAGAGTGTGGGCGGGAGTGCCTTTCTAGGAAGTTTTTCCTAGCCACCGTGCTTCTACATCTGCATTGCTTCCTCTTTGGGGGTTTCGGCTGGGTTTCTGTATAAGCACTTAGTGACATCCGCTGATGTAAAAAGGGCTTTATAAATAAATGTCATTGATTGATTGATAGAAAGAGAAAGTTAGAGCGAGAGGGAGAGCTTGAGTGAGAGAGGGAGAGACAGGGAGAGAGATTCATGTACAAAAACAGAGAGAGATAGACTACTGTAGGGAGATGAGAGGAATTACAGAAGAGAGAGACTGGGGAACAGACAGTCACAGGAGGCTGACCGTCAGGTCAGGCAGACAGACAGAGGTCTTGCACTACCAATGTCAGGAAGTTGAGCGCTGACTCGGGAACAGCAGGGAGCCTGTGATCAGACAGAAAACCCCCTCTGCCACTGAACACAGAACTGAGATCAGTGGAGAGAAGAACTCTCTCAAGACTCCCTGCTGAGACTACATTTCTACTCAGTTTGCTGTAAGCCTAAAACTCTCATTTTAAAGTAAATATCAGTCATTTTCTTAAAGGCAAAGAGAGGACTTTTCTCTCTTCATCTTACTCCAGCAGGAAACGGGTGTATATCTCAGCATAGTAAATATTGACGCACCAAAGTAAATATCGACAACACACCTCATAGCGTGCATGCGGCGTGTATTACTATTCTCGTGGGCACCGGAAATCCCCAAAAGGATAGTAAAACAAGGACAATTCTCCCTTCTTAGGAGGGAGAAACCTAAAAAGGTTATTTTAAGATTAGGGGTTAGGTTTAGTGTTACAATTAGGGTTAGGGAAAATTGTATTTTGAATAGATTTTTTTTAGGTCCCCACAAGGATAGTAAAACACATGTTGTGTGTGTGTGGGTCAGCAGAAGTGATTTCCCTGATAAACAGAGAGTGAGGGAGAGAGACTGACACCAACGGTGTGAGGGAGGGGGGGAAGAGAGAATTTTGAGAGAGGGTCATTCTTGTCTAGCCTCCATAGTGGCACTGCTATGTGTGAGAAGAGAGCAGCATGGAAAACCACTTATCACCGTATAACTGGATCTGTAATGCAGACTCGTGGCCGCTGACAGGCAGTGGCTTGGCTAGTCTGGGCTGTGGGAGAACGAACACATCAGGGACAAAGGGAAGTGCTGGTAAGAGGGCTTGGGGATTTACACCCACAGGACAGCCCATTCTATCTGCACAAATAAATATGTCTGCCATCTGTCTGTCACTGAGSTGAAGGGGTCTGAACTGTAGATGGCTGAGGAATTATATTTATCCACCACTGGAATGGATGAACTATGGAGGAGCTGAGCTTAGGATAGACAGACTGCTCTCAATATATGAGTGCATGGCTCAGTGGATATAGGAATACAGAAAGACATGGGGGAGGAGGAGAGAAAGAAAGAGAGAAAGAAAGAGTGACTGAGAAAGAGAGAGAGAATGTGACTGTGTGTGTAGTCCTAGATAGCATCCTTACCTGTCTGTATGTGTCTTGGTGGTGCTCGTCATTGCGTGAGTCGTAGTACTGTTCTATGAAACCAAAGTATTCCTGTCTCTTCCTCTGTAGCGTGCTCTCTCTCCTCTCTGTGTTGGCAGGAAGGTAACCCTGGGAAGAGTACACCAGAACTGTTAGGATATCATAGGGTCCTACAAATGCAACACTGTACCGCGAAGCCAGTTCCACTCCTTTTTAAAATATTTTTTCCCTTTATTATTTTCCCCTAACCCCTCCCCTATTGGAGTAAACTAAATGGACAACAACACTTAGGATTCTATTTCCAGACTAAACATACCATAAATGTTCTACAGACACAGTATATTTTACATTAGTTATCTTTTGTTTGTTTTTAGTCCCATCCTCCAGCTACCCTCAACCCCTCCCATCTATCTCTGAAGACCATCCAGTTTTGATTTCTATTTGCCATATATTTTTCAACTGTGCTGTGATGTTTAACAAAAGTTCTGAACCTTTCTATTCTCATAGTTTCTACAGATTGTAAATTAAAGATACATTTTTGGTAAGAGCTGCCAATTTTTTGGTCCTTAATAAGCTGCTATACTTTTTTATTTATCACAATTTTCTTTAACCAATTTTGGTCTTTAATGCCGAGAGACAAGTTCCTTACCATCTTCCCCTTCCCTCTTCCATTTTTGAAGTAATGCTGCAATTAGTTGGACGCAATTTTGGATAGAGCAGACATTTCCATATATTCTTGTTAGCTGCATGTGTGACATCATTTACAAAAAATCTACTGTTTAGCATATTTAGCATATTTGAGTTTAACAATAATAGTTGTTGAAATAATTGTTCTGTCTTTCCTGGTGTATTAAACTGAAATTGCAACTTTCTATGGCTTGTTAAAAATACAGATATTTTGGAGATTATTTCATTTTCAAATAACCGAAAGTGAGAGGTTGTAATATGAATAAAGGGGAAAAAGGCCACACGGAGTGAGCCATTCTTACTAATCTGCCAGGAAACCAGTTTGGATTTAAGTATAACTTTTGGATGACTGAAGCCTCTAATGCTTTAATATTAAAATGTCTGCCCTCCGAATTCATATTCAATATATAAACATGCCGATTTAATTTTGTCTGGCTTGCAATTCCAAATAAAATTACATTTTTTGCTCATATAATTTAAAAAACAAGTTGTTAGGTATAGGCAGGGCCATAAGCTAATAGGTAAACTGGGATATGACTAAAGAATTAAATCAGGGTGATTTTACCACAAAGAGACAGGTATTTCCGTTCCATGGTAGCAATATCTTATATATTTTTGCTAACTTTCTATTCAAAAGGCACTCGCACATCTGAGCTATCTTTGTTGCAGGTGCATGGTAACAATTGAATAACATGAGAGAAAAAATAAGAAACCTGCACACTGCTCTTGCTAGTATCACTGCCCTTTATTAAGCTTTACATATCGGACATATCGGTCTCAAGGCCTTCGTCAGAGGTTAGAAAAAATATCTAGATCCTCTATGAGGTATGGAGGAATCCATATTGTGGATTTCAATGAAAATGAAAATCAAATGTTATTTGTCACATGCGCCGAATACAACAGGTGTAGGTAGACCTTACAGTGAAATGCTTACTTACAAGCCCTTAACCAACAATGCAGTTAACAATTATTTTCTTAAGTTTTATTTCACCTTTATTTAAGCAGGTAGGCAAGTTGAGAATAAGTTCTCATTTACAATTGCGACCTGGCCAAGATAAAGCAAAGCAGTTCGACACATACAACAACACAGAGTTACACATGGAGTAAAACAAACATACAGTCAATAATACAGTAGAAAAATAAGTCTATATACAATGTGAGCAAATGAGGTGAGATAAGGTAGGTAAAGGCAAAAAAAAGGCCATGGTGGCAAAATAAATACAATATAGCAAGTAAAACATTGGAATGGTAGATTTGCAGTGGAAGAATGTGCAAAGTAGAAATAGAAATAATGGTGTGCAAAGGAGCAAAATAAATTAATAAATACAGTAGGGGAAGAGGTAGGTGTTTGGGCTAAATTATAGATGGGCTATGTACAGGTACAGTAATCTGTGAGCTGCTCTGACAGCTGGTGCTTAAAGCTAGTGAGGGAGATAAGTGTTTCCAGTTTCAGAGATTTTTGTAATTCGTTCCAGTCATTGGCAGCAGAGAACTGGAACACAGTGTCCAAAGAAGGACAGAAGTATACAGAATGGTGTCGTCTGCGTAGAGGTGGATCAGAGACTCACCAGCAGCAAGAGCGACATCATTGATGTATACAGAGAAGATAGTCGGCCCGAGAATTGAACCCTGTATTTACTAAAAAATAAACCAAATCTAAACAAAATAAATCAAATAAAAAATAACAATAATAGGAATACAGCCTCGCAACAATAGAATAACAGTAGCGAGGTTATATACAGGGGGTACCGGTACACAGTCAGACAACATTCATCATCAGCGTTCAACCTTTGTATTTAAGCCCTGGATTTGTAGTTCCTTGATATTATTGTTGGATCTGATTTAAATAGCTAACATTTCAATGGTCATAATAAATAAATATGCCGATAGTGGACAACCTTCTTATACGTCTCTTGTTAGTTTAATACTTTCTGAGAAGTAGCCAATATTTACTATTTTACATCTAGGGTTACTATACATAACTTTAACCCATTGTATAAGAGATTCTCCAAAATCGAAAAATTCCAGGCATTTATATATAAATTCCAGTCGTACTTTACCAAAAGCTTTTTCATAGGCAGCTTCGAATACCAGGCTGGTTCCCTTAATTTTTCATAGCGTTCTATTGTTCCAGTACTTGTCTTATATTATCTCGAATCTATTGTCCATATAAAAAACCTTCCTAATTGGGATGAATAATATCCGAAAATACCTTTTTAATTCTATGCGCTATGCAAATTGTTTGCATCACAACACAGAAGTGTAAGGGGCCTCCAATTTTTAATGGATTGGATCTTTATACAGTGCATTCAAAAGTATTCAGACCCCTTGACTTTTTCCACATTCTGTTACAGCCTTATTCTAAAATGGATTAAACACATTTTGTTCCTCATCAATCTACACACAGGATTCAACATTTTTGCAAATGTACTAAAAATGAAAAACAGAAATACTTTATTTACATAAGTATTCAGACCCTTTGCGATGAGACTCGAAATTGAGCTCAGGTGCATCCTGTTTCCATTGATCATCCTTGAGATGTTTCTACAACTTGATTGGCAAGGAGGATACCTAGTCAGTTGTACAACTGAATGCATTCAACTGAAATGTGTCTTACGCATTTAACCCAACCCCTCTGAATCAGAGAGGTGGGGGGGCTGCCTTAATCGACATCCACGTCATCGGCTCCTGGGGAACAGTGGGTTAACTGCCTTGCTCAGGGGCAAAATGACAGATGTTTAGCTTGTCATTTCGGGGATTCGATCCAGCAATATTTCGGTTAATGCCCCAACATTTCTATACGCTAGGTTACCTGCCGCCCGAAAGGAGTCCACATGTGGTAAAATCAATTGATTGGACATGATTTGGAAAGGCACACAACGGTCTACGGTCCCACAGTTGACAGTGCATGTCAGAGCAAAAGCCAAGCCATGAGGTCGAAGGAATAGTCCGTGGAGCTCCGAGACAGGATTTTGTTGAGGCACAGATCTAGGGAAGGGAAGCAAAAAAATGTCTGCAGCATTGAAAGTCCCCAAGAACACAGTGGCCTCCATCATTCTTAAATGGAAGAGAGAAGTTGAGTTGTTGAGAATTGAGAATGACTTCTCACAAGCCCAGCATACACACTAGYCTAGGCTAGACGCACACACACCCAAGCACCCACACACATCGTGGGAACTACGTTAGGGATACAGTAACTTCCAATCACTTTAAATCTGCTCAATGGACTGCGCTCCAGTGGGCCTCACACTGGGCAAATGTAGTGCACTACTCTATGTAGGGATGAGGGTGCCATTTGGGACACAGCCCGTTAGAGCACTGTACTACTGACACACTTCCACTGCATGAGCAAATGTTTCAGTATGCCAGGGGAACTTGAAAGGGAACTGTTCAGGTTGTTGGCCATATGAAGAAAATAATATCAACCCACATTCAATAACAGATGGGCAGAGATTAATGCAGAGAGGGTTAATGGCCTAACAGTGGCATAACATTGAACACACACACACACTTCTCCCTCTCCTCCAGCGAGAATGTATCTAGCTACAGTATACACCATATGTCTGGGACAGAAAAGACAAGTCCTGGTGGTTTAGACTAGGCCTATAGTGATTCAGTAATTGATTGCCTGGAAATCTACAGCCCCAGAAAACCATTCATCTCTGGAGCAGTTGAGGCTTGTGCCCATTCTTCACTCCCACGGCCCAACAAAATGGCTCTAACAAGACGTATATGTGCCAGGCAGCCCCCTGAGCACTGGCTGTAAGGGCCATTACCATATATCCATGTAATCACACTGACTTGATAATGTGCTGTAAAGGGAGGGGGTGAGGGTTGGTATTCTATTGTTGGTGACAGAGGAAGGTCAAGTATTTGAAGAGACTCGGAAGTATTATCTGAGTGCTACTGCTGTGAGATATGCAGTGGATAACTAGGTTGGGTGGGGTCAAATCCTTTTGAAAACTCCATTAAATCAGGATGTGAGTGGAAGTTTGATTCATGAATCGAGAGAGGAGAAATGGGTTACTTTATTGATGGAACATGTTAGACTTTCCAGCAGTGGTTGAGTCAGAACATGAATAGGAGTGAGTCAAAAGGACTGTGTCCTTCGAAAGATTGAAACCCCTCCGTCATACAGTACAAGCACAGTTTGAGTGAGTCACACACTGGTTATAGTAATTTGGAGGTGGGCTGGCAGTATGTTTGCTGGATACAGTAGAGAGCACATAAAATATTAGAATTTTCTCCTCTTCACCTACAAAAATATATGTCAACAGTAATAAAATCTTGATCAGCGCGAGCTGTCAGTTCCAAGCAGGTTCAAGAGGATTGCCTCTTCCTTTGGAGTCAGGACTGTCATAGTTGTGAGCAGATGTGCTCTACAGCCAGGCAGGCACACAAACCACAGTTAGGTAAATGAAAGTGTCATTCCTAAAATGAGGTGTCTTCCTGTCCAATTAAAAATCGACCCCTAATCCTACCGTGTAACCCCATTAGTGAAGATGGGAGAGGAGAGTGGTCAAATCCAAGTAAATCTTCATCAAACTGTCTTTTCGAACTATAAAGTGAGAATTTTGTGCTCTTTTTTTTTGTGAGTGTTTGTACATAGCCTTGTAGGTGTTATTTTTGGAGAGGATGTTGTGAGAATAATAGATAAGGCTGTGAGATGAGTGGCTGGAGCACCTTGCTCTGTCTCCCCAGCTGTTGCCAGACTTTACATAATAAAGGGAAGAGAAAGTTTCCTCCACCAAGGTTAATGGAGGGTGAACTGAGGGTCAACAAGGGAGAACACACACACACACACACACACACACACAACACCACCAACACACCACACACACACACACACACACACACACACACACACACACACACACACACACACACACACACACACACACACACACACACACACACACACACACACACACACACACACACACACCAGAGGGAGGCACTGCACTTTATCAAGGTTTTTATAGGCCTGTAAATGTCTCCTACAGCATGCCAGAGCCAACCGCAGTCTTTAAAACTACAAACTACACGGTAAGAAGGGGGGTTTATGGTTGTGTTCGGAGGTATCTGTGCCAAGGGTTGGAACTGGTTTCGAGAACAGAACCGAAAACCAGACAATATCATTTTTCAAGAAAACGGAAAAGGAACCTGGAACATAAGTGATCCATACTGTTCCGGAACCATTATTTTAAAAGCTTGGGAACCGATTTAACAACGTTATTTTACGTTCCAGGAATATTCCTAGTCCCACAACAAAATGCAACAAAGCACCTATGCAAACCCTCACTCTGTCACTCAAAAACGTATTCCAGTGTCTGCTTGCAAGCTGAAAATCTTGACATATGCATGTTTAGGCTACCTGCCCCTCGCCCCTCTGAAGCATAGGCTACTGTATTGACGTTTCAAGCTTGATTCAGAAAAGATAGGGCGAGAGATTTTTAATTAGCTAGAGAAGAATGGATAATTTTCAATGCTAGTTAAGGATACTATAGGCCTACTGTAGTTATCACGTATCACATCGGACTTATCAACTACAAAAAGGTAAGATGTGGTTTTAATTCTGGTGTCGCTCTACACACACAAGCTCGTTGGCGGGCGTGCTAGCTCAAGCTCGTTGGCGGCGTGCTAGCTCAAGCTCGTTGGCGGGCGTGCTAGCTCAACGTCGTTGGCGGGCGTGCTAGCTCAAGCTCGTTGGCGGGCGTGCTAGCTCAAGCTCGTTGGCGGGCGTGCTAGCTCAAGCTCGTTGGCTGTGCTAGTCTCAAGCTCGTTGGCGTGCTAGCTCAAGCTCGTTGCTAGAGCTCTTTGCTAGCTCAAGCTCGTTGGCTTGCTAGCTCAAGCTCGTTGGCTTGCTAGCTCAAGCTCGTTTAGAGCGTTAGCTAGCTCAAGCTCGTTAGCTTGCTAGCTCAAGCTCGCTTAGCTTGCTAGCTCAAGCTCGTTAGCTTGCTAGCTCAAGCTCGTTAGCTTGCTAGCTCAAGCTCGTTAGCTTGCTAGCTCAAGCTCGTTAGCTAACTCAAAGGAAATTCAAAGTTTCTCCATAGAAGCCACTCCTCCTAGGTATAATTCTTTGGACGTAATTCAGATAACGCTGGCCATAACAAGATGCCCAGGGCTTCAAGCTGCCTCCTCAACCCTCGCTGGCTCTCTCCCCCCCGCAAAAGTTCAGTCGCATCTTGCGCCATAGGCTACACTTGCCTGTGCATCACGAATGTAAACAAATAGCATGCCTGCTCTATCCACACTGATTGGTTAAGTAATTTAATGCGCTAAATGTTTTTTTTTTATCTATTAAAAAGGGACGATAACCGGTTCAGACCTTTATTTTGCTGGTAGGCAACAGTGGAACAAAACAAAAAAGGTGGTTCTGTTCAGAATGAAACGATTGGAAAATAATTCAGGTTCCAACCCCTGGTTCGTGCATGATACTGCAGTCCACTCTGGGATTCGTTTGAATCGCACAGTGACTGAGCATTCTAACTAACTTCAACAAAACTACCATCCATCCGCCACACTTACAGATGCAATCAAATATATTGGCATAGTTGCACCTTACTATGAAGTGCAATGGAGTAGAATGCTCTGTTTTATCTTTTCAAAACTGGTTGAATAGCTATTTTTAACCATGAAGGCACCTGCAACTTACCAGGTGAGAAATTACACAGCAAATGACAATCATTGCCTCCAACCAACTTAATATGAATATTCAATAATATAGTCCTAGCTATTCTTTTACTTTAAAGTGAAAAATCTCAATTTCAGTTTTTTTTCTTAGATCCTGTGCAGTTGTAAGTCAAACAAATTCACTCGCAAACAACGTTTTTTTCAACTTAAAAGAAATAGTGAATAATTCAAGGGTGCCAATATATTTGACTGCATCTGTATTTGTGAAAATTAGAAGAATCAATAGCCGGGCCCTTGTGAAAGTTTTGGAAGAGGAGAAAGTAAAACTATGAGGTTCTGACAGTCAGTAGGCTACTGTATTACAGCTGGCCAGCCGAGATACATCTAAAGATCCCATTTACTTGCTGGTGATTCCTTTCTCCACTAATCGCTCTGTGAATCAATGGGCTGGCACCTGACACAAACACACACAACCTGTTCTCCCACTGCCCTCCCTCAGGAAAAAAAGAAGCCTATGGAATCAATTTAGGGATTAAATGAAATCTTTATTTTCTAGCGAGGAACTGACAAACCAAAAAAATTCTACTTAGTAGAGCGCTGGAGAGGGTTGCTGAAGTCTGAACAATATGTGTGTGTGCGCAGTAGGTTGTGAGAAGTCAGCAGGATGAAGAGAATTGATTTTGCAGGAAAACAACAGCGCCTCAAAACGGTGACGGCAGCCCCCTCTGCTCCCACAGAGGCCTGACGAGTCATCGCTCTAGTTTAAAGATGATTCCCTGCTGTTTTAATTCGTATGACAAAATCACAGATACACAAACATAGGACTACATGCAGAAAGACACAGAAGAGGGATACCAAGAACACAAGAGCACAGACAGAAACACACATACCACACAGGGGGTTCAATAGCGTGCATCGATGTGGAGCTCTAGCTCTGGGTCTGAGTCAGGATGACAGATGAGCCAGCCATAGGCAGATGAAGGTGAGACATACCAACTTGGCGTAAAACGCCACCCTACCTCAAAATCATTTTATTTTGAGTGATTTCATTTATTTTCTTTACATTTTTAGTTGAGTGGCAACCAGGGAAAGTGTTGGGGGATAAAATGGTGATAGTTTCCGTGAGAAGTACAGGCAGGGGTCATGTTAGCCCAGGTGGCGGGTTACCAAGTTAATGTAGGCCTACCTGTCATATTCACTGTGTTTATGCAAGATTTGTTGGGACATAAAATTCATAAATAGGATGCTAACTAGTTAAAAGATTACATTTCGGATCTAGCTAATGATTAGCCCAATAGGGTAAATGCAAATAGGCAACCCCATGCTTCAGCTTATTTATTTATAGCCACTATGCTGCATCAGTTGGGCTACAGATGATAATGCTTATTGCTAATAGCATACCTGATAATATGGACCATGTTGTACCAAATCATTTTATCCATATGTTAGTCTCATTTCTGGAGGTGGAAATTGTATTTCAGATGGTGCCAGTACAATTGTATTTTCATTCATTTTGGAGTAGAAGGTCCTTTTAAAAAGCCACCTGAACTGAGCTTCTCAGTCTTTCTACATAAAAATCACTGGTGTTTTTCCCTCAGAGACCGTTCAGACACACGGGCCGTGATAGCACCTTTCTATCACCTGCTATCTACCCTGTCCTTCATTGGCACCTCCAAAATCAGTGTGACAGTCTCAGCATGGCAAACACTGAGGCACCAGGGCTTCCTGTAGCCTGAAATGGGACATAGTCCTGGCCTGTAGGGAGAAGTACTCAATGGCATGGTGCCTCTTGCCAGCATTGGGAATTTTGGATGAAAAGCGTGCCCAAATTAAACTGCCTGCTACTCAGCCATAAAAGCTAGAATATGTATATACTTTGTAGATTTGGATAGAAAACACTCTGAAGTTTCTAAAACTATTTGAATGATGTCTGTGAGTATAACAGAACTCATATGGCAGGCAAAAACCTGAAATGTGAGGTTTGTAGTTTTTCAACTCATTGCCTATAGAATACACAGTGTCTATGGGGTCATATTGTACTTCCTAAGGCTTCCACTAGATGTCAACAGTCTTTAGAACCTTGTTTGAGGCTTCTGCTGTGAAGTGGGGGCGAATGAGAGGGGATTGAGTCAGAGGTCTGCCAGAGAGGCATGAGCTGACCACGCGCGTTCACGTGATAGTTAGCTTGCGTTCCATTGCAATTCTACAGACAAAGGAATTCTCCGGTTGGAACATTATTGAAGATTTATGTTAAAAACATCCTAAAGATTGATTCTATACATCGTTTGACATGTTTCTACGGACCGAAACGGAACTTTTTGACTTTTCGTCTGCACCTAGTGATCGCGCCTCATGAATTTTGATTACTGGGCTAAACGCGAGAACAAAAAGGAGGTATTTGGACATAAATTATGGACATTATCAAACAAAACAAACATTTATTGTGGAACTGGGATTCCTGGGAGTGCATTCTGATGAAGATCATCAAAGGTAAGTGAATATTTATAATGCTATTTCTGACTTATGTTGACTACACAACATGGCGGATATCTGTTTGGGTTGTGTTGGTCTCTGAGCGCTGTACTCAGATACTTGTATGTTTGAGGAATTTTTATTATGAGATTTCCGTTATTTTGAATTTGCCGCCCTGCAGTTTCACTGGCTGTTGACGAGGTGGGACGCTGCGTCCCACATTTAAGCTGGTTATAGCTGCTACTTTTCAGGTTTAGTGGCACTAAGTTGTTTTGAGTGCAGAGATATGATTTCTATATACAGTTTCTACATGGGTCATTGCATATGAAAATCAATTAATGAAAAAATGGCTTTGGAAAAAGGCCCTTGATTTGATATATAATGACCCATAGGCCTATATGCTACATCTAACATGCAGTGCTGACTATGGGGCCTACACTAGGCTATATATCACATCTGGCCTTGCAGCCACATCAATACCACAAAGCCAGTTAGCTGCTACTTTACCAGCACTTAACATTTAACAATTCCGCTCCATTAGGAAAGTGTACACATTGCCACGGGCGGCTTAGCCATTTTTATCAGCGAAAATCCACTTAATTGACTCCCTCCAGGCACTGGAACCCAAGTGGACGATTCTTCTTTAAAAGCTTCTTATTCATTATTCCAGAAACACTTATTATTTTTCACAGAGCCGGAAGCTGAAGAAGTTCTCTCTGTGTCTTATGGTACAGACAGACAGAGACGACTCTAAACATAACTGTAGCGTATAGAGATATCACCCAGGGAGAGGTAGAATGATGCGAATATAAAAAAGCTCATTCACTGTTTTCTTACCTTATAATTACCTCCGTTTCCTAATAATGATTGAGACAGTTATGTATAATTTGTGCAGTCAGGTGTTTAAAATGCAACTGGGGGGGATAGTATGGGTGGTGATGCAGCATTAAAATGTATTAACAACCTAGAATGCCTGATTGTCTCTTTCAGAGGTGGTAATACAGCTAGCGCTAACCAGCCTCTGGAAAGGAATAAATTGAATATCCACGGCACGGTCGGGAGCAGAGAAGGTCACAGGGGACGCGCCGAGAGTGAAGTTTTATTATGTGGCTCCAAGTTTATGGAATAGCGGTAGAGGGTGGAGAATAGATTCTCAGAGCCTCTCCTGTCTATCGCAGACTGCATCTTGACAGAGAGGATTTAAAGGTCAGGGGAGTGTTCAGATATCCCAGGATCCTTCAGGAGAGGATAGGGATGGCATGTTGCAGGGATTTGGTATCTCTTTCTGTCTCCGCCCTTTCCATTTTTTTTCAAACCACAAACACTTGCATCTCTCATGTGTCTGTTGTGCAGTATAGGCCTATATTAAACATTTGGTGGGAAGAGTCTGGGGGTCTAAGGGAACCTATCAAATATCCCAGAAAACCAAGCCGTTGAGAGCCAACAGCACAACCTGATAGGGTGATATTGAATTGGGATATTGATGACTAATCTGAATCTGATAGCCATATTGTATCGATGTGCTACCATCATCAGCAAAATAATAGGTGATTCCATTTAGAGGCAAAGCCCAGATAGAGTGCAATGTACTGTAACCCATTACTTCCCTAAAGTTTCTAATACACACCATTTCCTATCCTGCTAAGCATTCGAAATGTAATGAGTACTTTTGGGTATCAGGGAAAATGTACGGCGTAAAAAGTACATTCTTTTCTGTAAGAATGTGTTGAAGGAAAAGTAAAAATTGTGAAAAATAAATAGTAAAGTACAGACACCCCAAAAAATAACTTATGTAGTACTTTAAATTATTTTTACTAAAGTACTTTACACCACTGCATCTCAGCCCCTCAGACAGAACTGGGGACCTCTGACACTAATTTGTGTTGACAACTAAATCTTTGCCGTACCCCTAGGCAATTTAATGAGCTATTGTGTCTGTGGGACTACACACAGCAATTAATGTGAAAGTCACACCACTCAAAGTAATGCCCCACACACTGAAGTGATCACCAGACTGAAGTCACTCACTAGTTGGGTCACTGTAAACTGCAACAATAGCTTAATGAGTAAACATTCTGTATCGTGAATACATTATTTGTGCCTGGCAATTAATTTCTAAATGGAGGTAAAGAGCGTTATTAATCTCCATGAATCACAGGGAGAGAGACAGACAAAGAGAGAGACAGACAAAGAGAAAGAGAGAGACAGACAAAGAGAGAGTAGAGAGTGCGCGCGAGACAGAGAGGAGAGAGACAGAGAGGAGAGAGACAGAGAGGAGAGAGACAGAGAGGAGAGAGACAGAGAGGAGAGAGACAGAGGAGAGAGAGCGTGCGAAAGAGAGAGGAGAGAGAGCGTGCGAAAGAGAGGAGAGAGAGCGTGCGAAAGAGAGAGGAGAGAGAGCGTGCGAAAGAGAGGAGAGAGAGCGTGCGAGAGAGAGAGAAGAAAGAGAGCACGTGCGAGAGAGAGAGAAGAAAGAGAGCACGTGCGAGAGAGAGCGAGCGCGAGAGAAAGAGAGAGAGAGCGAGAGAGCGAGCGAGCGAGAGACAGCGCCTAGGAGAAACCTGACAAGATGGTTTAAGGGTGTTTTCACACAGGGTGCCATTCAGCCAATTTTTGTTAACAAAATGAATGGTCCCTTTCAGACAATTTGTGAACACGCCAAAGGAACTCAAAAGAGCCCCGGAATGTGAACACAAAGCTCCACACGTTCTCTCGTCATTATTCTCGACTCGACTACTGCAACACCGTTTCCCCTGCCATAACCCCTCACAAGAGACGATGATGTACAGGTTCACAAAAGAAACGTGTGCCGTTTTTGAAAATGTATTAGCGATTGTCATGAATGCACAGAAATTCCTAAATATGTGTGGAGTTTTGTACTGACACAATGTTCAGATAATGTTTTTGCAATATGTGATCTATAGAACTTCATAAGCTGTTTATTTGATTGTGAGGTTTGAATAGTGTGAGAAGAGAACATATTTGGTGACAATCACAACATATGGTACAAAATCAATGCTAGCTCTTAAAGGGGCAGTAGCCTACATTGAGTGTTACATTTTCAATTACAGCATTATTTAATTAACTTCTCTAGGGTACGTGAGACGGTAGCGTCCCACCTCTTCAATAGCCAGTGAAACTGCAGGGCGCCAAATTCAAATACAGAAATACTCATTATAAAAATTCAGAAAACAAAACATATTTTACATAGGTTTAAAGATTAACTTCTTGTGAATCCAACCACGGTGTCAGATTTWAAAAATGCTTTACGGCGAAAGCATACCTTGCGATTATTTGAGAACAGAGCCCAGCAGACAAATCATTACAAACAGTAACCAGCCAAGTAGAAGAGTTACACAAGTCAGAAATAGAGATAAAATGAATCCCTTACCTTTGATGATCTTCATATGGTTGCACTCAGCAGACATTCATTTACTCAATAAATGTTCCTTTTGTTCGATAAAGTCTCTTTATATCCAAAAACCTCAGTTTTGTTCGCGCGTTTTCTTCAGTAATCCACAGGCTCAAACGCAGTCAAAACAGGCAGACAAAAAATCAAAAAAGTATCCATAAAGTTCATAGAAACATGTCAAACGATGTATATATTCAATCCTCAGGTTGTTTTTAGGCTAAATAATCGATAATATTTCAACCGGACAATAACGTCGTCAATATAAAAGGTAAACAAGAAAGGCACTCTCTCGGTCACGTGCATGAAAAAGCTCTGTGACACTTTAGGGTCCACTCATTCAGACAGCTCTTACTTCCTAATTTTTCAGAATACAAGCCTGAAACAATTTCTAAAGACTGTTGACATCTAGTGGAAGGCATAGGAACTGCAATTTGAGTCCTAAGTCAATGGATACTGTAATGGCATTGAATAGAAAACTACAAAACCAAAATATAACCTACTTCCTGAATGGATTTTTCTCAGCTTTTCGCCTGCCAAATCAGTTCTGTTATACTCACAGACAGAATTTTAACAGTTTTAAAAACTTTAGAGTGTTTTCTATCCAAATCTACCAGTTATATGCATATCATATCTTCTGGGCCCGAATAGCAGGCAGTTTGATTTGGGCATGCTTTTCATCCAAAATTCCGAATGCTGCCCCCTACCCTAGAGAAGTTAAGCAATAATACAAGGCCACAACAGCCACCAGAGCCATGGTAAAAATGGCATAACACATGGACTCGAGTGTAGAATTGCTTTTATACAACAGGTTACTAGCATTAAAAAGCAAGATTCTTTCCCAAACCATAAATTGTTCAACAAAATGTGATGCTACATTCACTAATGCTAGTTGTCCAAGTGCAATTTTAAGCATTCTCTGGTCGTTAGCTCTATTCATACCGACTGCCATGTAAAGCAAAGCCACCCGAGCGCTGGTTGACATTCCAGAACTTTGCAAAAAAAAGGGTTGATATGGAGGCTCCTCCCTCCACCAACTACAGAGCTAACAATCACTTTAGACTGAAGCTGGGAAGATAGCAAAGTAGCTGCATTTCATTTCACCAGTTTTTTTTTATTGACATTTCTTTGTATATATCCATTAAAAACTAAGCAGATTCCATGATTTCGATTGGCTGAGAAAAGGTGTCTGTCTCATCCAGACTCCCAACAGGTTCATTATTATAGCACAGTGGAGATCGAATTTCAATATTGCAACAATGTTGCAAATGTCTAGATGGTTTATACAGTGAGGATAAAGTGTATAAGTTGCACGGCTAGGCAGATGAGAAAGTGGATCTGTAAAAGTAGTAGTGCGTTGCTAGGTAACAACATAAACAATGGTACTTTTTATGAATGAGGCCATGTGTATGTTGCCTTGTATATCATGGGCAGGATAGGCTCTAACAATGGGTATTCCTAACCATCTGTAGTATAACTAATCAATAATACATGAGAGGCCATGTGTTCACAGAAGAATGTCATTTGTATCATGGCTGTGATGTGGTCATAGCCGTAAGGCAAAGATCATTAAATTGAGCTGAGTTCGTTTTTTTGGGGGGGGGGGTTCACATATAGTCCTCTTTAAAGTGAACTCTGGGCTAAAAACTCAGTTCTCTTTGTATTCACACTGCCCTTGCCTTTGAATGAGGACTCAACTCTTTTGCCAGTTCACTTCACCTATTTTGTGGACCGAGCCCTCTTTGCATTCACATTGTTATGTTTAGAAAGGAACCAAGATCTTTTTCCAACATTCACTCAATGCAMTCTGGGTTTTTACAAAGTGCAGGACAAGCCATTTCATCAGAACACCCTTACTTACCGAAAGGAGCTTCCACGTGATTGGACGAACCTGGCGCGGAATTCCAGACCAGCTCAACTTTCGTAATTCATCTGAAAGTGGAAAAGACAGAGAATTACATTATGACACTTTCAAAGAATATACAAGACCACTGAGATTCTTTGCCTGAAGAAAGCAAAAGAATAGAGAATAATTAAATGAACACAAATGTCAACAATTCCATATTCCACTACGAAGCCTTAGGATACAGATAAGCCTACAGCATCAGCCTAATGCATTTATCATGTTTGCTTCGGGGGGGAACATATTTCCTGGAAAGACAGCGACATGCATATTTACTGTACAGCCTATTTCCCCCAAATACTCAGAAATCACAACACCTACAGAGATCATGATGCCAGAAAATGAACCCAAAACATATGTTCGCTCTAGAGGAAAACATATTTCCTTGAAAGACAACAGCATGCAGATTTCTGAATTGCTGTATATTTTTCCCACATTCCCTGATATCCAACACATACAGGCATTGGGGTGCCAGGAAATGAATTCCAAACCCAAAGATTCTCCTCACGGTCTCTGACTTCCATAACATTAGAATTTGATGGGTTTAAAGAGGTTTCCCACCACATTGTCAGGAGGCCGGGTTCTGGGGCCCACTAGCGTTAATGTGAATAAATCTCACAGAGAGGTGCAAATTGGACTTTTAAATTGGGAAAGATGAGCTCCCTCTGGGTCTATAAAACCACCCCAAAAAAAATGGTTTATGCTGGATTCTTCACATTGGCTGTGTCCCAATTTGCAACCTATGTAGTGCACTTTTGACCATGGCCCATTAGTGCACTGGTCAAAAGCAGTGTACTACTGTATATAGGAAATGGGGTGTCATTTGGGATGCAGCCATKGTTTAACACTGGATTCTTTCACAATATGTCCACTGCATACTTCAAACTCTGCGAGAGAGGACCGTGCTAAATTGGGCATAAAAACACCCCTATTTGAAGAGGAAAGGTCTTTATTTCCATTTCCTGTTGACAACATGGACAACTACGCTGCCTACTCTATCCATTGACTACGGTAGATATGATGAATATTATGATAACAAAAAGACTGACTGAGGAAACTGGCTGAGTACATAGCAGAGGAACCTTTACATATTCAGAACAGGACATTCAGAAATGAGCTAGATGGCGTTCCTATCGCAAAATAAAAGGATGACATTGATTGGGGACTTGCTAGCCGAATAGTTTTGCTTTGTACATAACTTTATAGTTCTATGGTTTGTGCACTACTCTACAGAAACCTAAAGAAATCTGACCATGAACAATTTATCTTCACTCGATGAGAGTCCTTGAACATACATGTATGGAGCAGTGAATGCACATGAGGTACAGAGTTACAATTGTTTGCATTAGTCTGTGCACTAAACTATAGGAACCTTTAGATAGAGATATGACATTGAACCATCTCTCAACTCAGAGAGCCCTTGTATATATAAAGAGATATGGAGATCCTATTGAATTGCAGTGAATTCTCAGTATTGCTATAGTTTGCAACAAAATTCAGCTGTGAGAAGATTTCTGTTGGAGTGGATGGAACATCATTCAAATTATTTACGCTCTGCAAATTGAACACAACTAAACCTAAAAATAGATTTTATTTTAAAATAATCATTTCATAGCTTGCTTACATTGACACACGATAATGTCTCTTTTTGTATTCGTGGAAATACTTGGGAATACTTGAGATTTCCTAAACTACTGGTGATTTTACAGTCTTTTTTTTTTAACCAAAAAGCCCCCCCTCCTCTCCCCCAAAAAGCAAAATAAAATCACTGGCGGGACGGTTTTGCTCGCAGGCCAACTATTGCTGACCCCTGCCCTATACAGTACCCTACTTTTAGAGAGCCCTATTGGCCATGGTAAAAAGTAGTGGACTATAAAATGGAATACTAGGGTACTTGGGACGCACACAAGACCTTCACCGGTGTCATTCAGCCATAATTCACAAATGGCAATGCATCGAGCCTCGCTTCAGCCTAACTAAAGTTTAGGACTGTATCATTAACATTCCGCTTGTTTATTCCAATCCAAATTCAACAAGAATCTCTTCAGTGTAATTGCATATTGTGCATTGTCTCACTCGTGTTAGGAGAGCGGGGGAAACTGATTTGAGTGTAAATGAGATGACACCGGCAGGCAAAACACCGCTTCCTCTCCCCCTCCCCCACACCACCTCCCCATCCCACACACCACCTCCCCATCCATCCCTCCCTCCCACTCTACCTCCCCTTCTCTCTCTCTCCCTCCATCTTTCGAACGCTATCCCTCTCCTTCCATCCCTCCCACTCTACCTCCCTCCATGTAAAAACAGAAGCATCTCCGACTTAGGCCTAACCTCGACTCTTGTTCAGATTGCAGGCATGAAATTGGTACAACACAGCAGACATATTGATTAGTTCCAAATTACTTTGCCCGGCAGTTCTAAAACAAAAGCAATAGAGTATCGTGTTAGTGACAGATATTGCAATGGGAAATGTTGGCATGTTCTAAACAGGAAGGCCTGGATTAGTCCATTGGCTAAATCAAGTATCCACTTATACAATTACTAATACGTTGTATAGCCTATCACTAATGCTTTGTATACCATCGCCACTTAGGCTAAACAACATTCTGAACATGTTAGTTTTTCATCTATTTATCCTTTTATTTATTATTTTCATTCCCATTGAGATTCAAAACCATTTTCAGGGTCTCCTGAGTGGTGCAGAGATCTAAGGCACTGCATCGCAGTGCTAGCTGTGCCACTAGAGATTCTGGGTTCGAGTCCAGGCTCTGTCGCAGCTGACCGGGAGACCCATGGGACGGTGCACAATTGGCCCAGTGTCGTCTAGGTAAGGGGAGGGTTTGGCCGGCAGGGATGTCCTTGTCCCATCGCGCACTAGCGACTCCTGTGGCGGGCCGTGTGCAGTGCATGCTGACACGGTCGCCAGGCGTACGGTGTTTCCTCCGACACCTTGGTGTGGCTGGCTTCCAGGTTAAGTGGGCATTGTGTCAAGAAGCAGTGCGGCTTGGTTGGGTTGTGTTTCGGTGGACGCACGGCTCTCGACCTTCGCCTCTCCCGAGTCCATACAGGAGTTGCAGCGATGAGACAAGACTGTAACTACCAATTGGATACCATGAAATTGGAGATGCAAGAAATCAAGCATTTATTAGATATACACCATATAAAATCAACAACACAGTGACGGTAGGCATAGGATAAAGGCTAGCCTATAGAACATAGCAATTGTTCCATATTTCCTCTCCGTATCTCCAGGGTCTCTACTGACATACATAGATTCTATAGTGAATCACAGCCCACAGAACACTATGGTCGCGTCCCAATAATACCGCCTTCCTCCTGAAGTGTGCAATCGTAACTGACATTAATCTCACAGTGGGGAGAGAGAGTCGTACACAGCCTTATACACTTTCTCTCCTCGGCGCTGATAACCTCCAAAGACGACCGTTCTCATGGCCATTTGTGCAAGGTTTCTGTGTTTGGGAAGGCTGGAGGCCAGACATTTACCTGGCACCAGCTGGCCAGCAGTGTGAGAGCATCTGCCTGCTGCAGCCATACATCACAGATGGAATATCACCGAACATGATGGAACACACCCTTTGTGCTCGCTGCATTTTAAAACACTACTCGAAACTGACAAAGATGGCCGCAGCTGGAAAAATCAGGATTAGGTCAAAAGTACTGCGCTACATGGGTCCCTCTGATTGAAAGTAGTGCACTAATGGTTGAAAATGAGTGCACTATAAAGGTTATAGAATGTTATTTTAGATGCGGTCTGCATGTCCCTTTAACATCCTCTCCCTAGCTGACTCAGTCAGCTAACTGATGAGGAAATTCCATCCGGAGCTCCTGCTACATGGAGAAGGAAACAACACGACCTTGCTCAGTTTCGTAGAGCCAGGTCTTAAAATTGCAAATGCTGCTTCATTACTGGCCGGAGCTGTCATGTTTCTCAGAAAACACGGCTTTTTCAAGAATATATCACATGTTCATTAGAATAAAAAAGCAAAGCCTGAAACACTAGTTGAACAAGGTCCCTGGGGATGTGGACCTAGAACTAAATCAAATCAGAAGACGCAGAGCCCTGTGTGAGATTATGAGGGAAAGCACAGTGTGAAGCACGTCAGTCAGCATTGTGATTGTGTCTGAGCTATGAGGCTAATCTAAGAGAAACAGAGGAAAGGTGTATCCTGGACAGGGTGATACAGGCCAAGTCAAATGAAAATGCCAGCACAGACTACTAATGACAAATAGAATATACTGTAGGCCTATTTCTTCTAAAGAGAGAGGGGGGGGGGGGTGACTCGTCAGGCTTCGACCCCTGGAATCACATAAACACACATAGCTAAGACATGGAAAATGTGTAGAATTGCAGGAAATAACCTTTAAAAACAGCAAAACAATACTCTGCCCCATGCAAAATGTGTAAAATCTCTGCCAACAAGAGGGGTGTAGAATTGCAGAATAAAATTAGCTTTAAAACAACCACCACTGGCCATGCCCCCCCTACTAACATTTCCACCGCTGCTGAAAAATCCTAGGGGAAACACTGTTATGTCATAGACTCTCTCTCTCCCTGAGACCACTTCCTATCCTATCCCAGTCCTTAGACTACGAAGTTAATGGTTTATTCATGAGCTCACACCGGATAGGTCTTGGCTACAGTACAGTTTCACTTGTGGCCACGCCGGTACTTTGTAACATCGTGTACCTCCCGTTTAACCTTTCTTTGCTACCAAACCCGGATCCGGGATCCCCCCCATCAAAAAAGCTGACTAGCATAGCCTAGCCTAAAGCGACAGGGATATCATATAATCAAATGTTCATGAAATCACAAGTCCAAGACACCAAATGAAAGATACAGATCTTGTGAATCCAGCCATCATTTCCGATTTTTTAAATGTTTTACAGGGAAGACAAAATATGTATTTCTATTAGCTAACCACCATAGCAAAAGACACAACTTTTTTTTGTCCACCATTTTTTTCCTGCATCAGTAGCTATCACTAATTCGACTAAATAAAGATATATATAGCCACTAACCAAGAAACAACTTCATAAGATGACAGTCTGATAACATATTTATGGTATAGGATATGTTTTTTTAGAAAAATGTGCATTTTTCAGGTATAAATCACAGTTGTACATTGCAGCTGCAATCTGAAATAGCGTTGGAAGCAGCCGGAATAATTACAGAGACCGACGTCAATTACCAAAATACTCATCCTAAAACATTTCTGAAAAATACACAGCCTACAGCAATCGAAAGACACAGATCTTGTGAATCCAGACAATATTTCAGATTTTCTAAGTGTTTTACAGCGAAAACACAATATATCGTTATATTAGCATACCACATGAGCTAACATCACCCCAGCATTGAATCAATGCAAAAGGTGGTGATAACGTTATCGCCACCAAAATATATTAATTTTTTCACTAACCTTCTCAGAATTCTTCAGATGACACTCCTGTAACATCATATTACACAATGCATATAGAGTTTGTTCGAAAATGTGCATATTTAGCATCACAAATCGTGGTTATACAATGAGAAAAGTAGCTAAACTGGACAGAAAATGTCGGGCGCCATCTTGGAGAGTGACTTAGTCTAATCAWTAAATAATCATAAACTTGACTAAAAAATACAGCGTGGACAGCAATTGAAAGACAAATTAGTTCTTAATGCAATCGCTGAATTACATTTTTTAAATTAACCTTACTGCGCAATACAAGTTGCGCCAAAGCGAAGCTACCCCAAAAAAAATGGCAGCTTATGCGTTTAACATTTTTCAACAGAACAACGATTTATCAGCATAAATAGTTCTTACTATTAGCTGAGCTTCCATCAGAATCTTGGGCAATGTGTCCTTTCTCCGGTCTAATCGTCTTTTGGTCGAAAGATGTCCTCTTGTCCTGTCGAAATGGCCACTAACGTTCGGCATGTACAGGGAAAGTGTCCAACTCTTGAAAGTGCGTCACAAAGAAATGCCAGAAAATCGCAATAAACTGATATAAACTGAAATAATTTGGTTCAAAATAACAAGATTATGATGTCTTTAAAGCTTATATCGAATAAAAACATGACCGGAATTATCTAAGGAGCTAAAACCAGAGCTTCCACAACGATACGCAAAGCTCCTCTTTGCGCCCGAGCGAAGATCCAAAAGAATGGCCACCGTGATTCCAATCAATTTATAACCTTTGGGAACAAGGCAGAGACTCCATTTCAAGTCTCCCTATTCGCTGACACCCAGGGGAAGGCGTATGCAGTGCATCTCAACMRATAGAGGACAGGCAAATTAATACACAGGTCTCAGAACAGCCAGTACAATTCTGAATTCTGAYATACACATAGGAAAATTGCTCTAAGTCGAGTTCTGTTTCACCCACAGACATAATTCAAACGGTTTTAGAAACTAGAGAGTGTTTTCTATCCAATAGTAATAATAATATGCATATTGTACGAGCAAGAATTGAGTACGAGGCAGTTTAATTTGGAGACGAATTTGGACTATGTCGAAATGGCACCCCCCTAGTGGCAAGAAGTTTTAAGCATTGTAACAACTGTATCCCTATGGGTGAAGTTGAAGTAATGGATGCTAAATACCTTCAAAATATGGCCATGTTTATAATGTACTGTACAATCCCAACACAGATTGTGTCGTTTCATTCTCCAGCTGGAGAGTCAAGTGCTTGGATTTGAGTCCAAATCATGTGTGTGTGTGCTTGTGCGTGAAAGAGAGGAATAAAAAAATATACAGAGAAAAGGCAAGACAGGCCATTTATCAGGAAAGATGAGAGCTGTCAGTCTGTGTGCTGACTGAGTGAGGTAGTCAGTTGGGAAGCCGGAGCCATGCACTATTCAAACACTACTCAGACGGAGAGGGGGCAGTGGGGCGGACAGACAGCCAAGAGGTCCTCACACACAGCTCACATGCACAGACTCACAGACAACCAAAAATCACAGAAAACACCCATCAATAAACAAACACCTCACTCAACTTCTTCTGGCTGACTCCCCTGCTGCCACGAATCCACTACAGCCCACTATTTTCAACAAATACCAAAACGTAGCCCTCTTTTGAATAAAAGCATGTCAACAACACAAAACAAACACTTACATACTAAAGTGATACGCTATAATATCAGACAGCGACAGCAGATCCCGTAGGCCTATTTCTATCACGGCCGACAACAACCCAATAAAGAAAAATCCCCAGCAACATCCCAATACACTCCGATGTAAGGCCTGTGTAGGCCTGTAAAACTAAGGCGGACAGGCTACAATCTCAGTGGCAGGCAGATCCCCTTTTCTTCAAACGCAGAGGCCCAAGACAACATCCCCAGCAGATAAACTAGGGCCTACCTCCACATCATCACTATCATGGCTAAAAGGGATGTCATCCGGCCTGACGCATTTATGCGGCGCTGTAAAAGTTTTAGCTGATGCTCTAAACCTTAAGCACTATGTCTGTCTGTGTGAGAGGCAGAGTACAGTGCTGTTAACTCAGGTAAAGGACGAAGAGACAAGCAGCTGGTGGCGACAGGCTCGTGAACTAATAGGAGTCTTGTAAAAAGACACTCCTCCGTATTACCACCTGGATCCTGGACGATGGAATGTAGTCTACATCCCAAATGGTACCCTACTCTCTATAAAGTGCACTACTTTTGACCCAAGCATGTATAGCACACTAGGCCTATATAGGGTACAGGGTTCCATTTGTGACGCAGCCATGGTGAGATACAGTACAGATGACTGGGGAGTGAATGGTACAGTAAGGACCCTGTCAACTCCCCCCTAGCCCGGCCTCTCAAAGTCACTGCAGAGAGGTGGTCGGCTTCTTAAACTGATTGCATTATAAATTCCCCTACTTCTTATAAATGATCCTACTTCTCTCGTGATGTTAACAATGTACAATWTTCTAATTTCAGATGACACTTTTAAAAACCAACTTTTTTGAACTTCTCCCTAGTCTCTAAACTGTGTGTGATGCCAGCTTTTTAATGAGGTTGAGTAAAATAAAATGTTTTAGTGTCAGTTTTGAGGAAGCCACCAGATCTCTATATTGGTTGTGATTTGGCTCATGAGGAGTTCACAGTCATAGTCTTTGTTCTACTATGGGAAGACCAAGTTCTGCATGGCTTCCATTGAACCACACTGTAATCTAGTGAGTCACACTTTTTCACTTTTTCCGCATTTTGTCACGTTACAGCTTTATTCTAAAATTGATTAAAATTGGGGGTTTTCCTCATCAATCTACACACAATACCCCATAACGACAAAGCAAAAACAGGATTTTAGACATTTTTGCTTATTTATTCCAAATAAAACACTTCAAAATCACATTTACGTAAGTATTCAAACCCTTTACTCAGTACTTTTTTGAAGCACTTTTGACAGCGAGTACAGCCTCGAGCCTTCTTAGGTATGACGCTACAAGCTTGGCACACCAGCTATTTTCAGGTCTCTCCAGAGATATTCTATTGGGTTCAAGTCCGGGCTCTGGCTGGGCCACTCAAGGACATTCAGAGACTTGTTTCGAAGCCACTCCTGCGTTGTCGTGTCTGTGTGCTTAGGGTCGTTGTCCTGTTGGAAGGTGAACCTTCTCCTCAGTCTGAGGTCCTGAGCGCTCTAGAGCAGGTTTGCATCAAGGAACTCTCTGTACTTTTCTTCGTTCATTTCTTCCTCTATCCTGACTAGACTCCCAGTCCCTGCAGCTGAAAAACATCCCCACAGCATGATGCTGCCACCACCATGCTTCACCGTAGGGATGGTGCAACGTTTCCTCCAGAACTGACGCTTGGCATTCAGGCCAAAGAGTTCAATGTTGGTTTCATCAGACCAGAGAAATCTGTTTCTCATGGTCTGAGAGTCCTTTAGGTGCCTTTTGGCAAACTCCAAGCGGKMTGTCATGTGCTTTTTACTAAGGAGTGGCTTCCATCTGGCCACTCTACCATAAAGTCCTGATTGGTGGAGTGCTGCAGAGATGGTTGTCCTTCTGAAAGGTTATCCCATCTCCACAGCGGAACTCTGGAGCTCTGTCAGAGTGATCATCGGGTTCTAGGTCACCTCCCTGACCAAGGGCCTTCTCCCCCGATTGCTCAGTTTGGCCGGGTGGCCAGCTCTAGGAAGAGTCTTGGTGGTTAAAAATGTATTCCATTTAAGAATGATGGAGGCCACTGTGTTCTTGGGGACCTTCAATGCTGCAGAAATGTTTTGGTACCCTTCCCCAGATCCTTCCCCAATCCTGTCTCTGAGCTCTAGGACAATTCCTTCGACCTCATGGCTTGGTTTTTGCTTTGACATGCACTGTCAACTGTGGAACCTTATATAGACAGGTGTGTGCCTTTCCAAATCATGTCCAATCAATTGAATTTACCACAGGTGGACTCCAATCAACTTGTAGAAACATCTCAAGGATGATCAATGGAAACAGGATGCACTGGAGCTCAATTTGGAGACTCATAGCTGAGGGTCTGAATACTTTTGCAAATAAGGTATTTTWGTTTTTTATTTGTATTAAATTTCTTAACATTATTAAAAACCTGTTTTCACTTTGTCATTATGGAGTATTGTGTGTAGAATGATGAGAGGCAAAGTATTTAATACATTTTAGAATAAGGCTGTAACGTAACAAAAATGTGGAAAAAGTCAAATGGTCTGAATACTTTCCGAATGCACTGTATATTATGACGACTGGTATTCATGCAAACTTTTTCATTGAGAGATACTGCACCAAACATCTTAGTTAGATGTAAAATTGTGCGACTAATATCTGCTCGGCTAAAATGTAAAAAGAGTAATCGAGAGGATTCTTAGATTAATTCAGACTATTTTGAGGAAGTGTATGTATACAGTGTCTCAAAATGGACAAACAGCACTATTTCCGCTTTTTCTCGTTTTTCAAGCGAAGGTCTTTTAAGGTAGTATGCGAGCACACTCGTTCGGTTCGCCAATTGGCGGCAGCCAAATTGAAGCAGGCTGACGCTTTTAGACACACTTTCCTAAGAAGCTCGTCAGCCACTGAGTACTGCATAAATTCAACTGGGGAAAAACTCCATCGTTGGTGGCCAGAGGCCTTTCAAGTCTGGATTCCTCCAATTTGGGGATGAAAAGCTGTTGATAAAGTCGAAAGCACACAAACACACTTTGACACTAAAAGCAACTCAAGTTGGTGCTCTACAGCAGTTAGGAACTTAGGCCTACTTTAGAGTAGCCTTAACATATTACTGGCCTGGACAGGCAAAAACAACTTGTATTGGTTACCATACACCTGACTTTGTGTGCTAAGTAATAACGCACAAAGGAAATAGCAATCAGAAGAGGGAGACAACTGGCACTTGAGGGTCTGCCCGGTGAGACCTGCTACAGTTGAGCAGCTTTTGGCCTAGGGCATCGCCATGAGAGACATAATCATCACAGTACTTGTCATTTAGCCTCTGGTCTTAAATGAACACCGAGGTCTGTGAAATACTGTACCACACCAGACAGAAACTTGAGCTACTATAGTGGTTCAACTTTCCAAAATGGAGATGCTGTTCATGTTTTTGAGGGATGAGTGTCTTGCGCTCCTACTCTACGGTCCAATCTCCAGGGTATTCATCATTGGATGAGCTCGTCCTAATAGACAACTTAACTAGCCATCTAGTGCTTTACCTGGAAAATCTCCTCTCGACTAAACCCAAAGACTTTTTCCTAGATAAGTATGATCCTCCAAAATATGGTTGATCATACTTTCATCCAATTTTCATACACACTGGAGAAATACAGATTTTCCAGCACAGATTTTCAACAAAATGTCAGAATTGAGTTCAATTGAATTAGATGCCCACTTTGAGTTCTGATGTCAACTGAGGGCACACAGTCTGAATGTATTATAATGTTTTATATAAACTGCCTTAATTAATTGTAATTGTAAATAATTGTATAAACTGCCTTAATTTTGCTGGAACCCAGGAAGAGTAGCTTCTGCCTTGACAGCAGCTAATGGGGATCCACAATAAACACAAATACAAATGTTTCAGTCAGAAGGCAGGGAGGGGCAGAACTATCCTAACTTTCCTCTTTCAAAGCGGATATATTTTATCCCCAAAAAAAGGAGGTTAGATTAAGATCATGATTCATGTCTGTGTCTGGAATGGCAGCCTATTTGGCATAGGCCTATATTGCACAACTTTTGACCAGCTGCCATTTCAGACGCATCCCATGCACAGTATCTTTATCAGTTATCAACCCGTGCTTAACTAGACCCCTGCCTGAGGACAGGGAGGTTCAGTTGGGTAAACYTCAAAGCAGGATCAATGAGTTAGCCAGCTATCTTTGATTAGAAAGCTAAACTTAGATATGCGTTTTAAAGCCGTTGAGTCAATTAGTCCAGGGGTTCCCAACCTTTTTTCCCCAGGGGCCCCTTTTCCATTTTTGAAAAATGTCACGCCCTCAGCTTTTGTATTATTATTGTTTATTGAGATAGCCTTTAGTAAAAATACCATCAGCTTGATTGTTTCATTTGAGGGACGTAGGAAATGTTTCTTTTGAAGCTAATTTAATGCAATTCTACATAGCCTACCTAAAATAAATCATGAGTCTGGTTAGACTATCATAATTATAATTATAATGGATAAGAAAAATAAAGTGCAGACCAGATTTAACCAAATTTTATTCCGCTATCAAATATGTTTTATGATCATTTATATTAACCCTCAATTTAATTATACATTATGTTTTACAGAAATTGACTAGATGAATTGATAGCGACAGAGTCACACATTGTATAACATTACTTCCCAAGCAAAGTCAATTTGTTTTTACTCCTCCACTTTAGAAGGTCGTATCTCAGATTCTGAATGTCAGAGACAAATCAAAAGATATTCCCATGTGCAGAGTCCCGTTTTCCTCATGTAAATCAAGGAAGGCCCCGCACCTACCCACAAAACGTTGGTGCCCCCTAGGTTGGGAACCCCTGAATTAGACCATGCCCACCCATTTCAAGCTTATATTTCCAAAACAAAATCTAAATATTTAGTTAGCTTGCTAACCCATGGACTTTGCTTTGTAGTATACCCCTCTGGTTCAGCTGAAACCTAGCCTGGTGACTTCTGTGACCTCATTGGGTCCCAAAATCAGGCTATTTTCAATGCTAACTTTGCATACAACCTATTATGTAAAACACAGGGTACATACACATTTTGACAGATTGAATTTAATGACTTTTTCATTATTTTTAACCAACTTTCCAAGACCAACAATTGGAGGCATCTCTATGTAGGTATACATATTTTATTTTTTTATTTTTTTTAACAGACGCTCTTATCCAGAGTGAATTACAGTAGTGAGTGCATACATGTTCATACTTTTTTCGTACCCACAACCCTGGCGTTTGCATAAATGTGGTATCGACACTGGGAGGCTAATCTCTGATCACATGTAGCCTACTGTCGTTGTGCAAGGCACTTAACCCCCCCCCCACAAACTAAAATACATGTTAGGCAACTGTATAAAACCCTTGGCCTGGAAAGCTACTGGGTGTGCAGGCTTTTGATCCAGCCCTGCTCAAACGTCAGAGTCAGTTTATCAAGGTCAGGTTGAGCAACTCCTTTCTAAAATGTGGTTTGTTAAGAGGGGGACTGGAACAAAAGCCTGCATACCCAATAGCTCTCCTGGAGGATGGTTGACCACCCTTGATGTAAAACATTGTAACATTTTATAAAATAATTCAATATGTGAGGCGGCCAACGAGAACCCTTCGGATGTCGCACCAACTCTGTTGGGGGAAGAACCCAAAATGCAACAAAAATCTGATTGATCGTTTTTGACACTTTAAACCATTTACTTTATTGTAATGTAAAAATGTTGTTTGATAACTTAAGGAAAATAGTAGATTTTCAAGGTTTTTCTATATTAGCCAGCATGCCCAATTTGAAAACGCTAGCTCCAACTTTGAAAAGTGTTGCAGATGACTTGGCCCATTCAAGATAACGTGCAACAGATCAATGAAATCAGACTGGTTAAGACACAGAATAATTAGCTAGCTAGTTAGTAATGTAGTAGTATAAAGTTGTCATTTACATTCAACAATGTAGTTATGAATAGAAGTGGGTCAGATTTTCATTTTGCCTACAAGTAGCACCTTGTGCTGGGGACAATAAAAGGCTACTCTAAAATGTCCAGTTTTGTCACAACACAAAGCCAGTTTTGACAGAGCGTGCAATTGGCATGCTGACTGAAAGAATGTCCACCCGAGTTGTTGCAAGATAATTGAATGTTAATTTCTCTACCATAAGTGGCAGTAAGTCCAACCGGCCTCACAACCGCAGACCACGTGTAACCACGCCAGCCCAGGAGCTCCAAATCCGGCTTCTTCACCTGCGGGATCGTCTGAGACCAGCCACCCGGACAGCTGATGAAACTGAGGAGTATTTCAGTCTGTAATAAAGCCTTTTGTGGAGAAAAACTAATTCTGATTGGCTGGGCCTGGCTCCTGACCGGGTGGGCCTATGCACTCCCAGGCCCACCCATGGCTGTGCCCCTGCCTAGTCATGTGAACTCCATAGATTAGGGCCAAATGTATTTATTTCAATTGACTGATTTCYTTATATGAACTGTAAAAGTAAAACATTTGAAATTGTTGTTTATATTTTTGTTCAGTATATATCAAAAATCAAACGACTATGTTAGGCTACAAATCTTTTTATACAGCTGAATTAAGTCCACACAGTTTTTCAGGAAATATATACTGTATTTTCTAGATTAGTCATATTTATCTTAGAAGTATTTACATTTACATTTAAGTCATTTAGCAGACGCTCTTATCCAGAGCGACTTACAAATTGGTACTTTGCAAATATTAAGTTGCAATGTCCCATACATTGGATGCCCAAATCAACTGGAAGTATTGCAGCCACATAATCCTAAATAAATGTTACATCTAATCTCTTTAGAAAGAGGGAGAGACATAGACAGGTGACATAGCGAGAATGAGAGCGAGAGAGAGACAGCAAAAGGGAGAGAAAAGGGGAGACAGAGTTCAAATGAAAGAGATGAGAGGCTGTGAATGAGATCCATTCATATTCTCACTCTCAGTGATGATAAATGGGTTTGGCCTGCTCTTGCCATGGTCTATGTGGCCTTAGTGCTGTAAAGCCTGCTCTGTTCCGCTCTATCAGCCTGCCTACCTCTGCCAGGTTCACTGCTCTGTCTGGAGAAACCCAGAAATCCTGACATAGACAGACTGCACTAGTGCTCAAAATCAAAACACACCCACCCACAAACACAGATGGCTGATGATTGCTTGAATTAGATACAAAAACTAAATATTGCAATATTGCAAACTAAAGTACCTGATTGTCACAAAGATTTTGAAAAGAAAATTAGGAGCATGGGAACTGGGAATGACAGGAAAAATAATGATTCCTTTTTTTAGGCCTAAGGGTTTCAGCCTCGTTCTCTCCCATGCCTCATCTACTAATCGTTAAACAGGTGAGAGTGGAGCAGTCAGTCAGTTGTTTACACACACACACAACTCTGGAGACAAATCACAAGATGATGGAGGGCTAGACCCACAAACGAGGCTGCAATCCATCAGGCTGAAGAAAGAAAGAAGCGCACGCACACACCTTCCCTGACACACACACACACACTTCCCCCAACATCAAGGACAAGAGTCATAGCAGTCGTTCTACACTAGAGGGAAGAGTCTCCCCCGATAGATAGCTGTGTGATTGAGAAAGGGATGAGGAGATGAGGTTTGAGCGAGAAGAGAAAGAGCGACAGTGGGTGAGAGAGGGAGGTTTAAGCGAGCGCCGTTGGTGGTGAAAGGACTGATCAATGGCTATGTGGTGCTACAGACGCTGTGTTGTCACAGAGGGGAGACCAGGACAAAAATCAGGTCGGCCACCTCAACCACAGGACAACACAACCATCCATCTCTATCAACACCTCTCTCTCTGTCTGTTCACTCGCTCCCTATAGGCTCTCTTTCTCTCCGTCAATCGATCCATCTCCCTCTCTCTCCGTCTCTTAATTATGGCCTCTGAATTAAGTTCATCGCTGGCACCATGTGTCTGGCTAGTATAAGAATATTTTGAAGATAAATACACAACGCAGAGAATGAGAGGACGAGAGTACTATAAACTAAATATAACACTAATGGTCAATAGGGAATTGTCAATGTAAATAGGAGTTGGTTTTCAGTTCTAAACAGCTGTTTAGAATCTGTGGAATGTCACTCCTGAACTCAGAGCTACGTTCTGTACATTGAGTCTGGAGCAGGATACTGGTTACCTGGCCATTGGCACAGTGGTACTGCAAGGACTTCTGATTGGTCAACCCCAGGCTAAGCTGGGGAGCTATAAATGGCATTCTGTTCCTTCGTTCGGTGGAGAATAGCTGAGAGGGGAGACTGAACATCTACCTCCCAGCATAACATCTTGACTTGTCCTTTTCAAATAAACCTATTTTCCTCCCCCCGATTTGCTTTGGAGTTTGTGTTATTGAAGAATAACATAAATTGTTAACACTTCGTGCCGTGAGGTCAGGGCTTTCTGATGACCACTCCAACACCTTGACTTTGTTGTCCTTAAGCCATTTTGCCACAACTTTGGAACTTGGGGTCATTGTCCATTTGGAAGACCGATTTGCGACCAAGCTTTAACTTCCTGACTTATGTCTTGAGATGTTGCTTCAATATATCCACATCATTTTCCATCCTCATGATGCCATCTATTTTGTGAAGTGCACCAGTCCCTCCTGCAGCAAAGCACCCCCACAACATGATGCTGCCACACCCGTGCTTCATGGTTGGGATGGTGTTTTTCGGCTTGCAAGCCTCCCCCTTTTTTCATCCAAACATAACGATAGTCATTGTGGCCAGACAGCGTTCCATTTTTGTTTCATCAGACCAGAGGACCATTTCTCCAAAAAGTACGATCTTTTGTCCCCATATGCAGTTGCAAACCGTAGTCTGGGCTTTATTCTTGACGGCTTTTGGAGCAGTGGCTTCTTCCTTGCTGAGACGGCCTTTCCAGGTTATGTCGATATAGGACTCTTTTACTGTGGATATATAGATACTTTTGTACCCGTTTCTCCAGCATCTTCAGCAGGGTCCTTTGCTGTTGTTCTGGGATTGATTTTGCACTTTTCGCACCAAAGTACTTTCATCTCTAGGAAACAGAACTTGTCTCCTTCCTGAGCGTGTATATGACAGCTGCGTGGTCCCATGGTGTTTATAACTTGCGTACTATTGTTTGTACAGATGAACGTGGTACCTTCAGGAGTTTGGAAATTGCTCCCAAGGATGAACCAGACTTGTGGAGTTCTACAATTATTATCTTTCTGAGGCTTGGCTGATTCTTTTTGAATTTTCCCATGATGTCAAGCAAAGAGGCACTGGTTTGAAGGTAGGCCTTGACAAATACATCCACAGGTACAGCCTCCAATTTGACTAAAATGATGTCAATTAGGGCCTATATCAGAAGCTTCTAAAGCCATGTTCATAATTTTTCTGGAATTTTCCAAGCTGTTTAAAGGCCACAGTCAACTAGTGTATTAGAAATTTCTGACCCACTGGAATTGTGATACTGCGAATTTATAAGTGAAATATCTGTCTGAAACAATTGTTGGAAAAATAACTTGTGCATGCACAAAGTAGATGTCCTAACCGACTTGCCAAAACTATAGTTTGTTAACAAGAAATGTGTGGAGTGGTTGAAAAACAGTTTTAATGACTCCAACCTAAGTGTGAATGTAAACTTTCGACTTCAACTGTATATATAAACATAGAGATATATATAATACAACTTTTGACGTTAATGTAATGTCATTGTTAAGTGAGAAAACCACTCTGGAAAAGGGTGGAACAGCTCTTTCGGATGTGAGCATGAAAGAGATTTTAATTGACTGTCTAGTGATATAAAAAGCCATTTCAAAGTAGAGCAGGAGACATGGGTGAAAAAGTCAGACGTGAACCCCACCTGTGGGCTCTCTGTCCCCTATATCTATTCTCACACTGAATTGGGCACACTGCCTGTCCTTGAGTCAACAGATTCTGACAGCAGTGACGAACGATGTCTTAGGCCAACCAAAACACAGGCTGTAAAAGGGAGTAAAGACAAACCTCTAGAGACCGTTATCACACACAAATCAGCATCTCCAAAACAGTTGGATGAATGGTCAAAAACGTTAAAGTATTCACGAGACGTGGTTATCAGAGTTGTGCAGGTTCCGAGTGAAACTAACAACATTATTTTTGTTCAGCAGAAGAGAAACCTGGTGTATGTCCTTATTGCGGGATTTCTGGTCACTGGCAACGAGAATGTTGGAAAAGAAAACGTGATTTTATGAGAAGTGGCCAGGAGAAGGGTCCATTTAAGGGAAAATGGAAACAGGACAACAGCCCCTATGACACAACACTTATGGAGAAATAAGAAGAAGCTCTCTCCGGCTCAGCAGCAGAGTTTGCTGGATGCTGTGGAGGTAAACTAATAGACTCCCTCTTACGTCCCATCTCAGCTGGTGATTATATGAAATTGGATGGAATAAACGTGAACATGATGGTTAACAACTTTGCAGTAGATTTTTTTTTGTAGATACAGGTGCTGAAGTCACTGTATTTCCCATATCTTAAGCAAAACATACATGTCCTCAGTACACGGGCAAGAAGATGAGAGCAACAGGAGTGTGGGGAAGGGGAAGACAGATATGAAACAGACCAAACCATTATCAATTTATATTGGTCCAATGAAGAATTATGCARGAATCTATAGTTCAGAATCATGCTATTTGGACTACGAAGAACAATGAGTGTGGAACTTTGGATATGGAACCAGTTTGCTTGACAGGTATTGCACCACCTTGCACAAAACAGTATCCCACTAGCAAGGAAACTATGGACACTACTCTAAAGTAGTGATTAAAGATCTATGGGACATGGCTATAGTTGAAAAGAGACCATGTAATCCAGCTACTCTGATGATTCCTACAGATACCACATTACTTGAACACGACTGTTGCGAGTTGTTTTGGATCAGCTCTCTGATGGGTTTATAGAGTCATCCGTTGGGAAACACTGAGTTTATCTTATACACAGATGGTTCAAGCATTGTGGAGGTGGGTGTTAGGCAGGCTGGGCATGGGTAGTTACTACAATGGACAATGTGATAATACCAGGAACGTTAGATTTGAGAAAAGCAGACGTTCACTTTAAGAGTGACACAATGCTTAACTATTGCATACAACTCTCTAATGGGGAATAACTCCCGAGGGGGACATGACGTCGTGCCGGGACAGTGGGTGATTGTAAAAAAAAATATGTGACAGACACATTAGGGCCAAAATGGGAAGGTCCTTATCAAGGTTTGCTCATAACGAGGTCAGCAGTAAAAGTTCAGGGAAAATCACGATGGACACATGTCATTCATTGCAAGGTTGTCGATATTGATGACAAAGCAGGGCCTGAAGAATAAAGAACTGATTGGCCCCCGATTGCTAATCAATCTCGGGTGAAGAAGCATTGTAAGATGATCAGAACCTGATAAGCTTCTATGTTGTACACCGCAGTCGTCATATTAGGGATATCTAGGTGAAATGTCAATTTCTCTTGAAACCAGGACATGTTACTTTCACTTTTTTGTTCCCTTCGTTACAGGTTATGAGAATCCATCATCCGAGGCTGTACCTGAAACGATACAGGATGTGTGTGGTGTTTCCATTTCTTACACAGCGATGCATCAGCAGGAAGAGGGACACTGGGGCGTCATTACGTTTCTAGCCCTCTCTCTACACTATACCACAGTAGTCAATCAAAGTAGTTGAAGTTTGTACGTATGCACCATTCATATCAAGGGCAGGTATTCCATGAAGGCCTATTCCTTTTAACCAGAGTGAAATGTTGGGTATATGGAGAGATGTTAATTGGTATAAGGCGATTATTGGTACTAATTTGGGTGAGAATGTTGAATATCAACATGCGAGAGTACCTAGTTCATTCATTTCAGATTACCAATGACACTAATCAGCGACCATCTTACCTAGTTACTACACATGCCCCTGTTGGGTGGTTGTTTTAATAGGTCCCTCTCTCGGAAATTGTCTCAACTGCACCAGGACGCTTGCGTTTGTCAAAATAGGACAGTAAGTGTGATCAGACAACAGATCTACCTATCTGCCTGTGACGGTACTAAGGCTGCGGAATGTCTAACGTCTGCTGAATTGACTCTCAGACTACTTTTTATGCCAATACCTTCAGTAATATCATCAATAATGGCATGATAGCTTCTAATGGGACTTACTTTATCTGTGGATCCTATGCCTATTCCTGGTTACCAAAGTTGAGGCAAGGGTCGTGCTATTTGGGATATGTCGTACCCCATGTAAGACGTTCTGTGAATTCTCTTTTTTCACACCGTTATAAACGTGGGATTACAGAAACGGAGAGGTTCTTTGCGATTGATTTTCCCACTTATGGTATTTCTAAAATAGCACGGGAAGTTATTAATAAGGCTAGCTCTTTGGAAATCCTAGCTAATAGTACAGCTGAGAGTCTTGAGTTAATTACAGCTGAGATGGTTGCCATTCGGTCTGTGGCGATGCAAAATCGTTTGGCCCTTGATTATCTTCTGAATACTGTGTTTATATTCCTGATCATTCTGAGGAAATAACTGACCTAATCCGAAAGATCAGGACTGTGGGCGCTAAATATCATGATTACATTCCAGATGATCTAGGTTTAGTCATGTGGTGTCTTCCACATCCGGTACATGGGGAMGTTTTTTGGTGAGCATGATACTTCCAATAGTGGGAGTTGTGGTTATTTTTCTCATACAGGTTATCAAGTGTGCTATTGCCCGATGTTTGTCTGCTAAAATCCGACGGTTACGTGATAGGGGATAGATATCATAAGATTCATCAACCGTGTCCTTTTGGAGATGGGTGTCAGTGGTGTTCACAAGAATGTGGTGGGGATCATAAGGGTCTTCATCACACCAAGYCTCATGATTGTGGTCAATGTTCCCGTGGTAACTGTCCTCAGTGCTGTAATGAACCATGCTCTCTCAGGTGTGGTATCACACCTGTTAAGACCTCTTTTCTATAACTTTGTGTGAAATCTATTTCTTATTGCAACGGCAAGTAAAATATGCCCTTGGTGATTTATATGAATGCAAGGTGTTTAATGTGAATGATTTTATGCCTACTGCTAATGTTAATATTCTGTCTATTTTTTCATGTTTTCTAAAAATTCATTTTAAGTACATTTCTTTTTAAAATGGTCTAGGGGGAGTATAAGAATATTTTGAAGATAAATACACAACGCAGAGGATGAGAGGACGAGAGTACTAWAAACGAAATACAATACTAATGTTCAATAGGGAATTGTCAAGGAGGAGTTGGTTTTCAGTTCAACAGCTGTTTAGAATCTGTGGAATGTCACTCCTGAACTCAGAGCTACGTTCTGTACATTGAGACTGGAGCAAGATACTGGTTATTTGGCCATTGGCCCAGTGGTACTGCAAGGACTTCTGATTGGTCAACCCCAGGCTAGGGTAGGGGGTTATAAATGGCATCCTGTTCCTTTGTTCGGTGGAGAAAAGCTGAGGAGAGGGGAGACTGAACATCTACCTCCCAGCATAACATCATGATTTGTCCTCTCAAATAAAACCTATTTTTCTCCCCCTGATTTGCTTTGGCGTTTGTGTTATTGAAGAATAACATCAATTGCTAACACTAGTCAGTTTGGATATGTAATAAAGCAGCGACAACTCCATTTAAAAAGCAGGTCCCGACTGCTGGCCTGGTGTAATCACTGTTGACAAGCTTAGAATCACTGACTGTACCCTGCTGCCTGACCCGGCCTCCATCCCTCCACCCCTCTCTCTTTCTCTCATCCTCCTCCCAGGACACTAGAATAATAGAGGACAGATGAAGACATGCATTGGTATATGGATGGCTTTAAATCCTCGTATGACCTCACAGGATGGCGCCATCCTGGATTGCTGACGTTTTGCAAGCTTAGACCCAACTTTGCTATTTTGTGATTATTTTGTCATTTATTTTTACTCTATTTTCATGAAATGTACCCGCTATTATTTCTTACAACCGACAAGAACTCTTGAACATCAGATCGGCAGTTACTTACCCCAATTCCCGGCTTCTAATTCTACTCATCTGCCCTGTGCTCTCTCTGTAATTCCCACCCAATTTTCAGGCTACCCGAAAGGGAAAACGCCGGCGTTACAGAGGCAAGAGAGGGGGATCCTGGTGAGATTAACGCGAAGGGAAAACCGGCCACCTCTTCCCTCCATTCTACTGGCTAATGTACAGTCACTTGATAATAAGATAGATGACCTCCGATCTAAGATTTGCTACCAACGGGACTCTCGGCCCTTACAAAAATTKACCATGGTCCTACTWTGATACTTTCACTTATACCATGATATAGTCAATCATGGAAATGTACCATGGTTTTAGCTTTGAAGTATGATGGTACTGCAATGATCCTAAATAATACCATAGTATTGCCTCATTAGGATGGTTTTAAACTGCATCTTTATTAATTGTGATTTACCGTTGTACAATGGCAGTATAATGCTTTAAATAAATAAACCCCCCAAGGTCAAAAGAGGTTGGTTGGCATTATATTGAATTTATTTACCAGTATGGGGAAGTTTCTAATAAAGTCAGAGGAAGGCTACCATTGTTGGTCCTAGTTTGTCTRWAACGTCAAAGAAAAAGGGAAACATTTGCTGTGAAAAAGGGGAAATACTTTCTGTATCAGTACAGTTTTTTTTGCTCATATTTGGGTTCCCCGTGTTGCCAACCTGAAATGTGGGAGAATGTGAGATATCTGGTAGCCTAATCTTTGGAATTTTGTAATAATTTACAGTAGTTATAGTCAAGGGGTGCTGTGCTTGTTTTGGCCCACAGACAGAGCCGCTCGCTCTAGTGGTTTCTTCACACGCTCTCACGCTACAGTGGCTCTTGCGCTAGACTGCCTAGTTAGTGAGTCAGTGAGAGAACCACCAKAAAAACTAAATATTTTAAATGTTACCATTACGGTGAGCGAGTTATAAAGCATAGGATAAGAAACACCAAGTTAAGCGGATTGTAATAATATAGGTAATTGTTATTTTTGTTGTTTTGTTTTGATAGTTTAATAAATTTAATAAATTTATAAAATTCCGTTAGCATAGAAGATAACGTCAGGTAAAGTTAGCTTCAGTCAAGCTAGCCTATCAGAGTCATGGTGACAGGACCAACGAACATTCACACATAGTATACACAAAGGGAAACATTGTAACTTGGTGTCTTTGGGGATATGTTTAAGCAACAAGGCCCAAGGGGGTGTGGTATATGGCCAATATACCACGGCTAAGGGCTGTTCTTAAGCACGACGCTAAGCGGAGTGCATGTATACAGCCCTCAGCCGTGGCCATATACCACAAACCGCTGAGGTGCCTTATTGTATTATGAACTGGTTACCAACGTTACTGGAGCAGTAAAAAATAAATGTTTTGTCAGCCAATCAGCATTCATGGTTATAACAACCCAGTGAATAATAAGAATTACATAATTAAAATGTATCTATGAGATAAGAATGTATACACTGCATGACCAAAAGTATGTGGACAACTTCTCGTCGAACATCTCATTCAAAAATCATGGGCATTAATATGGAGTTGGYCCCCCCTTTGCTGCTATAACAGCCTCCACTATTCTGGGAAGGCTTTCCACTAGATGTTGGAACATTGCAGTGGGGACTTGCTTCCATTCAGCCACAAGAGCATTAGTGAGGACGGGCACTGACGTTGGGCGACTAGACCTGGCTCGCAGTCGTCGTTCCAATTCATCCCAAAGGTGTTCGATGGGGTTGAGGTCAGGGCTCTGTGCAGGCCAGTCAAGTTCTTCCACACCAATCGCGACAAACCATTTGTGTATGGACCTCGCTTTGTGCACAGGGGCATTGTCATGCTGAAACAGGAAAGGGCCTTAGCCAAACTGCCACAAAGTTGAAAGCACAGATTCGTCTAGAATGTCATTGTATGCTGTAGCGTTAAGATTTCCCATCACTGGAACTAAGGGGCATAGCCCACACCATGAAAAAGAGCTCCAGACCATTATTCCGACTCCACCAAACGTTACAGTTGGCACTATGCATTGGAGCATGTAGCATTCCCCTGGCATCTGCCAACCCCAGATTCGTCTGWCGGACTGCCAGAWGGTGAAGTGTGATTCATCACCCCGGAAAACACGTTCCCACTAATCAAGAGTCCAATTGTGGCGAGCTTTACACCTCTCCARCCAACGCTTGGCATTGTGCATGGTGATCTTAGGCTTGTGTGCTGCTGCTAGGCCATGGAAACTCATTTCATGAAGCTACCAACGAACAGTTATTGTGCTGACGTTGTGGCCTACCACTTCGCAGCTGAGCCGTTGTTGCTCCTAGACGTTTCCACTTCACAATAACAGCACTTACAGTTGACCGCGGCATCTCCAGCTGGGCAGAAATCTTACAAACTGACTTGTTGGAAAGGTGGCATTCTATGACGGTGCCAGATTGAAATTCACTGAGCTCTAAGTAAGGCCATTCTACTGCCAATGTTCGTCTATGGAGATTTCATGGCTGTGTGCTCGATTTTATACACCTGTCAGCAATCGGCTGAAATAGCAGAATCCACTCATTTGAAGGGGTGTTCACATACTTTTGTATATATAGTGTATGTTGGCTATTTAGAATTGYATACGAGTAGCCAAGTCAGTTGAATGAGAGAGAGCCAACTGAAAACTGTATGGATGAGAGAAGTACAAGATAAACTAACGTTTTTAATTCTTCAAGGTTTCAGAATACATTCTTCTCACCATACTCTATCCAGGTCCCAAGTTTTAAGAGGGTACACTACAGTACTAGACCGTGTGTGTTGTGGTTCACTATGAGCTAAAGGGGTTTAAGAGGGTACTAGGCCTACGCTTTGCCATTGCAGAGCGAGTAGTCAATGTTGCATCACGTGAGTACATTTTACATTTGTCATTTAGCAGACGCTCTTATCCAGAGCGACTTAGTAGTGAGAGCTTACATTTTCTTATTTGTTCGTACTGGTCCTCTGTGGGAATCGAACCCACAACCCTGGTGTTGCATGTGCCATGCTCTACCTAGCCAAGTACTATACATTACTACGTTTTTGGTCACTTTTCCCCAAAAAACGGTGGGACACATCATAACACATTGTAAACAACTACCATGCTCTCATGTATGCTAGTACAAAACCATATTATTTGTTTCATTGTACTACCATGGTTAATATTTGTACCATGGTAGCAAGTACAATTTAAAAAATATAATGCTTTTTGGTCACTACCATGGCAGGAAAATACCATGGTACTTGTGCAAATACTATGGTATTTTCATGCCACGTTACTCGGTACAATCATGTTTTTTGGTCACTACCGTGGAAGAGGCAAACTCCAGCCCCTCGAAGACCCCTGCCATCGTAGTGACCAAAAAAAATGTACTACCATGGTACATTTTTGTAAGGGGGAACTGCAATATTCTTTGCTTTTCAGAAACATGTCTCTCGGACAAGATACCCCCCACGGCTATCCAACTCGATGGATTCTCCATTCACAGGGAGGACAGGACAGTGGAATCGGGGAAATTGATGGGGGGGGGTTGCCTCTTCATCAAGTCCAACTGGTGTGCTAATTCCAGCTTGGTGGAAGTGTTGACCCACTGCTCACCCATCTTGGAATACCTGATGGTCAAATGCCGACCCTTCTACCTCCCGAGGAAGTTTTCAGCTGTTATTGTGAATGCTGTATACATTCCACCTCAGGACAATAAAAAGAACAAGCTGGCGCTTAACAAACTGTACAAGGCTATAAACAAGCAGGAAAACCTACACCCAGAGGCTGCCTTTCTGGTTGCTGACGATTTTAATTTGCCGTCACAAAGACACGTGATGCCCAACTTCCATCAACACGTCTCCAAAGCCACTGTAGGCAATAAAGTCCTAGACCACTGCTTTTCTACCCACAAGAAAGCATACAAGACCTTCCCTCGTCAGCCATTCGGCAAATCAGATCGTGACTTACTTCCTGTTTACAAGCAGAAGCTCAAACAGGAAGTACCCGTGATTCACGCTGTTGAGAAATGGTCACCAGAATCAGAGGTCATGCTACAGGACTGCTTTGCTAGCGCTGATTGGAATACGTTTCAAGACTCCRGCGCTAACATTGACGAGATAACCACCTCCGTCACCGGCTTCATTAGAAAATGCATCGGCGACGTTGTACCCACGGTGAAGGTTCGCTGCTTCCCCAATCAAAAGCCCTGGATTAACACAGAGGTTGTCGTTAAACTAAACAGGGCTACCGCACACAGAGCTATCGTTGACAACCCTGATGCTACGGCCGAAGAAAGGAATAAGTACAAGAAGGCCCGCTATGACCTCCGCAGAGTCATCAAACGAGAAAAAGAACAATATAGGAATAAGGTGGAATCATATTACACAGACTCTGCCGCCCGCCTCATGTGGTTACAGTCCATTACGGATTACAAAGGAAGACCCAACCATGGTCTGCCCAACGATGCCGCTCTACCAGACGAACTCAATGCATTTTATGCACGCTTTGACAACAACATTGARCCTGGTGTCACTGACCCAGAGGATTTGGTGATCTCACTCACCGAGGCCAACGTGAGAAGGGTCTTTAAATCAGGTCAACACCCTCAAAGCCACGGCCCCCAATGGTATTCCAGGGCGCGTGCTCAGAGCATACACAGAAAAGTTGGCAGGCAAATTCATAGTAATTTTCAAAACCTCTTTGTCCCAGTCTGTAATCCCCATGTTTAAGATGACCACAAKCATTCCTGTTCCTAAGAACGTTAAGGCTTCATGACACAATGACTACTACCCTGTAGCACTCACTTCTGTAATCGTTACGTGCTATGAGAGGCTGGTTATGGCACACATTAACTCCCTCATTCCAGACACCCTAGACCCACTCCAGTTTGYATACCGCCCCAACAATCTCAATTGCACTCCACACTGTCCTCACCAACCGTGATAAGCGGAATACCTATGTGAGAATGATGTCCATTGACTACAGCTCAGCGTTCAACACCAGTGTCCCCTCCAAGCTCGTCACCAAGCTTATGACTTTGGATCTGAACACCCAAGGTCACTGGATCCTGGACTTCCTGACGGGCCGACCCCAGGTGGTGAGGTTAGGCAACATCACCTGACCCTTAATGCAGGTGCCCCACAGGGGTGTGTGCTTAGWCCCCTCCTGTACTCCCTGTTCACCCACAACTGTGTGGCCACGCACGAAACCATTATCAAGTTCGCTGACAGCACAACGGTGGTAGGCCTGATCACCAGCGACAATGAGTCAGCCTACAGGGAGGAGGTCAGTGACCTGGCAGTGTGGTGCCGGAGCAACAACCGCTCCCTCAACGTCAGCAGGACCGGGGGGGGGGGGTGAGCACGCCCCCATCCACATCAATGGGGCGACTGTGGAGCAGGTAGACAACTTCAAGTTCCTCTGAGTCCAAATCACTAGACTTAAAATGGTCCAAGCACACACGCGCACAGTCGTGAAGAAGGCGCGACAGTGCCGCTTCCCCCTCTGGATGTTAAAAAAGTCTGGCATTGGCCCTCAAATGATTCTACAGCTGTACCATTGAGAGCATATTGACTGGCTGCATCACTGCTTAGTATGGCAATAGCACCGCCCTCGATTGCATGGCGCTACAGAGGGTTGTGCGGACAGCCCAGTACATCACTTGGGGCGAGCTCCCAGCCATCCAGGACCTCTATATCAGGCGGTGTGAAAATAAGGCCCGGAAAATCGTCAACCACCCAAGCCATAGACTATTTTCTCTGCTGCYGCACGGCAAAAAGGTACAGGTGCATCAAGTCTGACACCAACAGGCTCCTGAACAGCTTCTCTCCCAAAGCAATACGACTGATAAATAGCTAACAAAATATATACACAGAATATCTTCTTTGACCTTTTATTTCAATCTTCCACTGTCTCTATGCACACTCACACACACTGTCACCCCAACACACACACAAACACTCACTCCATGATTTTCTCACTCACACATAATATGCACATACATTTATACTGACTCTACACACCTGCTCACATAMAAGCTGCTGTTACTCTGTTTATCTTATATCCTGTTGCCTAAGCCCTTTACATATCTACCTCCATCACTCCAGTATCCCTGCCCATGTAAATATGGTATTAGAACTGACTTTTTAAATATTTCCAGTATATAGTATGCTTACTTACTTTGGGTATTTCATATTCTTATTTCTCATGGTATTGATTATTGCATTGTTGGGTTTTGAGTTTCCAAGAAAGGCATTTCACTGTACTAGTACATGTGACATTAAAACTTGRAAAAAAACTCACCACTGTTTGTGTATCAACTGAGCTCTATATAGTGGTCCCTTCTTTAGTCATGAGCTGTCCCGGTTACATGTGTCTATTGAAAATGGAACAGGTGGCAAAAAAGGCGAACCTGTTATGGTCTTAGCCTTTCAAAATCGGACGTGGTCTTTTGACATTCAGCACGTCCCTTAACCCCCCCCCTACGTCTCGGCATGACCCTGAACCTACCTCGTGACTTATAGCTCACCTCAGGTTGTATAGACTAGACAGACAGTCAGTGACACTAAGCCTCACAAAATGATACAGCTAGCGGGTTGAACCAGCGCTATCACAATGWCTCTTATACCCTCACAGGTATAACCTCACCAAGACACCTTCACCTCTGGCTCGGGCACGACGACGGAAGCTGGAATCATAGAGGCGGAACGGACGGCACACACACAATCACACAGCACAATCCAAGGACATTCAGAGCATTGCAAAAGACGACTGCAGGGAAAATCATCAAGGGTACAAAAGGGCTAAGAGTGAGTCTGACAACACGTACACACCCGCGCGCCCACCTGAGCAGCTCCAATGCAACTCACTAGCGATCTGCCCCCATGCCTTTCCAGGACGGAGCTGATAAGACAGACAGATGCTGCAAGATTAGGGGACTGACAAAGAACAAGACCTTGAAACTTATAGGAGAACAAGTGGGAGTCAAAGGGTGAATAGACTCMTTCAAATCACCCATAGAACTTTAAATCCTCCACAGAATAGCCCGTAGAAGTTGAAAGCATAACCCATAAAACGTTCAAGTCGGCCATATAAATGCCCATAGAAGAACTATACCGAAGCTACTGCCGTTACCCCATTATGGCCTTGGATCACAAGTTAAGCACCATCTCATCTAGGCTGCATCACATCTAGCGGTAATTGGGAGTCCCATAGGGCGGCACACAACTGACCCAGCGTCGTCCGGGTTTGGCCGTCATTGTAAATAAGAATTAGCTCTAACTGGCTTGCCTAGTTAAATAAAGGATAAATAAAATAAAACATCTCAAAGTAGTACAGTAGAAGTAAGCTATAGAACGAGCAAGTAAAAACTAAAATCATAATTWGAGTCCCTTGGATTATGCACGGTGGCCACTGGCCAGATGGCAGAGCTTAGTTCCCCCTCAGCTATTCATATGGCATGGTTAGAACACCGCAGATGTTTCACTGCTTGTTTTCTCAGATCGAGTTCATTACCACAGAGCTGGGAACGGTGTTTTCTATTTTTTTTTAAAGAGGATGTCTTTATCTTAGCAAGGTGAGACAGGGAGGTGTTGTAACCCAAAGCAATGACACAGGGTCAGATATATTTYCCCCCTAAATGGTTTAGTTCAGGATTGGGGTGAACCTGTGTGGTTAAGTGGTAACGTTCCTACACAAAGCACATATCAGAGATTCAAACGCTGTGGTTCAACGATCCCCATGACCATCGTTCCTACAGGCGTCTGATCTTAGATCTGTAATCAATATCCAGAAACATACCAAGGTCAGTGTTGGGTCCAGCCAGGACCTGTCTGAACTTGTCCAGGCGAGAGGCCTCTCTCTCCGTCATGGCTGGGGTCCCGGAGGTGTTCTGGTCAGCTATACGAGCCACCATGGGGATGGTGGGCCGGTGGGGCAGGGACTGCTGTCTGTGGAGCGACGCTCTCTCTCCGGCCGCATCTGGATAAACAGAGAGAGGGGACAGACACTGAGAACAATAAACACGCAGGCACACACAAAGATGCACACACACTTGGGCACACATAAAAAACACACAGACAAACACGCACACCTGTTGCAAGCACCTCTCCTCCGAGCGCACCCATTGAAGTCACACGTCAATCAAACAGACACACACAAATACTGTGTAACCCAACCACCTTTCTCCATTCCAGCAACAGAAAACCCCGATTAGAGACAATTACAGGGCAGAGTAGAGTGTGTTCCCAGCAGCAGAAGGTAGAGGACAGTGGAGGACACCCAGAGAGGGTGTAGAGTGCTGCAGGGTCGAGGTCAGCCCACTCTCTGTATGTCTGTCTGTCTGTCTGTCTGTCCATTAGCAGAGAGCAGCCTGAGTGCAGGCTGGGTGCTGAAGCCTAATGAAAGCCTTGCAGTGGGCCATTATCTAATATAGGACCAGGCAGCTGGGTCCACAGAGACAGACCACAGCAGCAGACAACAACAACACATCAGAAGGCAGGGAGGCAGGGGAGTGCCAGGTTAGACAGACGGGAGAGGATAGAAGGGGGTAGAGAGCAGCTACCAGATAGACACAACAAGATTATAGTGATGTGACTAATGGAAAATGAACACTGAGGTTTTATGTGATGAGTTGAGCTCAAGGTGGCAGCTTTGTTTGAACACAGCATGCAAAGGGGAGTGTGTGAGTACTATCACTTCATGCAGACAGAAAACAAGAAGAGAGGGGGAAGCTCAACAGGCACTGCATTATCACCAAGATTTATAATTTACCCAAACACTACAGTTGACTGAATAATAGAGAGCAGAACAATCAGAGATAATATGTCGTCTCTCCCAGCAGGAAGAGGAGTGTGTGAGCAGGGGGCGGCAGTATGTGTGTGTGTATGCGCGCGTCTGTCTTCGTGTGTGTGTGCGCGTCTGTCTTCGTGTGTGTGTGTGTGTGTATATATATATATATGCATGGGTGTGTGTACTGAACAACACAGGTGAATGGAGCAGACACGAGACAGTATCTGTTCAGCCAGTGTCTCCTCCATGGAGATAACTACTGGTGTTAGGGCTGCTACGGGCTGCTTTCTTATCTCCTGCACCACCACAGACAGCAGGCAGCCATTCCCTACTGCACAACACAAACACCACCCTCTGCTGCTGTTACCACACTTACAAATTAACATGAAAGGCCTAACAGGCTCAGAGCAGAGGCAGGGGGAGAGGAAATATTACATATAGAAGAAATGGGTGGAGACTGGAGATAGTTAAGAAGTTGATAGTCGCATCTGTCACCTCACCTGAAGCTTACATTTGTTTGTTTGTCTGTTTGTTAATTGATGGATAGAGAGGAAGAGAGATAGAGAGCGGGAGAGCGAGACCGAGAAGAGAGAAACGTGCGACAGATGTAAACTTACCCTTAGGTGATCCGATGGGGGCCTCACTCAGTGACTTCACAAGTCTGCCATCGCTGAGCGGGCTGGGCTCAGAGGCAAACGACACCTCAGGGGTCGATTCCTCCCCTTCCTCCCCCTGCTCTTCCTCTTCTTCATTTGCGTCCTCTTCCTCTCTCTCCTCCAGCTCTGACGCGCCGGCATCGTCCTGTCTCTGCTTCTCCTGCTGCTTGCTGTGGTTCTCGATAACCTGCATAATGATAATAACAACATATTAAATTTTTTTACTCCTTACAAACAGCTTAATGTATTATAAGGGCTTACAAGTTAACATAAAAAGGGCTTATGAGTGCATAATAAGAACCTTTGAAACATACAAGGATGACTGACTGCTGTGTATGTTTACATCATAGGATCACCTTGTTGGCGGTTTCCATGACGACCTCGATGTTGAGGTTCTGTGCGGCCATGGCGAGCAGCTCGTCGTCATCGTCCCCCACGTCCCAGGCATCGCTGGTGATGCTCTCAAACTCCTGGAAGGTGGTGGCTTTCTTTGGCTTCCCTCCCGGTGTCGTCTGGGGCTTGTTGCCCGCTTTGATTAGACTGAGAAGGAGAAACATAAGGAGACGTTTAGGGTACTAGAAGTCATCCAAAACATTAAAGAAGACATCAAAAAGCACCAACATTTTCAATTCATGTTATTTTTTGCGGAAGGTGGAAGAGGTTGGTAATAATGGTGATTTGAAGGTCAAGTGTAAAACTTAGAAAGGATGAACAGAAGGGCCATGAAAGATTAGGACAGGGAGCCAAATTCACTCTGGAAAGGCAACTTCAAACAACCTTCAATTGTCCATTAGATGGCATTAAGATTCAAATGCCAAATACGGTTTGTCAAAAAGTGCCTACTTCAGCCAAAGAGCATAATCTTGTACTAAATTCCAAAAATGCACGGGCCTTTTTTAAGTTATATTAGTCAGACTGCAGGTGTGCCCTTGATATCGACAGGCTACGGATGGATATTCTCACGTTGACGCAGCGAGCCAATGTTGAAAATAACTGACTGACGATAATGTTGGAAAAAACTGAATGACGATAATGAAAGAAATTAGACAACCACAAAAACATTACACAAGGACAATCAATGAGTAAGCATCTATTTAAATTATTTCAAAATGGTTATTGTAAAAGGTACACAATCATAGCGCAGAGATGAAATCAATTAAAAATACAATCTCACAGAAAACACTCCTTTGTGTATGAGAGATGTTTTCTTCAGGGGGGAAAAATTTAATAAAAAGCCAATTTAAATGCATCCTTTTTCCTCTCATGTCCATGAGACTCAGGTGTGCACCAAAGATTGAAAAACAGCACACGTGGAAGAGAGGGAGGGGGGACCCTTCCTTTCCATCTTATTATTTTCATTCAAAACCAAGTATTAGCATAACAAAAGCAAAGCCAATATGACTCTGCCTGTGACTAGCCCACTCCTGACAGGTGATAAAACTATGGTACTCAGCCTAACAATAACAAGTAACTGAAATAAACCCCTCTGTGGACATCAACCACATGATTAGACTTGCTGCACTTTAATCTCAATGGCAAAGCAACAAAAGCCTATTACTGAAGATCAGCTGCTTTCTGCTCCCTCCTTGTCAACCCACAACCAACAGTTGGGAGAATATACTTGGTATACTGGTATGTGAGCAGATGGGTGGAGTTTCAGAACGGTGCTAGACTGGACTGCACAGCCCAGAGAGCCAGCAGAGAGAATATTATACTGTTACCTATATAGAGTATTTGATTAGGCCTACCTTGGATCTGTGTGTGTTAATCTAAACAGATGTCAAATGGGGATAAGACAGATCATGAACAAATATATAGTCGGTGCCAGGCAGCCTGAGAAGTAAGCCCTTCTAGGTATCAGTCTGTCTCTGCTTTAGGGAATTTCCATCGAAAAGGAGACATGAGCACCAACATGTGAAGTTCATAGGCACATAAAAAAAATTGTCAAATGAAAGCTATATACTTTGGGGAAATTAAGGCATACATACATTTTTCAACCATTTTCCACCTTAAAAATTCAGCATAGTCAAGGCTTTGATTTCTGGATAAACAAATGGAAAAGGGCCTCCCGAGTGGCGCAGCGGTCAAAGGCACTGCAGTGCCTGAGACGTCACTACAGATCCGGGCTCGATCCCGGGATGTGTCGCAGACGGCCGAGACCGGGAGACCCATGAGGCAACGCACAATTGGCCCTGCGTCGTCCGGGATAGGGGAGGTTTGGCCAGCCGGGATGTCCTTGTCCCATCGTGCAATAGCAACACCTATGACGGGCCAGGCGCATGCACGCTGACACGGTCGCCAGTTGTACAGTGTTTCCTCCGACACATCGGTGCACCTGCCTCCCGGGATAAGCGAGCAGTGTGTCAAGAAGCAGTGCGGCTTGGCAGGGTCGTGTTTCAGAGGACACACGGCTCTCGAGTCCGTACGGGAGTTGCAGTGATGGGACTTGACTGTAACTACCAATTTGATATCACAAATATTGGGGAGAAAAAGGGGTRAAAAGTTAAATAATAATTATAATGGAAAAGGGATCTTAGGAAAAAAATCTGCGAGAAAAAGTCTTCAACGGTGTTAGAAATCCATCAAAAGACCATAATGTTGATATATAGACCCCTGACAACTAATATCAACACTTATATTTAGTATTGGAGAAATTGCTTACCTTCTGTAAGTTTAAGAAATATTGTCTTGTACCTTGTAATTCTGTTACCAAAAACTGATATCTTTGAGATATTTTCTAATTTCTCTTCCTCATAAGGGAGGATAATGAAAGTTAGCAGAAGTAACAAGGAATGGTAGACCTACCAGTAGTTAGTGATTTTACTGATATAAATGTTGTTTACTAATTATTATGTAATTAAAACTGGTAATCCGTTACCAATTTAATAACCCCACGAAAAAAAAATCTGTAATGGAATACCTGCAACTGAATTGGCTACAACGGGAAATAATAAGTCACAAACCACAGTCACCTTCTATTGTCCTCCCTTCCACTGGCACACTTATGTTCAGCTCAAAATAAATGTATTTGTCTTTCTGTTGTCTGGTAGTCTAACCAAGAGTGTTAAACCAGTCTGAGACCCAGTTAATGTCTTACTGACACCTACCCATGACCCCTCTCTCTTTCCCTCTTTCCATTTACTAGCATCCTCACCCACTGAGCACCGACCAACACCGAACGTTCATGAACATTGAAAAGTAGTTCACATTTGGTYGGGACACCCTGGCCTTGACGTTAACATCCACAGGCGAAACAGACTGGACCAAATCTGAACCTACTGTATCATAGACGTAAGTTTGAATAGCACAGTGCAGAACAGTGAGTAGAGCACAGTACAGTGAGTAGAGCACAGTAGAGTACAGTCCAATACAATAGTACAGTATAATAAAGGACAGTAAAATACAGTACTATACTTTACTGAACTCTACTCTGCTGTATTGTACTGTCCTCTTCTGTGCTGTTCAAACTCGTAAAATATGACGACAATAACATCATATCCATAATTATGCATTTCTGTGTAGTACAGATCAAGGACCCATGTTGCAATGCCATTACCATAATTATATTACCGGGTGTAAATCCACTTCACTGACTGTAGTTCAATAACCAAAATATATTTTTTTCAAACAAGGTGCCATGTCATAGCTGACACCCCAATCTTTCTGCAGACATCTTTGAATCTTAATTTGGAACCGATATTTATCAGAGTTCTTGGAAAATGTGGTCTCATAAAAACCTAAGGGAGATTTTACCGTAATCCCATTACCATAGTCATTGTGCATAAATTTTTATGGTCAGGTCAACTTTGAATCAATGTTTTTTGTTTGGCATTCATTTGAAAGTGAAAAAACTGAGTCAAAGCATGATTCTGTTACTGTGGAATTGCCCTTGAGCCAATCTGCTGTTGTCTTGGCAAGGCAACGATGTAGCTAGTGTTGATTAAACAGTTAGACAGCCAGGCTAAAGTGGAGCGGACATAATTCCCTATCCTCAATCAAGTCAAACGGGTGCTTAAAAAGACAGTCGAACTAGGACATGCAGTGTTTCTGTAATTACAATAGCCCTAACGCATAGATCACACTGACAGCATCATTGCGTAAAATGGTACTCGTCATCAAGCTCGTCATCAAGCTCGAGACCCTGGGTCTCGACCCCGCCCTGTGCAACTGGGTMCTGGACTTCCTGACGGGCCGCCCCCAGGTGGTGAGGGTAGGTAACAACATCTCCACCCCGCTGATCCTCAACACTGGGGCCCCACAAGGGTGCGTTCTGAGCCCTCTCCTGTACTCCTGTTCACCCACGACTGCGTGGCCATGCACGCCTCCAACTCAATCATCAAGTTTGCGGATGACACTACAGTGGTAGGCTTGATTACCAACAACGACGAGACGGCCTACAGGGAGGAGGTGAGGGCCCTCGGAGTGTGGTGTTCAGGAAAATAACCTCACACTCAACGTCAAACAAAACAAAGGAGATGATTGTGGACTTCAGGAAACAGCAGAGGGAGCACCCCCCTATCCACATCGACGGTCAGTAGTGGAGAAGGTGGAAAGTTTTAAGTTCCTCGGTGTACACATCACGGACAAACTGAATTGGTCCACCCACACAGACAGCGTTGTGAAGAAGCGCAGCAGCGCCTCTTCAACCTCAGGAGGCTGAAGAAATTCGGCTTGTCACCAAAAGCACTCACAAACTTCTACAGATGCACAATCGAGAGCATCCTGTCGGGCTGTATCACCGCCTGGTACGGCAACTGCTCCGCCCACAACCGTAAGGCTCTCCAGAGGGTAGTAGGTCTGCAGAACGCATCACCGGGGGCAAACTACCTGCCCTCCAGGACACCTACACCACCCGAGTCACAGGAAGGCCATAAAGATCATCAAGGACAACAACCACCCAAGCCACTGCCTGTTCACCCCGCTATCATCCAGAAGGCGAGGTCAGTACAGGTGCATCAAAGCAGGGACCGAGAGACTGAAAAACAGCTTCTATCTCAAGGCCATCAGACTGTTAAACAGCCACCACTAACATTTAGCGGCCGCTGCCAACATACTGACTCAACTCCAGCCACTTTAAAAATGGGAATTGATGGAAATTATGTAAAAATGTACCACTAGCCACTTTAAACAATGCCACTTAATATAATGTTTACATACCCTACATTACCCATCTCATATGTATATACTGTACTCTATATCATCTACTGCATCTTGCCATCTTTATGTAATACATGTACCACTAGCCACTTTAAACTATGCCACTTTATGTTTACATACCCTACAGTACTCATCTCATATGTATATACCGTACTCTATACCATCTACTGCATCTTGCCATGCCGTTCTGTACCACCACTCATTCATATATCTTTATGTACATATTCTTTATCCCTTTACACTTGTGTGTGTGTATAAGGTAGTAGTTGTGGAATTGTTAGGTTAGATTACTTGTTGGTTATTACTGCATTGTCGGAACTAGAAGCACAAGCATTTCGCTACACTCGCATTAACATCTGCTAACCATGTGTATGTGACTAATAAAATTTGATTTGATTTGATTTGATTTGGTATGCAGCATCATCTGGATATCTGTGCAAAAGTTCAACATTCACCTTCTGCTACCATTTCTGTCAAGCCATACAATTTGATGCATACGTTCGATAAATACAATGTATGCACCACACAGAATGCACTGAAACTGTCTCTGCAATGCAATGCTGCAAGGAAAACACAGCATTCCATTGGAAATGAATGTACTTCTGGTGTACCAAAACCCAATGTCGCTGTGTTTGAGGCTTAAGGAAGTTACAATAGCATTGAATGTTTGCCTCAGTATTTTCTGAAAGTGCTAAACACACCCAGTTTATTGACTGGATTTTCAGGTCCGTTCACTACTTCAACCTGAATGACCATCTTAAATCCCCATCAAAGTACCAACAGTCACCATTATAGAATATGTCCCAAATGGCACGTTATTCCCTATATTGTGCACTACTAGAAGGAAATGGGGTGCCATCTGTGACTCAGACATACTGTTGGGCCTATACAGTACAACTAATCAGACACTTACTTAGCATGCAGAAGAGGGTCGAAAGGAGGATGTTGAGCACCATACACGTGTTGTATGCTGTGGAGAGGAAAGAAAACACAGTGACCTATTGCTATGCATTGACAATAAATCTACTGAATGAATGTATTACTGTATTACAGTGTGTTATAGTGAACAGTGGATAACACGTCTCTGTCAACTAATGCCTTGATTCAGTTAAAGTGCACTCCAATAAAGAGCAAAGTCGTAGAGCATGAATGAGCAGACTAACTTTGGTTTACTCAGGTTTCATTTGAAAACAACAGAAGTTGGCAATGTGATGCCCCATTTCATTATTTGATGAGCATGTAGCTAGCTAACCTAAATGGGAAGTTACTTGAAACATGGCTACACATCCGAAAGAAGTTAAATAAGTCGTCTTATTTCATTGTTGGTGTGTTTACAATACGCTCTGATAACGAGTCAGTTCAATCAGAAAAGGCTACTAGCTAGCTAAATGAAAACCCTAGCAAGTTAGCGAACTGGCTAGCTAGGAATGTTAGGCTGGTTAGCTAAGTTAGCTGTTTACCTATCCGACTAAATTATACTAGCCTTAAGCTAGCAAATGGCTGCTGATATGTTCTCTGCACTCACTGTCACATGCATACGTTTGACAACCCCATAAAGTATGACATAAAGCAAGAAATCATTCTTGGTATGAGAAAATGTTAATGGTTTAACGTTACAGTCAGTGTGCTATGCTTTTTCAGATTCAATAGTGTAACGTAGCTAGCTATCAAGCAGTGAGTAAATGTAGCTAACAAGAAGGAACACGTCACTAACCTGCCAGGGACCTTAGCTGTGTTTCTTTTCCAGAATTGTTTCTTGTTTCCGTCAGTTGACATTTTACTTCCCCGGTACAATATGTCATATACACAAAAATGCGAGTGTTGTTAGCTATAGCTTTTAAAACGTCTAACGTGTGTTTATTTACACCCAGTTCCCTCCGCCATGTTGGATCTGGGTTCCTCTGAGCAAGCGCTGCAGGGATTGGTCCGTTTCACATTGCCTAGCCATCGCCCAATCACAAGTACGACCTACCGAAAGTGTTTGAGACGCGGTTGACGTCAGTTTCAACTATTGTCAGTTGCTGAATTCATGTGCTAGCATTTTACCTCATAAATCTAATTGTGCTAATGGAAAAGTTTCATATTTATAAATGTAAATTCACTAATAAAAACACAATGCCCAAAAAGATGCAACACGTTTCTGGGTGGTGATTACAAAAAGGTACAATTTGAGTTGATGTTTTCCTTAAATCTCTTCATATAGTGGTTGGCAGGATAATATTTATGAACAATTTTAAAGGAAACGTTCTTAATTTTGTTAACAAGTAGGTATGTGTGTGGCAACATCCAAACTTTTTTCCAACAGATGTTATCAATAAATCCATTCCTATAAGGCATGACATAAGGTATAGATACAACATCCTACTGAAACAAGGTTCGTAATCGCTATGTTGTTGAATGGACCAAAAGATAAACAAATCTTTCCTACTGATGAGTCAACAGGATTAATGGAAGGTAGGCTTTGAGGGACAGGTCTTGACACGTTCCTGAATAATAAAGCAGCACATGAGGGAATGGCATCTAAAACAATTTCAAAATCTTTAGGTGTTACAGGGAACTTGTAAAGTGATAAGAATTCCTTATAACTAAGTAAAAAACCCTCTGCATTTAGAAGTTGGCTCACCAATAGGATATTATTTCAGAACCAATATTCTAAAAACAAAGAAGTATTTTTATACAATATATCCCAATTATTCCATATATAATATATGTGTGGAGAAAAATTATGCTTATAAATTAAGGACCATGACAAGAAATCCTGCCGATGAAAAGCAGAAAGTTTCACTGGAACTTTGTCAATATTATAATTGCAAACCAACATGAAGTTAAGGCCACTAAAAGTAGAGAAGACATGATGAGGAATAAAATTACACATARAAGTAGGTCTTCTTAGGAATTGTTTTATTCATTTGATCTTAAAAGTATTATTTAAGGTAGTAAAGTCCAGAAAATTCAGTCCACCATACTCATAAGTGTTCATAACAAAAGTTTTCCTGGTGTAATGGGTACGGTTTCTACGCAGAAAGTTGAAAAGATTCTGGTCTATCTCCTTGCTTATTTTACTGTCAAGATATAAAGACATAGCGCCATATGTTAGCCTAGAGATACTTTCAGCCTTGGTTATTAGGACGCTTCCTTTTAAAGATAAGTCCATCTATAGCCGTTGATTTAGCTTCTTCTGGGGTTTTTTGATAAGAGGAAATGTCCGACTTCATTGAACGCAGTACGTGATTAACTACAACCAGTTAGCAAGTCGGACATTCCTAGTTTCCTAGTTCAGACTAGCACTTGAACGCGGAATAATATGAACAGTCAGTGTGTATGAGCGATGATAATTTACTGTACACAGAGGCAGATAGTCTAGTGGTTAAGAGCATTGGACAAGTGGCCTAAAATGGCCTAAAAGTAATATTTTAAAAAATATCAGAGGTTTGGAAAATTCACGATATACAGTTGAAGTCGGAAGTTTACAATCACTTAGGATGATGTAATTAAAACTTGTTTTTCAACCACTCCACAAATTTCTTGTTAACAACTATAGTTTTGGCAAGTTGGTTAGGACATCTACTTTGTGCATGACACAAGTCATTTTTCCAAAACAATTGTTTACAGACAGATTATTTCACTTATAATTCACTGTATCACAGAAGTTTACATACACTAAATTGACTGTGCCTTAAAACAGCTTGGAAAATTACAGAAAATGATGTCATGGCTTTAGAAGAATTTGATAGGCTAATTGACATAATTTCAGTCAATTGTAGGTGTACCTGTGGATGTATTTCAAGGCCTACCTTCAAACTCAGTGCCTCTGCTCGACATCATGGGAAAATCAATAGAAATCAGCCAATACCTGGTCTGGTTCATCCTTGGGAGCAATTTCCAAATGCCTGAAGGTACCACGCTCATCTGTACAAAAAATAGTACGCAAGTATAGTACGCATCATACCGCTCAGGAAGGAGATGCATTCTGTCTCCTAGAGATGAATGTACATTGGTGCGAAAAGTGCAAATCAATCCCAGAACAACAGCAAAGGACCTTGTGGAGATGCTGGAGGAAACAAGTACAAAAGTATCTATATCCACAGCAAAACGAGTCCTATATCGACATAACCTGAAAGGCTCCTCAGCAAGGAAGAAGCCAGTGCTCCAAAACTGCCATAAAGAAAGCCAGACTACGGTTTGCAACTGCACATCAAACTTTTTGGAGAAATGTCCTCTGGTCTGATGAAACAAAAATAGAACTGTTTGGCCATAATGACAATCGTTATGTTTGGAGGAAAAAGGGGGAGTCTTGCAAGCCGAAGAACACCATCCCAACCGTGAAGCACGGTGGTGGCAGCATCATGTTGTGGGGGTGCTTTGCTGCAGTAGGGGCTGGTGCACTTCACAAAATAGATGGCATCATGAGGCAGGAAAATTATGTGGATATATTGAAGCGACATCTCAATACATCAGTCAGGAAGTTAAAGCTTGGTTGCAAATGGGTCTTCCAAATGGACAATGACCCCAAGCATACCTCCAAAGTTGTGGCAAAATGGCTTAAGGACAACAAAGTCAAGGTATTGGAGTGGCCATCACAAAGCCCTGATCTCAATCCTATAGAACACTTGTGGGCAGATCTGAAAAGTGTGTGCAAGCAAGGAGGCCTACAAAGCTGACTCAGTTACACCAGCTCTGTCAGGAGGAATGGGCCAAAATTCACCCAACTTATTGTTGGAAGCTTGTGGAAGGCCTACCCAAAACATTTGACCCAAGTTAAACAATTCAAAGGCAATGCTACCAAATACTAATTAAGTGTATGTAAACTTGTGACCCACTGGGAATGTGATGAAAGAAATAAAAGCTAAAATAAATCATACTCTCAACTATTATTCTGACATTTCACATTCTTAAAATAAAGTGATGATCCTAACTGACCTAAGTTAGGGAATTTTTACTTGGATAAAATGTCAGGAATTGTGAAAAACTGAGTTTAAATATATTTGGCTAAGGTGTATGTTAACTTCCGACTTCAACTGTATATCTCGATTTCTTGTTTTTCTCTAAACAAAATAAAAAAGGCCAAGACATAACTCTTAATTGATTTTTTAAAATTAAAATAAAACAAATATACAAGGCCTCGAGGCCTATTTGTGCAAAACAAATGAACAACACACACCCACACGTCAATTCTATTGTTTAGGAATGTTTGACCACTATCTGTTTGAATATGTCATTTATATCATAATTTTGATTGAAAATGTATTAATTTAGTTAATTTGTTATAAATAAAACAGCCTGCGGTTATTTGCTATWGGATTGGCAGAATAACACAACTACTAACACATTAGCGTACAGCTGGTCTGCACGTAACTTTTCTTAATGCACTTTAATTATCCAATGTCACACTTTCCAATGGCGAGGTGAAGCCTGTGCCCAAAGCACAGCAGGCCGGTCCAGTTGATCAAGCGCAATGCTTTTATCATGTTGCTCCAGCTGTCTGTTGTCATGCGCACCTGTCGGTCTTTGCACATCTTCCAAATCAAAATAAAATAAAATGTATTTATATAGCCCTTCTTACATCAGCTGATATATCAAAGTGCTGTACAGAAACCCAGCCTACAACCCCAAACAGCAAGCAATGCAGGTGTAGAAGCACAGTTCCACGATGCCAAAGAGTCATTGAGACCCTGGGCTATAACTTATTTGGTATTTGATTAGGATCCCCATTAGCTGTTGCAACAGCTACTATACCTTGGGTCCTGATCATCGGGGAAGTAAGACGTCTGGAGGCAGACATTTTGCAATTTCCAGTCTTCATTTATGTAGTGGACTGTCAAACTTAGGTATGGCTCTGCCGTTCTGCTCGACAATAGGTCGGCTGTGGTGGAAAAATAAGAAACACTAGCCAGCTTCTCTGCGACTCTTTCGGCGTTAGCAATGTACAATCGCAGCAGGGATTCTTCCGTGAAATTCTTGCGGCTTGGCAGCTGATATTTGTGGTCAACTGTACCTAAGAATGGGAGGAATGCGTGAGCCTACCCACTGCCGTATCCAGTCGCCTGATTCCCAAAACGTCTGCTAAAAGACAAACTACCATAGCTGCATCCTTTTCAAACGTATTCCCTTATGACAAGAAAAGTTTGAGGTGGAAGCAGATAACGGATGCAGTGACCTATTACATAGCAAAAGATATGGTCCCAATCTTTACAGTAGAAAGCCAGGCTTTAAAAAGCTGTTAGGTACAGTTGACCACAAATATCAGCTGCCAAGCCGCAAGATAAGTTGCAGGTGATGGAAGAGGTTGGTTGTGCTGCTTCTTTTCGTAGCAATTGTCTTTCGATACATTCGTTTGCTGAAAATCAGACCTCTTCAACCCGAACCACTTCCATAGTACTGAAAAAACATTGCTGCCCTTTTTGAGGGTGATTTCATCCTCACAAGTGGCTGAGCTGCAAGAATTTCACTACACTCGCATTAACTTCTTATGGCTGGGGGCAGTACTGAACTACCTGCTACTCAGGCTCAGAGGCTAAGATATGCATAGTATTCGTAGATTTGGATAGAAAACACGCTGAAGTTTCTAAAACTGTTTGAATGATGTCTGTGAGTATAACAGAATTCATGTGGCAGGCAAAAACCTGAGAAAAAATCCAACCAGGAAGTGGGAAATCTGAGGTTTGTAGGTTTGCCTATCCAATAAACAGTGTSTATAGGGTCATATTGCACTTCCTAAGGCTTCCACTAGATGTCAACAGTCTTTATAACCTTGTTTGATGCTTCTACTGTGAAGGATGAGGGAATAAGAGCTAATTGAGTCAGGTGTCTGACAGAGTGCCACGAGCTCATTTGGGCGCTGCCCCGTGAGAGTTAGCTGCGTTCCATCGCATTTCTACAGACAAAGGAATTCTCCGGTTGGAACATTATTGACGATTTATGTTAAAAACATCCTAAAGATTGATTCTATACATCTTTTGACATGTTTCTACGAACTGTAATGGGATTTTTTTACTTTTCGTCTGGCCTGTGCGTCATGAATTTGGATTTTGGAACTAAACGCGCAAACAAAAAGGAGGTATTTGGACATAAATTGTGGGCGTTATCGAACAAAACAAACATTTATTGTGGAACTGGGATTCCTGGGAGTGCATTCTGATGAAGATCATCAAAGGTAAGTGAATATTTATAATGCTATTTCTGACTTCTGTTGACTCCACAACATGGCGGGTACCTGTATGGCTTGTTTTTGTGTCTGAGCGCCGTACTCAGATTATTGCATGGTGTGCTTTTTCCGTAAAGTTTTTTTGAAATCTGACACAGCTGTTGCATTAAGGAGAGGTTTATCTAAAGTTCCATGTAAAACACTTGTATCTTTAATCAATGTTTATTATGAGTATTTCTGTAAATTGATGTGGCTCTCTGCAAAATCACCGGATGTTTTGGAGGCAAAACATTACTGAACATAACGCGCCAATGTAAACTATGTAAACTATTTTTGGATATAAATATGAACTTTATCGAACAAAACATACATGTATTGTGTAACATGAAGTCCTATGAGTGTCATCTGATGAAGATCATCAAAGGTTAGTGATTCATTTTATCTCTATTTCTGCTTTTTGTGACTCCTCTTTTTGGCTGGAAATATGTGTTTTTCTGTGACTAGGTACTGACCTAACATAATCAGTTGGTGTGCTTTCGTCTTAAAAACGTTTTGAAATCGGACACTGTGTTGGGATTAAYAACAAGTGTATCTTTAAAATTGTGTAAAATACTTGTATGTTTGAGGAATTTTTATTATGCGATTTCTGTTGTTTGAATTTGGCGCCCTGCACTTTCACTGGCTGTTGTCAAGTCGATCCCGTTAATGGGATCTCAGCCATAAGAAGTTTTAACATCTGCTAACCATGTGTATGTGACCGGTAAAATTGGATTTGATTTGAGCTGGCTTCCTCACTTTCCATTTTGGTGGAACTCTTACCGCCGCTACACTTCTCCAAAGGGGTTACCATGTTGTGAAAGGCTGTGATTGGTGGATAACCTCGTGATCGTGATTCGACATTGGGCTGACAGAGAAGAGATGCTGCATTTGTAAAATGTTACAACATTATAACAGAACCTCGATTCTTGAGATACAGGCATTTTCCATATCGTGCAAAAACATAAACTCGAATATATAAAAGAAACTCGATATATTGCCCAGCCCTAATTCAGAGACTTTTCCCGAAGCCACTCCTGCATTGTGTTGGCTGTGTGCTTAGGGTCATTGTCCTGTTGGAAGGTGAACCTTCGCCCCAGTCTGAGGTCYTAAGCGCTCTGGAACAGGTTTGCATCAAGGATCTCTCTGTACTTTGCCCAGTTCATCTTTGCCTCGATCCTGACTAGTCTCCCAGTCCCTGCCGCTGAAAAACATCCCCACAGCATGATGCTGCCACCACCATGCTTCACCGTAGGGATGGTGCTAGGTTTCCTCCAGACATTGCGCTTGGCATTCAGGCCAAAGAGTTCGATCTTGGTTTCATCAGACCAGAGAAACTTCTTCCTCATGATCTGTGAGTCCTTTATGTGACTTTTGGCAAACTCCAAGCGGGCTGCCCTGTGCCTTTTACTGAGGAGTGGATTCCGTCTGCCCACTCTACCATAAAGGCCTGACTGGTGGAGTACTGCAGAGATGGTTGTACTTCTGGAAGGTTCTCCCATCTCCACAGAGGAACTCTGGAGCTCTGTCAAAGTGACCATCGGGTTGTTGGTCACTTCCCTGACCAAGGCCCTTTTCCCCTGATCGCTCAGTTTGGCCGAGCGGCCAGCTCTAGGAAGAGTCTTGGTGGTTCCAAACTTATTCCATTTAAGATTGATGGAGGCCACTGTGTTCTTGGGGACCTTCAATGCTGCAGATATTCTTTGGTACCCTTCCCCAGATCTGTGCCTCGACATAATCCTGTCTCGGAGCTCTACGGACAATTCCTTCGACCTCATGGCTTGGTAATTGCTCTGGCATGCACTGTCAACAGTGAGACCTTAAATAGACAGGTGTGTGCCTTTCCAAATCATGTCTAATCAATTTAATTTACCACAGGTGTACTCCAATCAACTTGTAGAAACATCTCAAGGATGATCAATGGAAACAGGATGCGCCTGAGCTCAATTTCAAATCTCAGGTCTGAATACTAATGTAAATAAGGTATTTCTGTATTTCTTTATACATTTTCAAAAGTTCTGTAAACCTGTTTTCTCTTTGTCATTATTGGGTATTGTGTGTAGATTGCTGAGGATTTTACATTTTTTAAATCTATTTTAGAATAAGGCTGTAACGTAAACAAAATGTGGAAAAAGTCAAGGGGTCTGAATACTTAGCGACGGCACCGTATGCATTGTTTATTATTTTGATTTCTTTCAAACAATTGTTGGTGTTCTGTGTTTTACGTGATTGATAATTAGTGATACTTTCTGCAATGAGTTATTCTGGCTTTGATTCTGCAACAGAAAATGTCAACAAATTAGAAAGGAATTGTTTAATACAGCAGTGCGTTCTGACACCATGAATTGAAATAGATTTCACCTTGTTCATATAGTTGGCAGAAATTACAAGGGATTAAATAAAGACCTCCGCTGGCTGAAGGAGAAGAGGATCTGCTAAAATAAGGATATGCTGCTAATATCATCTAGGTAGGTAGCTTACTAGCTACATCGCTTCTTTGGGAAAAAACTAGCCTAGTATTCATGGGACATAAATATCTGACTGCTACTAGGATAGTATTCTGTACAAGACTAAATAACTAAGAAAAATATTCGTTAAAATATGGAATATATTGAATATATCTTTCATTTGGATCAAGTAGCTAGCTAGGTGACAGCAAAGGTGTCAGCTAGTGATGAAGGGCAGGAGCTTGCAGGGATTTGTAGTCTTGAGAATGTATATTGATAAAAATCACATTGTCTCTGAGAGATTTACATGGTTATTAAAAAGTTGTGCTAGGGTAAGCCTACACAAAAACGTTATTTGAAGTGTGTCTAAAATCCACAATGGAAAAAATTATTGGTGAAAAAACGATTGGAACGATTTCTGTGTTTTGGTTTAATGGGTATTATGACACGTCCACTGTGGGGCTCAATAGCAGGGCGGACTCATTGTAATGGCTGGAATGTAATAAATGTGATGGAGCCAAACTTGGTTTCCATATGTCTGTTTTTTTAGGTACTATTTAATGAAGCTGCCAGTTGAGGACTTGTGAGGCGTCTGTTTCTCAAGCTAGACACTCTAATGTACTTGTCCTCTTGCTCAGTTGTGCACCGGGGCCTCCCACTCCTCTTTCTATTCTGGTTAGCGCCAGTTTGCGCTGTTCTGTGAAGGGAGTAGTACACAGCGTTGTACGATATCTTCCAGTTTCTTGGCAATTTCTCGCATGGAATAGCCTTCATTTCTCAGAACAAGAATAGACTGACGAGTTTCAGAAGAAGGTTATTTGTTTCGGGCCATTTTGAGCCTGTAATCGAACCCTCAAATGCTGATGCTCCAGATACTCAACTAGTCAAAAGAAGGGCAGTTTTATTGCTTCTTTAATCAGGACAACAGTTTTCAGCTGTGCTAACATAATTGCAAAAGGGTTTCTAATGATCAATAAGCCTTTAAAAAATGATAAACTTGGATTAGCTAACACAGGGTGCCATTGGAACACAGGAGTGATGGTTGCAGATAATGGGACTCTGTACACCTTTGTAGATATCCCATAAAAAATCTGCCGTTTCCAGCTACAGTGGTCATTTACAACATTAACAATGTCTACACTTTCACGATCATTATAAGGAGTAGAMCAAAATGCAGCGTGGTATGTTTCCATCCTTTATTTTGGAAAAGAAAACTAAAAGGAACAAAACAACAAAACGAAACGTGAAGCTAAATAATAATGCTCACAGGCAACTATACATAGACAAGATCCCACAAAGCACTAAGGGGAAATGGCTGCCTAAATATGATCCCCAATCAGAGACAACGATAAACAGCTGCCTCTGATTGGGAACCATAACAGGCCAACATCGACATATAAACACCTAGATGACCCACCCTAAATCACACCCCGACCTAACCAACATAGAGAATAAAAGCTCTCTATGGTCAAGGCGTGACATACATTGTATTTCTGATCAATTTTATGTTATTTTAATGGACAAAAATTTGCTTTTCTTTCAAAAACAAGGACATTTCTAAGTGGCCCCAAACGTTTGAACGGTAGTGTGTGTGTGTGTGTGTGTTTATATACACTGCTCAAAAAAATAAAGGGAACACTTAAACAACACAATGTAACTCCAAGTTACCAGGAGACAGGCCAGTACATCAGGAGACGTGGAGGAGGCCGTAGGAGGGCAACAACCCAGCAGCAGGACCTGCTACCCTTTATCCCGCCAGATAATGTCGCCAAGGAGGAGCACTGCCAGAGCCCTGCAAAATGACCTCCAGCAGGCCACAAATGTGCATGTGTCTGCTTAAACGGTCAGAAACAGACTCCATGAGGGTGGTATGAGGGGCCTGACGTCCACAGGTGGGGGTTGTGCTTACAGCGGTCCTGGTAGCGGTCCTGCTGCTGGGTTGTTGCCCTCCTACGGCCTCCTCCACGTCCTCCTGATGTACTGGCCTGCTCTGGTAGCGCCTCCATGCTCTGGACACTACGCTGACAGACACAGCAAACCTTCTTGCCACAGCTCGCATTGATGTGCCATCCTGGATGAGCTGCACTCCACCTGAGCCACTTGTGTGGGTTGTAGACTCCGTCTCATGCTACCACTAGAGTGAAAGCACCGCCAGCATTCAAAAGTGACCAAAACATCAGCCAGGAAGCATAGGAACTGGAAAGTGGTCTGTGGTCACCACCTGCAGAACCACTACTCCTTTATTGGGGGTGTCTTGCTAATTGCCTATAATTTCACCTTTTGTCTATTCCATTTGCACAACAGCATGTGAATTTATTGTCAATCAGTTTTGCTTCCTAAGTGGACAGTTTGATTTCACATAAGTGTGATTGACTTGGAGTTACATTGTGTTTGTTTAAGTGTTCCTTTTATTTTTTTGAGCAGTGTATATACAGTGGGGAAAAAAAGTATTCAGTCAGCCACCAATTGTGCAAGGTTCTCCCACTTGAAAACATGAGATGAGAGGGCCTGTAATTTTCATCATAGGTACACTTCAAACTATGACAGACAAATGAGAGAGAAAAAAATCAGAAAACCACATTGTAAGGATTTTTAATGAATTATTTGACAAATTTTGGTGGAAAATAAGTATTTGGTCACCTACAACAAGCAAGATTTCTGGCTCTCACAGACCTGTAACTTCTGCTTTAAGAGGTCTCCTCTGTCCTCAACTCGTTACCTGTATTAAATGGCACCTGTTTGAACTTGTTAATCAAGTAATAAAGACACCTGTCCAGAACCTCAAACATCGTCAACTTCCAAACACTATGGCCAGAGCCAAAGAGCTGTCAAAGGACACCAAAACAAATTGTAGACCTGCACATCTGGGGAGACTGAATCTGCAATATGGTAAGCCAGCTTGGTTTGAAGAAATCAACTGTGGAGCAATTATTAGGAATATGGAAGACCATACAAGACCCACTGATAAATCTTCCTCGATCTGGGGCTCCACGCAAGATCTCACCCCCGTGGGGTCAAAATGATCACAAGAACGGTGAGCAAAAATCCCAGAACCACACGGGGGGACCTAAGTGAATGACCTGCAGAGAGCTGGACCAAAAGTAACAAAGCCTACCATCAGTAACACACTACGCCGCCAGGGCATCCAAATCCTGCAGTGCCAGACGTGTCCCCCTGCTTAAGCAGTACATGTCCAGGCCCATCTGAAGTTTGCTAGAGAGGATTTGGAGTGATCGCAGAAAGAAATGGGAAGAATGTACATATGGTCAGATGAAACCAAAATAGAACTTTTTGGTAAAACTCAACTCGTCGTGTTTGGAGGACAAAGAATGCTGAGTTGGCATCCAAAGAACAGCATACCTACTGTGAAGCATGGGGGTGGAAACATCATGCTTTGGTTGTTTTTTCCTGCAAAGGGGACCAGGACGACTGATGGGCTCGGTGTAAAGGAAGAAATGAATGGGGCCATTGTATCGTGAGATTTTGAGTGAAAACCTCCTTCTCATCAGCAAAGGGCAATTGAAGATGAAACGTGGCTGGGTCTTTCAGAGCATGACAATGATCCCAAACACACCGCACGCGGGCAACAAAGAAGTGGGCTTCGTAAGAAGCATTTCAAGGTCCTGGAGTGGCCTAGCCAGTCTCCAGATCTCAACCCATAGAAAATCTTTGGAGGGGAGTTGAAAAGTCCGTGTTGTCCCAGTGTGTAACGGATGTGAAAGTGGCTAGCTAGTTAGCGGGTACTGCGCTAATAGCATTTCAAATCGGTACGTCACTTGCTCTGAGACCTGGAAGTAGGGTTTTCCCTTGCTCTGCAAGGGCCGGCGGCTTGTTTGGTGGAGCGATGGGTAACGACAGCGCTGTGGGTGTCAGTTGTTGATGTGTGCAGAGGGTCCCTGGTTCGCGCCCGTGTCGGGGCGAGGGGACGTACTAAAGTTATACTGTTACATTGGTGCCGTGACCCCGGATCACTGGTTTGCTCGGGAAAGGAGGAGGTTTGAAAGGGGGGTGAGTGTAACGGATGTGAAATGGCTAGCTAGTTAGCGGGTACGCGCTAATAGCATTTCAATCGGTACCGTCACTTGCTCTGAGACCTGAAGTAGGGTTTCCTCTTGCTCTGCAAGGCCGCGGCTTTTGGTGGAGCGATGGGTAACCGAGAGCTTCGTGGGTGTCAGTTGTTGATGAGTGCAGAGGGTCCCTGGTTCGCGCCTGTGTCGGGGTGAGGGGACGTACTAAAGTTATACTGTACAATCCTCCAGCAACCCCCAAAAACATCAACTGCTCTAGAGGAGATCTACATGGAGGAATGGGCCAAAATACCAGCAACAGTGTGTGAAACCTTGTGAAGGACTTACAGAAAACGTTTGACCTCTGTCATTGCGCAACAAAGGGTATATAACAAAGTATTGAGATAAAACTTTTTGTTATTGACCAAATACTATTTTCCACCATAATTTGGCCAAATAAATTCATTAAAAACTCCTACAATGTTGATTTTCTGGATTTTTTTTCTCATTTTGTCTGTCCATAGTTGAAGTGTAACTATGACAAATAATTACAGGCCTCTCTCATCTTTTTAAGTGGGAGAACTTTCACAATTGGTGGCTGACTAAATACTTTTTTGCCCCACTGTATATATATAAATAAACTCAGCAAAAAAAAGAAATGTCCCTTTATCAGGACCCTGTCTTTCAAAGATAATTTGTAAAAATCCAGATCTTCATTGTAAAGGGTTTAAACACTGTTTCCCATGCTTGTTCAATGAACCATAAACAATTATTGAACATGCACCTGTGGAACGGTCGTTAAGACACTAACAGTTTACAGACGGGAGGCAATTAAGGTCACAGTTATGAAAACTTAGGACACTAAAGAGGCCTTTCTACTGACTCTGAAAAACACCAGAAGAAAGATGCCAGGGTCCCTGCTCATCTGCGTGAACGTGCCTTAGGCATGCTGCAAGGAGGCATGAGGACTGCAGATGTGGCCAGGGCAATAAATTGCAATGTCCATACTGTGAGACACCTAAGACAGCGCTACAGGGAGACAGGATGGACAGCTGATCGTCCTCGCAGTGGCAGACCACATGTAACAACACCTGCACAGGATCGGTACATCCGAACATCACACCTGCGGGACAGGTACAGGATGGCAACAACAACTGCCCAAGTTACACCAGGAACGCACAATCCCWCTATCAGTGCTCAGACTGTCCGCAATAGGCTGAGAGAGGCTGAGAGAGGCTGATGACCGCTAGCAGTGGCTAACTGACTACTAGCTAGTAGATAGTTAGCTGGCTAGCTTCTGAAGGGGGTTCCGGTTCTAAAGTATAAAAAATAGCAGATCCATACCACATTGGGTGAGGCGGGTTGCATGAGAGTATGTTCAGTCTGTAGATGGAAATTGAGATAAAAAATATAAAAAATTTATACGAAATACATACGAAGAAAAACGATATATACACGGGACGGGACAAAACAATCAAAACAGACATCCTACTGCTACGCCATCTTTGATATATATGACCAAAAGTTTGTGGACACCTGCTCGTCGAACGTCTCATTCCAAAACCATGGGCATTAATATGGAGTTGGTCCCCCCTTTGCTGCTATAATAGCCTTCACTCTTCTGGGAAGGCTTTCCGCTATATATATGGAACATTGCTGTGGGGACTTGCTTCCATTCAGCCACAAGAGAATTATGGAGGTCGGGCGAATAAGCCTGTCTCGCAGTCAAGCATTCCAAATCATCCCAAAGGTGTTCGATGGGGTTAAGGTGAAGGCTCTGTGCAGGCCAGTCAAGTTCTTCCCCACAGATCTTGACAAACCATTTCTGTTTGGACCTCACTTTGTGCACAGGGGCATTGTCATGCTGAAAAAGGTAAGGGCCTTCTCCAAACTGTTGCCACAAAGTTGAAAGCACAAAATCGTCTAGAATGTCATTGTATGCAGTAGCATTAGCTCCAGTGAAGGGAAATCATAACGGGCCCAGCACGAACCATGAAAAACAGCCCCAGACATTATTCCTCCTCCACCAAACTTTACAGTTGAAACTATGCATTGGAGCAGGTAGCGTTCTCCTGGCATCCGCGAAAACCCAGATTCGTCTGTCAGACTGTCAGATGGTGAAGTGTGATTCATCACTCCAGAGAACGCATTTCCACTGGTCAAGAATCCAATTGCGGCAAGCTTTACACCACTCCAGCCGACGCTTGGCATTGCGCATGGTGATTTTAGGCTTGTGTGCGGCTGCTCGGCCATGAAAACCCATTTCATGAAGCTCCCGATGAACAGTTCCTGTGCTGATGTTGCTTCCAGAGGCAGCTTGGAACTCGGAAGTGAGTGTTGCAACCGAGGACAGACAACAGACGTGCTTCATTACTCGGCGGTCCCGTTCTGTGAGCTTGTGTGGCGACTTTGTGGCTGAGCCGTTGTTGCTCCAATACTTTTTCACTTTACAATAACAGCACTTACAGTTGAAAGGGGCAGCTCTAGCAGGGCAGAAATTTGACAAACTGATTTGTTGGAAAGGTGGCATCCTATGTCGGTGCCAGGTTGAGAGTCACTGAGCTGTCCACATACTTTTCTGTGTGTATGAGCAAATTTTTTTGAGGGGGGTGGGTGAACTCAGTCGGGGTCTCAACTTACTTTTGAGAAAAAGAATAGTAAAATACACCAGGCAATTTCGAAATTTGGTTGTGCCTCAGCAGTTTTTCTCTAATCTCAGTCACTGACAGTCACTCAATTATCTGTCATCCATGCCATGTATTTTGTCAGTCATTCTCACTCATATCATTAACATGTCATAAGTCATTGCAAAATTGCAGGAAATTATCTTTAAAACTGCTATTTATTTCTCTCCGCCCCATGACAAAATGTGTAGAATTGCAGAAAACTTACTTTGTTGTTTTTATGAAATAGTTTTAATGAAATCATTTTTAATCATAGCTAAAGTTTGTATTGCTACGAATTCCGCGACGTGGTCAGCCTTTATGGCTGGAACCGCAAGTTTTTCTCCCGGATTCCTGTTAAGTAGCAGTTAGCTGCTAGGCATCATGAAAACAGATCAGGCTAACGCTAGCACTGCTAGCCCACCGGTGTTTTTTCCACAGCTGGGCACAAATGTGTCAGGTGTCAGATGTTTTCCACACAATTACACGATGAAGATAAGGTGGAACTGGAAAATGGACATGGATTTTTCTGCCTTACATGCACCAGCATCAAGCAGCTTAGGGAAGAGATCCTCTGGCTGTTCGCTCGGCTGTGAGAAAAGGATGACCTGCTTTCTAAGTACACTGACCTTGCTGTGAGCCAGGCAAACCGAATCTCAGTTTTAAAATGCCTCCTATAGCAAAGCTGTTGACGAGTCGGGTGGCGTTGTCCCAATCCAACGGACAGATGTTAAGCTCAACTCCGTGGCCCATGGGAGACTGGAAACTCACGAGGCGTGGGAGATCGGGGAGGCAGTCTGGCCACTCTTCATCTATCCGAGAAGATCTGATCCAGCTATCAAACAGCTTTCCCCACTTGAGACGGATCTACTAGCCTCGGGAGTCAGCACAGATCCTGGGTATGTACCAACAGCCGGCGGCCGCCCAGTGGCACCCTCCCCCATAGCCACCGCAGTTCAGCAGGTCTCTTCCCCATTGGATTCCATCACGACCACCATCATGGGAATCTCGATGGTGAGAAATTTTGGCATGCCTAATGAACTGTGGATCGACGAAGGTCCACTGTCACCCAGGAGCCCATGTCCATGACATCAAGTCCCTCCTGCCCACGGTTCTGGCAAACTACTCCAATATTGACGCCATCTTCACTCACGTAGGTTTTAACGATCTTCGTTTTAGGCAATCTGAGGAACTGAGGGAGGACTGCAAACATTTTTTAAACAGCCTCGCTAGCACAGGGAAGATAATAATTATCTCGGTCCCCCTCCCGTGCTACCGAAGGGATTCGGAAAATTTCAGCCGATTCTTTGCCTTGAACGAGTACCTATAGAAACTTTGCAACAACAGGAATGTCTCTTTGATTTGCTGTGGGAGCAACCAGCACTTTTTAAAAGAGAATCACCCTAACTGCAGGGGTTCCAGGATTTTTTCCAGCAACATCGAGTTTTAGAGACAGACAGGGTCTGGTAGTACTCCAGTTCTCCCTGTCAGAAAAAGCAAGAGAGGACTTGGCAAGCATATCAATTCCTGTAGAAATGGCACTATGGTTATTGTGAGTAACTTAATTTACGTTCCTTTAACTCCTCCTTCTATTGAGTTTATACGGTACAAACTGTCATCTCCTACCATTCTGATAGATTGGAGACTGTCAGAAAACGTGTTTGTAATGTTAATCATTTGGTTGTTATTCTATTGGTTACCTCGAGGCAGATGCCCCAGGGGCAAAGTAGCCCACACTCATTGAATATGGCACATTTAAATGTTAGGTTTTACTTTGTGATTGTTCTTTCTCGTAAATGACCTCATTACTGAGCGCAAAGTTGATTGTATGTCCTTGAGAACTATGATAAAATCATTGTGTTGGGCGATTTTAATATTCATGTTGACAAAGAGACTGTCTCTAAGGCCATTGAATTTATGAATCTTTTGAGCTCTATGTACTTTATCCAACATGTTACTTGGCCCATCCATAACGCGGCCATACTCTGGGTCTGGTTATTACCAAGGGGCTTTCTACTGACATATCCTTTATTGTTGATGTTGCTTTATCTAATCACCACTGTATTTTTAGTACCTTGTTGCCAATAGCACAGTGTAATACTGAACGCATTATCAAAACGCTATCTTACCTCTGAAGTTGCTACATATTTTGAGTGTATGAATAATACTCCACCACCTATTCTGCAATCCTCTTGTGATGATTTAGTTGATAACTTTAATAGCAAATTAAGGGCCATTGATGCCATAGCTCCAGCGAAGTTGAAAAAGGCCACATTCAAATGGATGAGTGAGGAAACTAATCAATTAAAGAGAAATTGCAGAAAGGCAGAGTGGAAGTAGAGAAGGTCAAAGTTGCAGGTCCATTATGATATTCTGAGAGAAACTTGGCATATATAACAAAGCAATTAGAAATGCCAGACAGGCACATTTTTGTGACTTGATCACTATTAATCAGACTAATTTGAGAATGCTCTTCTCGACCATTTTATGGCCTGATAAATCCTACCCTCGCAAACCTGTGAACCTTCCTCCTTATATAAATGTGATGAGATGCGGCATATTTCAGAGATACCCAGCCTAATGTTGGTTATCAGTCAAGCAAAACCTGATGAGAAGTTTGTGCCTAGCCTACCATGCAAAGGCACTGTTGTGACTTTACTTTAATTAATCTGTTGACTGTTATTTATCGAATCAACTAACTACACTACCGTTCAAAAGTTTGGGGTCACTTAGAAATGTCCTTGTTTTTGAAAGAAAAGCACATTTTTTGTCCATTAAAATAACATCAAATTCATCAGAAATACAGTGTAGACATTGTTAATGTTGTAAATTACTATTGTAGCTGGAAACGGCAGGATTTTAATGGAATATCTACATAGGCATACAGAGGCCCATTATCAACAACCATCACTCCTGTGTTCCAATGGCACGTTGTGTTAGCTAATCCAAGTTTAACATTTTAAAAGGCAAATTGATCATTAGAAACCCTGTTTGCAATTATGTTAGCACAGCTGAAAACTGTTGTTCTGATTAAAGAAGCAATAAAACGGGCCTTCTTTAGACTTGTTGAGTATCTGGAGCGTCAGAATTTGTGGGTTCGATTACAGGCTCAAAATGGCCAGAAACAAAGGACTTTCTTCTGAAACTCATCAGGCTATTCCATGCGAGAAATTGCCAAGAAACTGAAGATCTCGTACAACGCTGTGTACTACTCCCTTCACAGAACAGCGCAAACTTGCGCTAACCAGAATAGAAAGAGGAGTGGGAGACCCCGGTGCACAACTGAGCAAGAGGACAAGTACATTAGAGTGTCTAGTTTTAGAAACAGACTCCTCACAAGTCCTCAACTGGCAGCTTCATTAAATAGTACCCACAAAACACCAGTCTCAACGTCAACAGTGAAGAGGTGACTCCGGGATGCTGGCCTTCTAGGCAGAGTTGCAAAGAAAAAGCCATATCTCAGACTGGCCAATAAAAATAAAAGATTAAGATGGGCAAAAGAACACAGACACTGGAAAGAGATATGACTTTTTCTTTGCAACTCTGCCTAGAAGGCCAGCATCCCGGAATCGCCTCTTCACTGTCAACTTACCAGTGATTGTCTGAGAGGGGAGGTTTCTTCTCCACCTCGTGTTGGTATTCAGGGTTCAAACCACTTTACACGCGCAGCTGCAGCCTGGCGATGTTCTGGTCTAAATGTTAATTTCTTTACCAATCCTTTTATGCACTCTGGTTGAAATGGACGGTTCCGTCAGACGGACACGCTCTCTGGCCTMACTCGGGGTGTGGCTACTTACTATTTAAAGTTTATAGGAGACAAATGATCTCTTATGACTCCTAAAATCACATTCCTATCTTAACAAAAACAATTTAATCATTTTTCATGGATGGAGACTTCATACATGTAGTGTATATACTTTTAAAGTTACAGTCAGTATTTCCTTTATAACAATTTTAATGACATCACAAAATAACAACCCATATGACATTATTCTTTAGCTCGCCTCTGACCATTCCCCACATTCTATGTTAGGAATATTTTTTCCAGTATTCACTTTAGAACGTGTTAGAGGTTCGACGGGAAAAGTCTCTGGAGACAAAGGAAAATTCCTGTGTTAATTTGGAGAAGTATGTTCTCACGATGTCCTTTAATTTACGACAGGCTGTGAGCTGCCAACCCTCCACCAGCTCCCTCCTACTCCCTCTGTGAGTGAGAGAGGGTCTGGTTGCTGTCATCCATTGCCAAGCTGATCTGACCCATTCGGATCCTCACAGGACAGTCATGACAGCACTATGGATTTATTTCCCCTGGTTGACACAGACATGTTCAGGAAAGTAATATCACAACTTAAGCCTTCAACCTGCCTGCTCGATCCTATCCCCACCACCTTCTTCAAAACAGTTTTTTCATTGCATATCTAAGTGCAAGCTATTGTTAATCACTCCCTGTTCACAGGCACTTTCCTCACTGCACTATGGTGAAACCCTTTCTGAAGAAAAGTAATCTAGGTTCTTCAGCGCTGAGCAAATTTTGGCCAATCTCCAACCTTCCATTCTTAAGCAAAATCTTTGAGAAGTTGGTGTTCAAACAGTTAAGTCCCAAATGTATTTTTGAAAAATTTCAATCTGTTTTTTGTGCCCAGCACAGAGACAGCCTTAGATAAATTGGTAAATTATCTCAGAGCCAACCCAATACCAAACAGCTCTCTGTCCTTGTACTCTTAGATCTACAGTGGCAAGAAAAATTATGTGAACCCTTTGGAAATACCTGGATTTCTGCGTAAATTGGTCATACAATTTGATCTGATCTTCATCACAACCATAGACAAACACAGTCTGCTTCAACTAATAACACACAAACAATTATACATGTTCATGTCTTTATTGAACACACCGTGTAAACATATTCACATATTTGCTGCATTCAACACTGTTGACCATGATGTCCTTCTGGACATATTTAAAAGAGATCTTAAAACACATATTTCTTGCTTTGCTTTTCCTTAAGGTGCTTTTTAGATGTTCAATTTCTGTCATTATTTAGTTTTTTTATCTTATCTTTTTGTAGTAAATATTTAAGCTTTCATTTTCATTTTTTAATATATATTTTTCCTGTAATGCACATTGCATTGCATTCCATGTCTGAAATGTGCTGTATAATTGTCATGTCCGTAAGGTGAGACGCCAAGACAGCGCTACAGGGAGACAGGACGGACAGCTGATCATCCTCACAGTGGCAGACCACATGTAACAACACCTGCACAGGATCGGTACATCCGAACATCACACCTGCGGGACAGGTACAGGATGACATCAACAACTGCCCAAATTACACCAGGAACACACAATACCTCCATCAGTGCTCAGACTGTCTGCAATAGGCTGAGAGAGGCTGGACTGAGGGCTTGTAGGCCTGTTGTAAGGCAGGTCATCACCAGATATCACCGGCAACTACGTTGCCTATGGGCACAAACCCACCATCGCTGGACCAGACAGGACTGGCAAAAGTGCTCTTCACTGACGAGTCACGGTTTTGTCTCACCAGGGGTGATGGGCTGATTCGCATTTATCATCGAAGGAATGAGCGTTACACCAAGGCCTGAACTCTGGAGCGGGATTGATTTGGATGTGGAAAGTCCGTCATGGTCTGGGGTGGTGTGTCACAGCATCATCGGACAGCTTGTTGTCATTGCAGGCAAGGTGCCTTGGTGGAAGAGTGGGGTAACATCTCACAGCAAGAACTGGCAAATCTGGTGCAGTCCATGAGGAGGAGACGCACTGCAGCACTTAATGCAGCTGGTGGTCACGCCAGATACTGACTGTTGCTTTTGATTTTGACCCCCCCTTTGTTCAGGGACACATTATTCCATTTCTGTTAGTCACATGTCTGTGGAACCTGTCCAGTTTATGTCTCAGTTGTTGAATATTGTTATGTTCATACAAATATTTACACGTTAAGTTTGCTGAAAATAAATGCAGTAGACAGTGAGAGGACGTTTATTTTTTTGCTGAGTTTATATACTGTAGCTAAGAAAGTAATAATAAATGTATGTTGTGTAGTAAGCTGTTAGCAGCCCATGTGCCTCACCCTAATAATTTGGTCCCTTTCCCCCTCATAACTTAGCCTACTGTTCTAACTTGGTGGTGCACATGTAGCCTATAGCCTGTTTTAGAGAAATGTAATCATTGAATATTGTAAGAGCTTTCATTGTCTGTTTACACTGCATTCGGAAAGTATTCAGAACCATTGACTTAAAAAGAAAAAGAAATTGTTGCCTTACAGACCTATTCTAAAATTATGTTTGTCCCTCATCAATCTACACACAATAGCCGATAATAACAAAGCAAAAACACGTTTTTAGAAATGTTTGCAATTTGTTTTAAATAAAATATTTAAAATATCTTATTTACACAAGTATTCAGACCCTGTGTAATGAGACTCAAAATTGAGCTCAGGTGCATCCTGTTTCCATTGATTATCCTTGAGCTGTTTCTACAACTTGATTGGAGTCCACCTGTGGTAAATTCAATCGATTGGGCAAGATTTGGAAAGGCACACACCTGTCTATATAAGGTCCCACAGTTGACAGTGCATGTCAAAGCAAAAACCTAGTCATGAGGTCGAAGGAATTGTCCGTAGAGTAAAAGTAAATGTATAATGTAATGGTCCTGTGTGTAGCTGGTGTAGAGAGTCAGGCGCAGGACAGCAGATATGAGTAATCAACGTACTTTACTCAAAATTACAAAAATACAAAGCAACATAGCGAGCCCACTTGTATTTTCATGAATGTTTAATATTACGATTTTGTAATTTGAATTTGGCGCGCTCCAGCTTCACCGAATGTTGTCGATTTTGATCCCTTCAACGGGATCTGTGCGCATTGCACACTGCCATTGGACTTTCTCTAAATGGAACCAAATGTCCTTTAATAACCCTCTAAAGCCTTATCTGTAAACTAAACAAGGGCCGTGGGAGTCGGGGTGTTAACTTGGCTAATAACTCATTAGGGCATTTCCATTGAAAAGGACCCATGAGCACCAACATATGAAGTTCATGGGAGCATATCAAATGTGTGTCAAATGAAAGCTAAGAGTCTGTATTGTTTCGAAATGCAGGCATAGATACATTTTTCAACCATTTTCCATCCAGTAAAACTAAGCATAAGTAAAGGCTTTGATTTCTGGATGAATAGAGGGAAAAGGGATCTTAGAAAACATCTACCAGAAAAAGTATTAAACGGTATCAGAAATACATCAAAACACAATAATGTTGATGTAAAACCCCTGACAACTAATATCAACACTTCATTTTGTAGAAATTGTTTACCTTGTGCCGTGTAGTTCCGTTACCAAAAACCCACATACCTTTAGTATATTTTTTACTTTCTCTCCTTCAAGAGGAGGGAGGATAATGAAAATAACAAGTAATGGTAGACTATAACCATTTAGTTACAGTGATTTTACCGATATTAACTTTGTTTACTAATCATTAAGTGATTCAAATTCATAATTCTGTTACCAAATTGGTAACGGAATTTCAAAAAAATCCTAAACGGAATTATTGCAACTGAATTGGTTACAATGGGAAATCACAAACCACAGTTGAGTCACCTTCTACTGTCCTCCCTTCCACTGCCATACTGTTATGTTCAGCTCATAACTGTTTTAAAAAAATCTTTCTGTTGTCTGGTGGTCAAACCAAGAGTTTGACAATCTCTCTTTCGTTAATCAAATCAAATCAAATGTATTTATATAGCCCTTCTTACATCAGCTGACATATCAAAGTGCTGTACAGTTAATGTCACCTCTTCCAGCTCTTACTGACACCTACCCATTAGCCATCTCTCTTTCCATTTACTTCAACCAGCATCCTCGCCCACTGAGCACCGATTGACGTTAAAAGGTAGTTGACATTTGGTCAGTCCCCCTGGCCTTGATGTTAACGTCCACAGACTGACCAGACTGGACCAAATCTGAACCTACACTACATGACCAAAAGTATGTGGACACCTGCTTGTCGAACATCTCATTCCAAAATAATGGGCATTAATATGGAGTTGGTCCCGCTTTGCTGCTATAATAGCCTCCACTCTTCTGGGAAGGCTTTCCACTAGATGTTGGAACATTGATGTGGGGACTTGCTTCCATTCAGCAACAAAAGCATTAGTGAGGTCGGACACTGATGTTGAGCGATTAGGCCTGGCTCGCAGTCGTCGTTCCAATTCATCCCAAAGATGTTTGATGGGGTTGCGGTCTGGGCTCTGTGCAGGCCAGTCAAGTTCTTCCACGCCGATCTCGACAAACCAATTCTGTATGGACCTCGCTTTGTGCATGGGGGCATTATCATGCTGAAATGGGAAAGGGCATTCCCCAAACTGTTGCCACAAAGTTGGAAGCACAGAATCATCTAGAATGTCATTGTATGCTGTAGCATTAACATTTCCCCTCACTGGAACTAAGTGGCCTAGCCCAAACCATGAAAAASAGCCCCAGACCATTATCCCTCCTCCACCCAACTTTACAGTTCGCACTATGCATTGGGGCAGGTAGAGTTCTCCTGGCATCCGCCAAACCCAGATTCATCCGTCAGACTAACAGATAGTGAAGTGTGATTCATCACTCCAGAGAATGCGTTTCCACTGCTTCAGTCCTATGGCGGCGAGCTTAACACCACTCCAGCCAACACTTGGCATTGTGCGTGGTGATCATGTGCTGCTGCTCGGCCATGGAAACCCACTTCATGAAGCTACCAACGAATAGTTATTGTGCTGACGTTGCTTCCAGAGGCAGTTTGGAACTCAGTAGTGAGCGTTGCAACTGTTGCTCCTAGACGTTTTCACTTCACAATAACAGCACTTACAGTTGACCAGGGCAGAAATTTGATGAACTGACTTGATGGAAAGGTGGCATTCAGATGTTATCGATAGATGGGCAGGGACACCGCTGTCCTGACTTTAGGGGGAAGCTTGCCTTGTTCAACTATCGTGGTGCCATGACAGAGAAGAGCTTTGACTGAGCGGAAGCTGCCTCCCCGTAGGGGTGGGAGGGCCAAGAGAGTTGGAATGTAGGGTTTGAGCATAGCCTGAAGGTAAGGAGGTGCAGTTCCCCTTGCTGCTCCGTCGGCAAGCACCAGGGTCTTGAAGATGATTCAAGCTTTCAATGGAAGCCAGTGGAGTGTGCAGAGGAGCGGGGTGACATGGGAGAACTTAGGAAGGTTATCATTTAGAAATTGTAATATTCCATTATCAGGCCAAGTAGCAATGGGTTTGAGGTTAAAAACTGCTTTGTTGATACTTTATAAAACCATGCGTTGTTTTACACAGCTCACCTTTCTATGGATTTGTTCTATATTTTAGTTGTAGTTGGAGGACTGCCAATTCCCCCTTTGGAGTGTTTGTATAAGCCAGATATTATGAGATAATATTCACACTTCTTCCCTTGGTTATATTTGACTGTACTCATTAGGACTAAGTTGTTTTTCCTGACCATATGACCTGACTATAAAAACTCTGGGTCCCAGTTAGGTCTTGGTGCCAATACAATCTCAAAATCCTGTGCATTCTATACACAGTAGTTGTTAGACAACTTCTCTTGGTTATAGCTGTGCCAGACCAGTGAATTGTGTGTGGAAAAAAGCTCCTGTGTTTTCTAACCTGTGTCACACCATCAGGTCAGGTCACATACTGTCCAGCAACAGTAATTGGGTTGTGTGTTCAGCGTGGTAGGTGAGTCAGTTGTGCAAGCCAGTGATTCAAGGCAGTGCTTACTTAGCCGCCTGCTTTGGAGGCTTTACGCAAATTGGGTCTGCTCTATAATCATCAGCTACTAATACTGACATGTCTTGAATAGGAAGACCCAGTCACAGAAGACTGAGGCCGGGCAGTGCAAACGTGACACTGTAGTTTACTTATCCTCACTTTGACAGTTTCTTGCTGACCAGATTTTTTGTTCTTTACATGGCGTTATGCCATGTAAAGGCAGAGCATCTTTGGGTCCGTTGGAATGTCAGGCATTGTTCCAGCGAACTTCCACTTACCCAGTTTAGTGAGGGTTGTTGTCTTCATACTGGGGTGCCCCAGGGATGGCCTGACTGCTTCTCAGGCACCTCTCTTATTTGACCCATTTTATCAAAAATAGGAGCCTAGCATAGTGTTTGATCAATGTATTTAATTATATTTTTAGTGGAGTGAATCAAAGTTTGGTTTAATTCCATCATTGTCACGATCGTCTTGCGGAGAGAGAGAGGACCAAGGCGCAGCGTGTGCAAAATACATTCTCTTTTATTTTAGAGAAGGGAAAAAAACACGTAACGAACACTAACAAAACGAAACAAAACAACAAACGATCGTGAAGCTATAAACGTTAGTGCACACACAAGCTACAAACGTACAACATAGACAATTACCCACAAAACCCAAATGCCTATGGCTGCCTTAAATATGGCTCTCAATCAGAGACAATAAACCACAGCTGCCTCTAATTGAGAACCAATCTAGGCAGCCATAGACATACAAACACCTAGACAAGCCACTGACCCATTAAACGTACAAACCCCTAGACAAACCAAAACACATACATTCCCCATGTCACACCCTGACCTAACTAAAATAATAATGAAAACAAAGATAACTAAGGCCAGGGTGTGACAGTACCCCCCCCCCAAAGGTGCGGACTCCGACCGCACAACCTGACATTGAAGGGGAGGGTCCGGGGTGGGTCTTATTATGGCGGCGGCTCGGGTGCTGGACGTGGCCCCCACTCCACCATTGTCAATACCCGCTTTGGTGGCTCTGGTAGATCTTGGCTGACTGGCGGCTTTGGAAGATCCTGGCTGGCTGGCGACTCTGGCTGCTCATGGCTGGCTGGCGACTCTGGCTGCTCATGGCTGGCTGCGACTCTGCTGCTCATGGCTGGTGGCGACTCTGGCTGCTCATGGCTGGCTGGCGACTCTGGCTGCTCATGGCGGCGGACCGGCTCTGGCTGCTCATGGCTGGCTTGACGCTTCTGGATGACTCTGGCTGGCGGACGGCTCTGGCTGCATCTCTTGTCTGGCGGACGGCTCTGGCTGATCCTGTCTGGCGGACGGCTCTGGCTGATCCTGTCTGGCGACGGCTCTGCTGATCCTGGCTGGCGGACGGCTGGCTGATCCTGTCTGGCGGACGGCTCGGGCTTGATACCTGTCTGCGCGGACGGCTCTGGCTTGATCCTGGTCTGGCGGACGCTCTGCGCTTGCATCCTGTCTGGCGGACGGCTCGGGCGATCCGTCTGGGCTGGCTGATCCTGGCTCTGGCGGACGCTCTAGCGGCTCGGGCAGAACGGGCAGCCTGACGGCTCGGCGACGGGCAGCATCTGGCGGCTTGGCAGAACGGGCAGCTCGACGCGTGCTTGGCAGACGGGCAGCTCCAGACGTCTTGCAGACGGCAGCTCAGACGGGCTTGGCAGACGGCGAGCTCAAGCGGTGCTTGGCAGACGGGCAGCTCAGACGGTGCTTTGGGCGAGTCACGGATGCTTGGCAGCGGGCAGCATCAGACGGTGCTTGGCAGACGCGGCAGCTCAGATGGTGGCCTTGGCAGACGGGGCAACTCAGACGGTGCTTGGCAGACGGGCAGCTCGGGACGGTGCTTGCAGACGGGCAGCTCTGACGGTCTGGGCAGACGGGCAAGCTCTGACGGTGCTTGGCAGACGGGCACTCTGGCCGGCTGAGCACACTGTATGCCTGGTGTGTGGTGCCGGAACTGGAGTGCCGGCTAATGACACGCACCTTCAGGCGGAGTGCGGGGAGAAGGAACAGGGCATACGAACCCTGGAGACGCACATTAGCCTAGTGCGTGGTGCCGGCACTGTGGTACCGGGCTGGGGACACGCATCTCAGGCTAGATGCGGGGGAGAAGGAACAGGGCATACTGGACCCTGGAGACGCACATTAGGCCTAGTGCGTTGGTGCCGGCACTGGTGGTACCGGGCTGGGGACACGCATCTCAGGCTAGTTGCGGGGAGCAGCAACAGGACGCCAGGACTCTGCGGACACACAGAGCTGTGTGTGGTGCGGTGGTGTCATGCACTGGTGGTAATGGGCTGGAGACACGCACCACCAGGGTTAGGGCGTGGAGGAGGAACGGGCTCTGGGAGACGCCACAGGAAGCCTTGGCGTGGGTAGGCACTGTGGTACTGCGGCTGGGGCGGGGAGGTGGCGCCGGAAATACCGACCTTGCAGGCGCGTACTGGCTCCTTGGAGCACTGAGCTGCCCACCTTACCTGGTGTATGCTCCCCGTCGCGCCGAACCAGTGCGGGGAGGTGGGAAATAACCCACACCGGCTATGTAGGCGAAACCGGGACACCATCCGAAGGCTGGTGCCATGTATGCGCGCCCGCAGGAGAACGCACTGGAGACCCAGACGCGTTGAGCCGGCTGTCATGGCACCTGGCTCAATTGCCAATCTAGCCTGCCAGTGCGGGAGGGAATAACCCGCCCCGGGCTATGAAAACACGTACAGGAGACACCATGCGCTCTACTGCGTAACACGTGTCTTCCGTACTCTCCCTCTCCACGTAAGTACAGGGAGTTAGCGCAGTCTCCTACCTGACTTCGCCCACACTCCCTTTGAAGGCCCCCCCCCCCCCCCCCCCCCCCAATACTTTTGGGCTGACTCACGGCTTGCCTACCGCGTCGTCGTGCTGCCTCCATTCGCCGGTATCCCTCCTCGCACTGCGCCAAGAATCCCAGCGCGCGCTCCGGGCATTCTCCCTGGGTCGTATCGCCCACCTGTCGATCTCCTCCCAACGTAGTGTAGTCCAGTCTTTGCTCATGTTCCCTGCTACCTCCTCATACCGCCGCCTCTCGGCTTTTAGCTGCCTCCTCTTCACGAGGGCGGATATTCTCAAGTTGAGCCCAAGGTTCCTTTCCATTCCAATATCTCCTCCCATGTCCATGATCGTGTATGCGCTTGCTCCCGTTGCTTGCTTTACACGCTGCTTGGTCCCGTTAGGTGGGTAATTCTGTCACGATCGTCTTGCGGAGAGAGAGAGGACCAAGGCGCAGCGTGTGCAAAATACATTCTCTTTTATTTTAGAGAAGGGAAAAAAACACGTAACGAACACTATAACAAAACGAAACAAAACAACAAACGATCGTGAAGCTATAAACGTTAGTGCACACACAAGCTACAAACGTACAACATAGACAATTACCCACAAAACCCAAATGCCTATGGCTGCCTTAAATATGGCTCTCAATCAGAGACAATAAACCACAGCTGCCTCTAATTGAGAACCAATCTAGGCAGCCATAGACATACAAACACCTAGACAAGCCACTGACCCATTAAACGTACAAACCCCTAGACAAACCAAAACACATACATTCCCCATGTCACACCCTGACCTAACTAAAATAATAATGAACTAAGGCCAGGGTGTGACAATCATGTCATACATAGAGCCATAGTGTCACAGGGATACAACAGATTAAGCCCAAGGCCTTATGATTATGACGGGCTGTAAACCTGGAGTCACCCGTCCCATCTCTCTGCTATCACTAATCAGAGTCCACATGTGACTAAAGAATAACCCCTGCTGTTGATTTACTGTCGCTAATATACTGGAGAATGTACAAGGAATACCGCCCTTCTAATTTTTTWGCATTGTCAGTATTGGAATGTTTCGAAAGCTCCATTGTTCTTTATGTTCAGAATAATATGTGATATTATGACTAAATATAGGCTCCAGAGTGGCATAGCGGTCTAAGGCACTGCATCTCAGTGCCTGAGGCGTTACTACAGACACCCTGGTTCGAATCCAGGCTGTATCACAACCAGCCGTGATTGGGAGTCCCATAGGGCGGGGCACAATTGGCCCAGCGTTGGCGGGTGTAGGCCGTCATTGTAAATGAGAATTTGGTCTTAACTGACTTGCCTAGTTAAATAAAGGTAAAAAATAAATAAAAATAGAACCAATTGTTATACTTGACCGAGCGGGTGTAAGTTGGTTGACTGCCTATGTCACAACACTAAAAGGTACAACAAACACAAATGGCAGGTTTCAATCAACTAGATTCTTGAGAGGATGGTCAGAACATATTTCCCAAACAGGTATAACTTTTGACTAAAACAATGATTTCAAACCTTGCTTACATTTGTGTACGTTCACATATATCTCTCTATTGTGCATGGGATTCCTTTGAACAGATTTCAGGGCGYTTTTATTGTCTTTTATGCCCAACAACAACAACAATTAAACACTTTTTTGGGAGGGTCAGGGGCCAAACAAAATCACCCGCAGGCCAAATTCAGCCCGAGGGCACCCATTCTTCAAGTGTTGTTTTTGCTGCCCTCTAATTTTCATGGTGTTAGCTAACTTCCTCCAATGGCTTTCATCATGACGCAGGTTAGGCTGTACTGTAGACCTAGACGTTTATGTGTGTCAACGTTAGGTGGTTACTGTATATGACTATGAGGTAGATCATTAACGTCACCTAGTACCTGGTTTAAACCCTCCACTCCCTTGAACAAAGCCATAACCACTGTCACCCTTCTCCCAGTACATCACAGTCACATGAGATGTTTAGTGGCATCCAGTGACACAAGCTGTAGTGCCCACAGCCTGTTAATAGGAAAGGCTCATTCCAAGMATTCACATGGTCCCAAGACAGATATAATGTTCCTTGGTTTAATTCATACAACCATTGGGAATATGACCCAAAAAATATGCCCATTCAAGTAAAGTTAACCCCAGGTTATCTTTGCCTATTAATATCATTTTTATTTATCTGTTATTTTACCAGGTAAGTTGACTGAGAACACATTCTCTTTGCAGCAACGACCTGGGGAATAGTTACAGGGGAGAGGAGGGGGATGAATGAGCCAATTGTAAACTGGGGATTATTAGGTGACCGTGATGGTTGAGGGCCAGATTGGGAATTTAGCCAGGACACCGGKGTTAACACCCCTACTCTTACGATAAGTGCCATGGGATCTTTAATGACCTCASAGAGTCAGGACACCCGTTTAACGTCCCATCCGAAAGACGGCACCCTACACAGAACAGTGTCCCCAATCACTGCCCTGGGGCATTGGGATCTTTGTTTAGACCAGAGGAAAGAGTGCCTCCTACTGGCCCTCCAACACCACTTCCAGCAGCATCTGGTCTCCCATCCAGGGCCTGACCAGGACCAACCCTGCTTAGCTTCAGAAGCAAGCCAGCAGTGGTATGCAGGGTGGTATGCTGCTGGTTATCTCTATTATCGTTGAATTGTAAATCCTGACCGCAGGTCAAACTGTCCTTTGTGTAATTGATGTGTTATTATGGGGCACTAAACTGTTTTTCTGTGTTGTTTCTTAATGTTTACAGCCGATCATCATTTTCTCCTGGTGTCTGAGATAGTTGGTGCCAGAGAGACCAAAGAAGAAGACCAAACAAACTAAGATGGTGGAAGGAAGCATAAGGTTCTGTTGTATCCGTCTGCATTCACAGGTAGGGGAGGGATACATCATCTGGCATGGGATGGTTTGTGGAGGCAGAAATCTTTGTTTTGTTTATTCTACCCTAACAAGCCAGAAATTCTATTTTTTGTTGGAATGATAGAATCCTTCTTGACTTTTTACAGTTTTTCAGTCTCTGTCTTTATCTCTCTCTCTTTCTCTATTTCTCTCACTCTCTTACCTTTTTCTAATTATAGTGTCATACATGGAGAGGACCAAACATCCCTGCTGGCGGTGTAAAGACATCATCTTCCATTGCTTAGATGAGGCACAGCGTCAACAGTGGGTCCAGACCATCAAAAACCAGCTCTCACTACTCAGTATGTTCTCTTTCAATGCAGACTGTTTTACTGGCTCTACTTTAAACAAACACCAACTTTAAAGGTTCAGAATTTGTGAAACATCTATGAAGGCCTACCCCTATAAATGTGTATAAAATTTTACCAACCATTAGCACACTATTTACCATCTTACAAAGAAGTACCATTCCAATGCTTTTTGCTCATCTAGCCTTCAATATCCCAACAATTTATTCCATAGACCATTAAGAGAATCAGTCAGAGGAATTCAGTTTGGTAATGACGGAGCATTTCTGTAAAGTTTTGTTGGTTAATGAAAACTTCATGAAGTTGTCAGACAGTCACAGTCTACCATCCGTTAAACTAAATGTTGAGTCCTCCGTTTTAATGACCAAACCAGACTCTTCTTCACTTTGCAGGCAGCCGACCGAAACGCTTGCTCGTGTACATCAATCCCTACGGTGGAAAACAACGTGGGAAGCGGCTTTACGAGCAGAGAGCAGCCCCACTCTTCTCCCGAGCCTCCATCTCCACCGACGTGATCAGTGACTTACTGTCATAGGGCCTACATTAACATTTAAATAACAAATTAGCATTTATGGACGGAAATGTTTTATTTGTTGACTTGGCAAACAGCCTATACCCGCCAACCACTCCCAATAATATGGTTTTATTTATAGCACCATCCATCAAGGGAACACTAATGGAAGCTGTGATAGTCGATAAACATGGGAATCCATTCCAAACACATCTATGATTCGTGGGATGCTTTGAGAAGACCATGGATCATCTAGGGCAGGGGTACTCAACTCTCACCCTACGAGGTCCAGAGCCTGCTGATTTTCTGTTCTACCTGATAATTAATTGCACCCACTTGTTATGCTAGGTCTAAATCGTGAACCCTGATTGGAGGAGAACAATGAAAACGAGTACTGGAACTGGCTTCGAGGTCCAGAGTTGAGTTTGAGGGGTCTAGGGTATTGGCAGGGGGGAGGCATCACATAGCTTGGGAAGATCAAGGATTGTCTAGGGCAGGGATGGCCAACTCCAGTCCTCGGGGGCTGGAGTGGTGTTTAACCTTTTCCCCATCCCTAGCAAACACAGCTGATTTAAACTAATTGCATTCTAAACTGAAGATCATGATTAGTTGATTATTGGAGTCAGGTGTGTTAGCTGGGGCTAGGGCAAAAGTGTGAAACCAAATCAGGCCCCCGAGAACTGGAGTTGCCAATCCCTGGTCTAGGGTATTGGCAGCTCCCGACCATAGAACTGTCATGGGCTTAAGTCTGGACCCAGCCCCATAGCTCGAGGTGTTTTAATTGGTGTTGGCATTTCACCATTAGTTGGAACACCTTTTTTTCCTTTTAGACAATGGGAGGAGAAATACTGTGTGCAGGATTCTTGGCTTAAMTATTTTGTGTTGTATGTGCAACGTCTTGACAAGCTTGTGAGATATTCGTCATGGGTTTCTAATACTGACAATATAACTTGTTTCCATAGTTACGGAGAGTGYCAATCATGCCAGGGATCACTTGAAGACGGAGGTAGATCTGAAGCAATGWSACGGGTGAGTTTTAGACCCTGCAGGAAGACACTTCAATCACCTGGCATAGACTTTATTATCTCAGTCAGAAATTACTTTGTTGGTGCAAAAGACTAAGTGAAGATTTCCGTACAAAACAGTCCATGTCCAACCACAATCCCTTTATATCTGAGGAAAGGGGACTGCTGAGAGCAAAGTGGACATTAATGGCAGCATCAATGCAATAACAACATTAACATGAAAGCTTAGGGGGGCAGAGTGTCTGTGGGTTTTTACTCCTCCCTTGTACTTGATTGATCAATTAAGGTCACTGATTAGTTAGGAAATCCCCTCACCTGGTTGTCTAGGTCTTAATAGGACACAAATTGAAGGGAAATATCAAAAAACAGCAGACACTCTAAGGCTGGTCTCAAAGGAGTGTTTTCATGCATCGTGGGTGTGTGTGTCCCTGATCAGGGTGGTGTGTGTGGGAGGGGACGGGATGTTCAGCGAGGTTGTCCACGGCCTGGACCCAGAGTGATTCCAGAGTGGACCAGAACCAATCGAACCAGGACCTGGTTCCATGTGCGCTCCGCATCGGAATCATCCCTGCAGGTGAGAGAGGAGTGGTGGGGAGAGGAGAGGGGAAGGGAGGAGAGAAATGGAGAAGGGGAGAAGGTAAGGTAAAGGCCAGTTATAGCCCATAGAGTAGGACTGTGTTATAACTCCTCTGTTAGTGGCCATGGCTATGATTGACTCTCACAGTGGCTAACTTCGGCTCCCATGTTCTGTTATCTGGCTGTTGCTGAGTTACGGGAAGGAATCCACAATAGCAACGGGACTTGGTGTCCTACAGGGGGTTGTGAAGACTCTATCACTCAAAGCTGCATTAAGAGGGGGCCTGTTGTGCTGTGTGACAGTTGTAAAAAATCATCATATATTTCACCACCGTAAAATCCATTACTTCACAATACCTAAGGTTGAAGATAGAGGAGGAGAATCAAATCCCAGCTGGTTAGGCCGTAGATGTCACGCCCTGAACATAGTAAGCTGTTTTTTTCTCTATTGGTTGGGGCGTGATGGTGACTTGGGTGGGTTATCTAGGTGTATTTGTATGTCTATGGTGGCCTGATATAGTTCTCAATCAGAGGCAGCTGTTTATCGTTGTCTCTGATTGGGGATCATATTTAGGCAGCCATTTCTCTTTTGTGTTTGTGGGATCTTGTCTATGTTTAGTTGCCTGTCTGCATTATTTTGTATAGCTTCACGCGTCGTCCGTTGATGTTGTTGTTTTTGTTAAGTGTTCATTCATTAAAAGAGAATGTACGCATACCACGCTGCGCCTTGGTCTCACTCATACGACGATCGTTACAGTAGAGCGTTGGGCCAGTAACCGAAAGGTTGCTGGATTGAACCCCCGAGCTGACATGRTAAAAATCTGTCGTTCTGCCCCTGAGCAAGGCAGTTATCCCTGTCAGGTATGTATAAATGGCTGTAAGGGAGTCAGGTGCAGGAGAGCAGATATTGGGTAGCCAACGGAGCCTTTTATTTAGGCGAACCAAAAACACACGGCAAAGTGAACACGAAATAACAATACGGGTTAACATAACCCAGCGCAACAGACTAACGTGCGCATAACATGAAACAGAATAAACAATACCACACAAAGACATGGGGGAAACAGAGGGTTAAATACACAACACATAATGAGGGAAATGAGAACCAGGTGTGTGGGAAAACAAGACAAGACAAATGGAAAATGGATCGGCGATGGCTAGAAGACCGGCGACGTCGACCGCCGAGCACCGCCCGAACAAGGAGAGGCATCGACTTCGGCAGAAGTTGTGACAAACCCACTGTTCCCCGAAGACGTGGATGTCGATTAAGGCAGCCCCCGTCTCTGATTCAGAAGGGTTGGGTTAAATGCGGAAGACACATTTCAGTTGAAGGCATTCAGTTGTGCAACTGACTAGGTATTCCTTTCCCTTTCCTATAGCTTCAGTGATTCTATAGGTTAATGCTACTTCTTAGCATCAAGTGCCTGCTGCTGCCGGGGTCCAGAATTACAGCCTTTTTCCAGTCAGTCAGATGAAGGTGAAATTATTTTTTGTCACCAAAGTATAAGCCAGTTGACAATCTATATCTAGAGAAAAGGACTCACAGTATCACAGTTTTTGTTGTGCATTTGCCTTGGTTGGTTTCTCACTGACAGGTTTCATGAGGTCAAGTGTGGCTTCTTCTGCGGCCACTGCTCAGGCTGTATAAACCTTTTAAATATTGTTACCTATCAATCAATCATTACATCATTTTGAGGCTGATAATAATAACTCAAAGTAATAATGATGTATTAATTAGACATGTGGTAAGATAACGAACAGAACCTCTCAGTATCAAATAGACTTTCACTGAATAATATGAGCAACACAGCACACATACAGCCTTGGTTAGAGTATCCAAGTCCCCCCAGTTTTATCAGGTAACCTACTTAGATACCTAGTGGCTGTGTGTAATTCAACACATTGTCTTATCACATATTTTCTAGGTACAATGTTTAGGTAAATGACTGAACCTTGACTGTTAGTCTGTTAGTTCGGCAGACAGAGATAGTGAGAGAAGCTTTGGAAAAATTCAAATGAGGAAGTGAGTCAAAACTGCAGAAAATATGTCTTCGATAAGAATCTGGAAATTCACAGAGGGATATATTTAGCTGAGAGAGTAGCTAGTTTCCTCTGTTCTGTGAATATTTTGGCTGGGTGTTAAGATTTGTTGTTTGATCATGAATACATGCTTGGCTCACACAGTCACACACCCAAGGCAGCCAGGCTTCCTTCATACAGTCTTCACTTGAGTAAGAAATAAGGAAGTGTAAACCAGTCTGTAGCACTACAGTAAGTTTTCATTTAAATTCAAGAACTTTTCAGAAAGTATTGGAGAAGCAAACCAGTCAGCCTGCTGTGTCATTGTCAAATATTCTTCATAAGAGCAATATGAAAAGGGAGGAGTGTGATTACTAAGCAATGATGAAGAGAGGAAGATAACTCACCTTCGTACTTATCTCTGTGTCCATCTGTAAACGGTAGGGCTGATTTCCCTGGCTGCTTTCTGTTCTGTCACGGTTCACTGAGTCAGCTGAAAACATCTAGCTTGCATCCCAAATAGAACCCTATTCCCTATATAGTACAATACTTTTGATCAGGGCCTATTAGGGAATAGGGTGCCATTTGGGAAGYATCCCAAGCATCAGTCTGCTGTCTAGCTGTAGAGATGGAAATAGGAAATAAGTCTGTCTCCTCACCAGTCTGTCTTGGTGTCGTTGGTGCGTCTCAACAGATAGTGAATTATCAAACTGTGACAGATATGCCTGAAATTACTGTCCCCTGGCTAAACGGTAGTGCACGGTCGATAGAGATCTATTACCATAATATAAAATCAGAGATTTCAAAGTAAAACTGAACATTTCTCTCAAGTGCCAGGCAGGGTCTGCGTCTCGCTTTCCCCTCATTTACTGTGTAGTGAGTGCTAATTGCCCAGACCCAGACAGACCCATTGGCTATGATATMTTTCTTTGGCTCTGATACATAWCACCTCTTTTCTGCCAAATAAAAAATCTAATAACATTTTATTTGTCACATGCGCCAAATACAACCGGTGTAGACCTTACAGTGAAATGCTTAATTTACAAGCCCTTAACCAACAATGCAGATTTAAGAAAATACCTAAAAAAAAAGTAAGAATAAGAATAACAACTATTAAAGAGCAGCAGTAATAAACAATAGGGGGCTATATACAAGGGTACCGGTAGAGAGTCAATGTGCGGGGCACCGGTGTCGAAGTATTTGAGGTAACATGTACATGTAGGTAGAGTATTTTAAAGTGAATATGCATAGAAAGTAACAGAGAGTAGCAGCAGTGTTCCGGGGGGGGGGGGGGCATGCACTCTTCTATGCTTTTCAATTAGGAAAATTGAACATTTGGAATTGGAATTTGGTTTACTTTCTGAAGTGCTGATAGAATTGGAATTCACCCCAACTCTGACTCCAATACTATTCTATTTTGAGTGTTCTGTGACGTTATCCAACCAGTTGAATAAGCCCTTTCTGTCGGTCTTTCTGCCTGTTCTGTTTGTTCCTCCTCCAGGTGACTCCCAACTCATGGACGTGTGTTCTGTCCATCACAACAACACCTTCCTCAGGTACGTCTCGCTGCTCGGATACGGTTTCTACGGAGACCTCCTGACAAACTGCGAGAGGAAGTGCTGGATGGGGCCTTCCAGATACGATCTCTCAGGTAAATAATGGAGTTATAATTGTTATTACAATGTAATTACCACATTATTCAAATGTAGTTACAATTGCAGTCAACAATGTAATAACGTATTATTATTAGTTACTATGTTATGTAATTGAATAAATTCTAATTTCCAAATATGACCTACAGAGAAAGGGAGGAATGAGCGGAGAAACGAAATATTTCACATAATGTCACCATCATGATTTTCAAAGCCACGCACTGCTTCTGCTTGCAGGTCTAACGATGTTTCCTGACCCATCAGTATTATGAAGGGACCGTCGCTTTCCTGCCCGCTGAGGACAAATCTGGGGAACACGAGAAAAGATCAAGTGCAGAACTAGGTGCCATATCTGTGAGCAGGTTGCCAACAATAGGCAGCCCCTCTTAGGGGATCATGTCTACTAGATGGCTGAAGAGGACTCTGACAAGGGTAAGAGGTTATATCCCTCTGTAAGTCTGTGCGTGTGTAGTTCTTTCCCTGTTTCCATGTCTGTTAATAAAGCTGCCCATTATCCAGCCATAAGCATGATGTCCCTCCTGTCCCCACGTCTGTCCCACATCTGTCTGTCTCTCCCTCACGGCCATGACGCCCTACAGACAGTCAGAGTAGATTGTTGTTGTTGTTTGGTGTTGAACATGCACACACACACACACACACACACAACACACACACACCACACACACACACACACACACACACACACACACACCACACACACACACACACACACACACACACTCACTACACACACACACACACACACACACACACACACACACACACACACACACTCCTCACAGCCACTCTTCTCATCACGGACCATTATCTACCCCCCCCACCCCCCAAACCCACTAACACCGCACACTACAGTCCCCACTATTGGGAAATGGGAAACTCTCTTCTCAGCCGGCATTTGTTTATTCCGAGCAGCAGATAGGAGGATAAGTCATGTTTACTGAGAGCCACAGAGAGATCCCCTTTTTCCTCTCCTGGGACTCTAATTGGTGTTAATTTCAGGCTTCTCTGTCGGGGCTGGCTGGAGCGCTGGCTGAGGCGACAGGTTCCTGTGGAGCTGGGACACACACAYACGCACACACAAAACACACAGAGGGAGACCGAACCCCACTAATCAGAGTTGGCGGGGAACTTGCTGCGCTCATTTTGGCAAGGAAATCTCCAACAACTGCTTAAACAATGAGGCAAGACGCCGGCTGGGTGCCTCGTCGCAAACAAGCCTCCCAAAATATTAATGTGTGAGGGACACTTGAGAGGTTCCCGAGCTAAGACAATGCCAAGGCCCACAATAAAAAAAATTGTAAATGTCTCATCATAATCCRATTGGTCGTTTTTAAAGATATCTAATCATTTACTTTTCAATGAAATGGGACACACAACCCAATGATTTGTTTTTTAATCCCTGTGGACTTCATGTTGGTTCAGGTTTTAGCTCCTGTGAGTTTGTTATACGAGACAAGAAGAAGAAGAATTAAGCTTTTATGGCCTCGGATCACATAGTATTCCCCCTGCGATCAGAGATAATATCGTAAAACACTCAGGCATTTTGGAGTTACTGTATATCCCCCATTAAACCACTCAACCACTAATTGAATGGCAGAAGAATTTGATTCACCTGAGTGTTACCGAGTTGCGTAACAACACATAATATTTTGTCCAGCCTCGCTCCTGATTTTAGAGCACCCCAAAGAGTTAACAAGAGTGTTTATAGATTACTAGCATTCTACAAATCAAACTTTATTTGTCACATGCGCCAAATACAAGTGTAGACTTTACAGTGAAATTGTCACRTTGGTAACAATGATTCGGGAGACAGGCGCAGGAATGCGTAATAGTTTAAAAAAATTACGTCCCAAATGACGGCGTGCCGTGTAAGGGCACRGGGACGAAGACCAAACAAACACGTATACAAAACACAGGGTTGAAACCCAAACAAGAGAGCGAGGAGAACCTTGAATAAATACACACATGTGATTAACACACAGGACGAGACCCGTAATCATACGCGCAATCCACATGGGCACGAAAGGCCAAAACTCACAGCACAGGTACTCACACGCACCAACGGATATTGTAACAATAATCGACCGCCCAATGKAAACCAAAGGRCACACTTATACAAGTACAAATCAGTGGGAATAGGGGACAGGTGTGCGCAATGAAAGTTCTGGAGGGATCCGTGACAGAAATGCTTACTTACAAGCCCTTAACCAACAGCGCAGTTCAAGAAGAAGAAAATATTTACCAACTAGGCTATAATAAAAAGTAACAGAATAACAATAACAAGGCTATATACAGGGGGCACCGGTACCGAGTCATTGTGCGGGGGTACAGGCTAGTTGAGGTAATCTCTACATGTAAGTGGGGGCGAAGTGACTATGCATAGGTAACAAACAAACAGCGAGTAGCAGCAATGTACAAAAGGGAGGGTGTCAATGTAAATTGYCCGGTAGCAATTTTATGAATTGTTCAGCAGTCTTATGGCTTTGGGGTAGAAGCTGTTGAGGAGCCTTTTGGTCCTAGACTTGGCGCTCCGGTACCGCTTGCCGTTACGGTAGCAGAGAAAACAGTCTATAACTTGGGTGACTGGAGTCTCTGACAATTTTATGCGCTTTCCTCTCACATCGCCTATTATATAGGTCCTGGATGGCAGGAAGCTTGGCCCCAGTGATGTACTGGGCTGTTGTCATGCCCTCTTCACGACTGTCTTGGTATGTTTGGACCATGATAGTTCGTTGGTGATGTGGACACCAAGGAACTTGAAACTCTCGACCTGCTCCACTACAGCCCCGTCGATGTTAATGGGGGCCTGTTCGGCCCGCCTTTTCCTGTAGTCCACGATCAGCTTCTTAGTCTTGCTCACGTTGAGGGAGAGGTTGTTGTCCTGGCACCMCACTGCCAGTTCTCTGACCTCCTCCCTATAGGCCGTCTCATCGTTGTCGGTGATCAGACCTACCACTGTTGTGTCGTCAGCAAACTTAATGATGGTGTTGGAGTCGYGTTTGGCCACGCAGTCGTGGGTGAACAGGGAATACAGGAGGGGACTAAGTACACACCCCTGAGGGGCCCCAGTGTTAAGGATCAGYGTGGCAGACGTGTTGTTGCCTACTCTTACCACCTCGGGGCGGCCCGTCAGGAAGTCCAGGATCCAGTTGCAGAGGGAGGTGTTTAGTCCTAGAGTCCTTAGCTTAGTGATGAGCTTTGTGGGCATTATGGTGTTAAATGCTGAGCTGTAGTCAATGAACAGCATTCTCACATACTGTAGGTGTTCCTTTTGTCCATGTGAGAAAGGGCAGTGTGGAATGTGATTGAGATTCTGTCATCTGTGGATCTGTTGGGGCGGTATGCGAATTGGAGTTGGTCTAGGGTGTCCGGGAGCATGCTGTTGATGTGGGCCATGACCAGACTTTCAAAGCACTTCATGGCTACCAACGTGAGTGCCACAGGGCGGTAATTATTTAGGCAGGTTACCTTCGCTTCCTTGGGCACAGGGACTATGGTGGTCTGCTTGAAACATGTAGGTATTACAGACTCGGTCAGGGAGAGGTTGAAAATGTCAGTGAAGACACTTGACAGTTGGTCCRCGCATGCTTTGAGTACAGGTCCTGGTAATCCGTCTGGCCCAGCAGCTTTGTGAATGTTGACCTGTTTAAAGGTTTTGTTAACATCGGCTACCGAGAGCGTTATCACAGTCATCCAGAACAGCTGGTGCTCTCGTGCATGCTTTCAGTGTTGCTTTCCTCGAAGCGAGCATAAAAGGCATTTAGCTCGTCTGGTAGGCTCGCGTCACTGGGCAGCTCGAGCCTGGGTTTCGCTTTGTAGTCCGTAATAGTTTTCAAGCCCTGCCACATTTGACGAGCGTCAGAGCCGGTGTAGTAGGATTAGATCTTAATCCTGAATTGACGCTTTGCGTGTTTGATGGTTCGTCTGAGGGCATAGCGGGATTTCTTATAAGCGTCCGGATTAGTCTCCCAGCAGCAGCTCTAGCTCGATGCAGATGTTGCCTGTAATCCATGACTTCTGGTTGGGATATGTATGTACAGTCATTGTGGGKACGACATCATCGATGCACTTATTGATGAAGCCGATGACTGAGGTGGTGTATTCATCAATGCCATTGAATGAATCCCGGAACGTATTCCAGTCTGTGCTAGCAAAACAGTCCTGTAGTGTAACATCCACGTCATCTAACCGCTTCCGTATTGAGCGAGTCGCTGGTACTTCCTGCTTTACAGACACAGCACTGCAGGAAGAATTTCCCCAAAGGAATGACACATTTAATCGATCAACTCCTCTTGTGTTTATAGAGACCAGCGGTGATTGTGTATGGCGGTTGATCCGGGGGGAAGTTCCTAGCAATCAACACTGCCAGTATGAGCTGTGCCTGTCCTCGCAGCCCTAGAGGCCTGTCGCCAGAGCCGGACGGCCCTATACRCTCACTACGCAAGTAGGGCCCTGCAAATTACTCAAGGGCCCGCCTCYCCCTCGTGTCAAAGCGGGTGTCAATGTTTACAACTTCGATGAGAGGATGAAGCGGAACTATCCTTCTGGTCACGAAAAGAGAGAAAAAACACCATGAGAGGGAATTGCGGGAACAGTAATCAGGTAAACTTGTGTTCTCTCCTCTCCAAGTTTAATGTCAGCAAATAACAGTAACGTTAAGTTGATGTRCTAGCTTGCAGTGCATCTCTCTCTAGTCTGTCTGTCTTGCTAACCTAGCTGGGCAGTGCATCTCTTGGTCTGTCTGTGTCTTGCTTGCTTGCYAGCCACTTCCAAGGTTGTGTTCTGTGACCTTGTGCCTAACAAAAGTAAGAGTGAAATAAAACTATTTATGAYGTTTGATAAWTGCCAACGGGCAATGGTGTTAATAAACTGCAGCTCGGAAAAGATAACCGCGTTGCGCGTGAACATGCGTTCATATGYGCGTGCACGAAATGAACCTCGCGCTTTCCAGCAGCAACCTCTGTGGGGACCAGTCCRGAAAATATATGGGCGTGATGGCACTCCTCATAGGCGCACATAATTTTAAAACAAGACAATGATTATCTAGTCACTCAGTCAAGGTTTAGTTACAATTTCTGGACTAATGCAAGATGGAAAGCAATGGAATTGACATTAACTATTGATTTATATATTGAATTAAAAATGTTRATTAGCTGGGCATACTGGGCAACATGGATACACATCTCTCAGTAAATAATAACCATAAATTATTCAGCCAAGCCATAGTATAAACAGTATTTTATATTTGAAAATGTATAAAAGGAAATCTGGTGGAGCCAGTTTGAATGGGCCTGATGCAGCTGATAAAATGAATAATAGTATTGTTATCTATAATTTACAGTTGCTATGCTTAAGTTTCTCAGCAGAGGAGATGCTGGATCATCAGCCAGAACAAGCACAGACTCAGTTGATCCACATCCAGCCTCAGCCAGTACTAACACAGATCCAGGTGAAGTACAGGCAGCCTCAGCCAGTACTAACACAGATCCAGGTGAAGTACAGGCAGCCTCAGCCAGTACTAGCACAACCAGAGGTGTTCCGCCAGCATCAGATACTAGCAGCTCAGACCGTAATAGAACAGTTGCTGMTCCACCAAATRCCCCAGCAGATTGGCCCCCAGTCTTAACAGACTTTATGAGGACTGAGTTAGTGCGCAGAGGTCCATTCAAACCAGGACTGGATTTTTCTTACCCTAAAGACAAGWCTAGAAGAGGTTTACATTCAGGCGTATTACAGAGACAGCTGTCAAATGGGGAAAAGATTAGCAGGAGCTGGCTTTCAAACTCAATCAAAAACAAAGTTGTGTATTGTTTTTGCTGTAAGCTCTTTTCTACAAAAGACTACAAAATAATAAAGRGAGGCATGAATGACTGGTCAAATATCAACACCATTCTGAAACACCATGAGGGTAGTYCTGAACACACAAACAATATGATTAAGTGGAGTGAAGTTGATCTGTGCCTAAGTCGGGGACAGACTCTCGACCAGATACAAATGACAATTTTGGAGGCTGAAAGAAAGAGATGGCGGGATGTCCTTACAYGTTTAATAAGTATCACCCAGTCTCTGGCTGAAAGAARCCTAGCATTCAGGGGTTCATCAGACAAACGATTCCAAACAGATAATGGAAACTTCCTAAAAGAGGTTGAATTACTGGCAAAATTTGACCCCATTATGGAAAATCTTCTCAGCAAAATGAAAGATGGAGAGACACATGCTCATTACCTTGGGAAGCGCACAAAAGAATGAGCTGATATAGATTGTGAGTGACAAGATTCTGGAAGCAATAGTGACTCGAGTAAGAGACTCAAAGTACTTCTTCATCATCTTGGACKGTACACCTGACATTGGTCACCAGGAGAAAATGTAAATTATTCTGAGAAGTGTGGCTTTAAAGGGAAAGCCAGAGATCAAGGAGCACTTCCTCGGCKTTGTGAATGTTGAGATTACAACAGGCTTGAACCTGTCCACTGTCATCTTAGATAAGCTGAACGAGCTGAAGATTCCATTTGAAGATTGCAGAGGGCAAGCTTATGATAATGGGGCCAACATGAAGGGCAAGCACCAAGGAGTACAAGCCAGATTGCAAAAAAAAAATTGTCCCATGTGGATCACATACTCTAAACCTTGTCATTGCAGATGCTGCCAAATCKTCAAAAGATGCAGTTGRGTTTTTTGGGCATGTGCAAAAGCKCTTCTTCTTTTCAGCTGGCACACAAAGATGGAGTGTTTTTAAGAAACACGTGAACATAACTGTGAAGTCATGGAGTGACACAAGATGGGAGAGTAGGCTCCAAAGTGTTCATGCAATCAGGTATCAGGCTTCTGAGGTTCGGGAGGCATTACTGGGAGCCAGACAGACGATCAAYGATCCTGTGGCCAAAGTGGAGGCACAAGCACTTGCAGAGGAAGTTGGGTCCTACCGCYTATTGATTTGCTGTGTCGTATGGTGTGAGATACTGACAATGACAAACAAGGTGAACAAGCTCCTCCAAAATGCCTCAATTCAGTTGGATATCGCAGTGAATTTAATCTCAAATGCAAAGGCCTCCCCCACTACATACCGGGAAACTGGATTCTCTGTGGCCCAGAGAACAGCCAAAAGCATTTCTGAAGAAATGAATGTGGAGGATGTTCTGAAAGAGAAGAGACTGAGAAACAGCAAGAGGCTGTTATGAGGTCGCTGATGAACCAGTGACTGATGCACTGAAAAACCTTCAAGTCAACTACTTCATGTCACTGCTGTGACATTCATGGATGAGATTTATGAAACACTCAACCAGGTGAAAACCAAATATGGAGTGCTGCTGAACTTCCGCACTGCCTCTCAGATGTCCAGTGAATCTTTAAAGGYTCACTGCATGGAAGCTGAAGACACTCTAACCTTCAAAGATGACTGTGACATCAGTGGAATGGATCTGGCACACGAGATTCAGAATTTACCTGATCCTCCATCAGATAAGATGACTGCCTTTGAGCTGATTTCCTTTCTCTGTGAGAAAAACCTGGAGGAACTCTAGCCTAACCTTTGGATAGCCCAAAGAATTGCAGTCACCCTACCAGTAACAGTAGCATCGGCAGAGAGGAGGTTTTCAAAATTAAAGCTCATCAAAAGCTACCTGTATCACGTCTGCCCACCCCCCCCCGGCGCTTGAGGGCGCCAGGCTGCCCTGCATCACACACTCCTATCACCCATTACGCACACCTGCCTTCCCTCGTCACGCGCATCAGTGATATTGGACTCACCTGGACTCACTCATTACCTGTTATTAGCTCCGCTATATTTGTCAGTTCCCCAGCTCTGTTCCCCGCTTCTGCATTGATTGTCTTCTGTTTGTGTTACCTGTTTGCCTATGCTGTTCCTGTCTAATTCCATGTCCGTTGTTTATTAAATGTTTTACTCCCCGTACCTGATTCGTCTCTCCAGCGTCATTCCATGTGACAGAATGCAGAAGAACATCACACAAAGTATCGGGGAGTACTGGCGTTCCGCTCTGGGTCGCCACCAATGGAACCAGGGGTGCCTAGCCAGCTCGTTGGGCTTCCACGCCCTAGCTGGCTCGAGAGGTTTCCTTGCCCCGGTTGGCTCAGCGGCTTCCCATCAAACRTCACACTCCACCGGATCTTCGGGCTCCCCCTCTGCAGCGGGATTGACAGGCGTCTTGCCTCAGCCGGATCGTCGGGCTTCCATGCCTCAGCCGGCTCGCCATACTCTCACGCTCCTACCGGTTCGTTGGGCTTCCATGCCCCAACCGGCTTGCCCAGTGCCCATGCCTCGGCCGGTTCGCCCAGGTGGGACACCGGGTGGCGCTCCTAGAGGGGGGATACTGTCACGTCTGCTCCCTCTCTCCCCCCCCCCATGGCACTTGAGGGTACCAGGCTGCCCTTCGTCACACACTCCTATCATCCATTACGCACACCTGCCTTCCCTTGTCACGCGCATCAGCAATATTGGACTCAGGCTCTCACGCTCCTGCCGGTTCATTGGGCTTCCACGCCCCCAACCAGCTTGCCCAGCGCCCATGTCTYGGCCGGTTCGCCCAGGTGGGATGCCGGGTGGCACCCCTGGGGGGGTTACTGACTCACTCAACACCTGTTATTACCTCCCCTAATTTGTCAGTTCCCCAGCTCTGTTCCCCACTTCTGCATTAATTGTTTTTTGGCTGTATTATTAGTTTGCTGACGCTGTTACTGTCTCGTTCCATGTCCATTCTTTATTAAAAGTTTTACTCCCCATACATGCTTCGTCTCTCCAGCGTCACCCAATGTGACAACCTGAGGTCTTCCATGTCACAGGAACGTTTGAGTGGTCTGGCCATCATGAGCATAAATCATGACGTGGGAAAACACATGTCCTATGATGACATCATTGATGATTTTATTCAAAGTGCAGAAGAGGAATATTTTGATGGTAAGATTTTAATTCAAACATTCAAATGTTTACACTCTTAGTAACATTTTAAGATTGTATGGCAGAGGTGCATTTGTGTAAATGACTGCTTAACTATGTGACATACTTTCTCAATTTCTTCCAGACAGTCCAGATAGACTGGTGCCCATGCTGATGCTGAAAATGCCCAGGCTGTAGAGGGAACCAAAGTTAATCAAACAGATGTATAGGTTTTATTTGACTATTTTGAGACATATAGCTGCAGCCAGAGCCTATAGGCTTATGTTTACAATGTATAGCCAAAGCAAATCACACAGCTGTATAGGTTTTATTTTACTATTTTAAGACATATAGCTGCAGCCATAGCCTATAGGCTTATGTTTACATTGTATAGCCAAAGCAAATTGTATAATACTGAGGACTGGACTAATTACCAGGCAGMAGAGSCAAAGCTCAGTGTTATATTTTATTATTTTCTACGTTTGATATTTTCTACAATTTCTTATTTATGTTAATGTTAATATTCACTTATCTTAAGATTCTATATTAAAAATATTATTTTCATTAAAATAGTTTGTTTATACCTTGTTCTGTATAGGTCTACTTATTCTTAGACTGACAGATGGAGCAAACTGTTTTAAAGGAGGGAGGATTGTAGTGGGAGCACTGGGGGGTCAGGTGTGACTGTGTGGTAATGGCAAATGGTTTACATGGCTCACGGTTCAGGTAGGAGGGCCCTTTAGCAGAATTTTGCTTAGGGCCCCAGGGAGGTCAGTTGCCCTCTGCCCACCTGGCTGATGGCACCATGGACCTCATCCTAGTACGCAAGGCTTCCCGCCTGGACTTCCTCCGACACCTCAGACGACACACCAACAAGGATGACCAGGTAGGGAACTCTTTGAGTTGTTAATGAGAATTGTTTTGCTATTATTTATTGATTTTCACATTGGCAATCATAAAAGATAATTAGATGTAAGATGATTCAATCAGATGGGGATATCATCCCCCCCMAAAAAGTTATAAGATTTAGCTATTTTTTTTGTTATTTGCTAAGTAAGTACAGATTTTTTCCAAACCATATTAATCTCAGGTAATGTATTATGGATCAAGCCAGTAAAACTTTTGAAAGTCACAAGGAGTTCAGGAGGAGATGGAGAATGCCTCAGTCACTTACTCACTCAGTCACTCTCATCTCTCTCACGTACTGCATGTCATGGGTTACTCAGCTTTCACAGAGAGATGGAGATTGAGTGGGAGAGAGTTTCCCTGTACTTTGCTTGCACACCTCATGGTTTAGTTGGCTGACACAGCTCTTTCTAAATCGGGGTATACCTCAGTTCAGACATGCTCTTGCTTCCCACTCTGCTCTCTCACTTGTCGTAAATATCCCAATTCTACAAAGTGATATCCCAATTCTACAAAGCGCTCTGGATAACTTGCATCATCCTCCTACACACACACACACACACACACACACAGGTGGGATGGTAGGATGTTCATTGCATTATACCTCTGTAATATCTGCATAGCCCATCCACCAAGGAGAGAAACAAGGAGTGAGAGGCCACTAAGTGTATTCATAGTTTTGACAGAAAGCTTTTTAGGGGAAACTTGGTATGAATACTAACCAGGCCCAGTCATAAAGTGAGTGTGATGGAGAATAAATCGCTCCTCTCCTCTCAGACAGTCCGTGGAGTAGAACTGAGCAGGGGGCAGTGAAAGACTGAGACCTTTGGTACTGTTGATTGACCCCTTATTTTCTGCCTCTTTTCCCTACTTTCTATCCATCCCCTCTTGTCTTTACTCCCTTCTCCTTATTCCTACCTCTATCCATCCCTCCTCCTCTCCATTCCTCCCTCCCCTAACTTCCCTCCATCCCTGCCTCTCTGCCTCCACAGTTTGACATGTGCGGTGGTTCCGGTTTGTTCCGAAGCACAACAATGTGATCTCAGAGGTGGACCTGAGTGAGACCAGCGGGAAGAAGATCTGTAACCAGGTCTGTACGGCCCATCCCAGCTACGACACAGGCCATAGCAACTGGAACTGTGACGGGGAGATCTTGCCTCATGCGGCTATACATGTCAGGTACGCTATTCATCATTTGAATCTGTTGGTTTTGTTAAGAGATTTAGGAGTTTGAGGTTTACCCACGTGCAAACACACACACACAGTGGTCCCATTTCTTCCACCACAACATCAGTAGAGATCTTTTTATAGCCTGATGGTGGCTCTCCCTCCACCACCACGATTTCAGTAGAGGTCTTTATATAGTACAACAGTGGCTTTCCTCCTGAACACATCATTTACTTTATGCTCCATTATACTTTGCCAATGAGGCATGGCTGTGTAATTCTAGTTTATCTAATTTAATATCCCTTCCACTGTTAAGAGCCTACTCCCTTTTAATTAAAATGCAAGTCCATTCATTTATTGCCTTTTTCCTCTCGAGTAATTGTTCTTGGAATGAGTCAGCAAATGAACGGCTGAGATAATTGATGGCGATAACCCTGATCTCCCACCAAAAAATAAAGAAATAAAGAAGAAGGAAAGAAGTTGGCTGCTTTCTTTCACTGCTAGACACAATATTAGTAGGTGACTTCAATATTATATTTTTTAAAGTAACTTGGTTAAGTGTTTGGTTGAGTCTGTCTGGATTGCCTGATGGGCAGTGCATGCACAGTTGGGACTATTCAAATACTATTTGAACCACCAGTGTGACTGACTGGAAAATAAAATCAGTATGGTCCTTGCAGCATCATCTGAGTTTAACTTTTATTAAAGTGGGGGTCTCCATACTGCATTAACCACTGTCTCACTACTAACGGACCATTCCAAGTCCCATCACCAGTGTTTCTGTAACCAAACCACGTGAAAGCTAAATACCAATCTCCATTTTTACTCTAAAATGGGCAATAAAGCTTCTGAACTTGGAACTTGATCTGCATTCCATTAGTTTTACATCTGTGATATGGACAGTAAAGTCAGACTGGAAACGAACACTCATTATGTTGATAAATGTGTAACTGTCCTTCTGTGTGTCTCTCTACAGTGTTCACTGCCTGCTGATCAGACTATTTGCCCGAGGTGTTGAAAGAGGGACCATAATAGAAGGATCAAATCTCTCGTGGCAAGCAACTGTCCCGAATTGTGCTAGAAAGTCCTGCATTTGGGCCCTTTAGCCCTCATCCTGTAACCACACATGCATGTCCTGATTTTGTTTTATTTTTTAAGTTTAACATTAATTTTTAAAAAGTCAATTTGTCACGTATTTGAATTCCCATTTATTTGATGTGAATTAGCATCAGGTTGCGGTTTTGACTTTATTTATAGGCTATCATATGGAGCTTTCCCTTCCCAGTCAAGTATCTTGCTTGATGCATCTCCCCCCAGAACTTACTGTTAGCGAGTATCTGATATCTGACACAATTATGCAAGATTTTAGTTCAGGTTTCCGAGATTATGGAGACCCATACCCATAATGAGATGAAAGAAAAGGAATCTGTTCTATATTCCTCAATCAAGTATGTGACTGATATTCTGTGTGGACATCCAAAGACAATGTGAGGAAGTAGAAATCACCTAGCTAGACTGTCAGTATTGCATCACTGTTTCCGCATATCACTGTGATACAATGTGAGGGCAGAGAGACTCATGGGCTGTCAGAGGTCGCAAAGTGATTTTGCTTTCCCAGGAAGTGTCACACCTGTGGCACAAAGCAACAGTTTATCTATTTAGAAGTTATTTAGTTAAGACTAGTAGCCCCCTCACTAGCGGGGTGGGATGCTGCCAGTGGGTTGTCCTTTGTGTGTAGGGTAATGTCTTTGTGAGAGTGCCATCATAATGAGTTAGCTCCGTTACAATTATACACCAGACTGCCATCAGACAGATGCTGCTTCCTACAGCCAAAACATCAGCCAACTCTAGGACACACGCACACCCCATGCACACACACACACACACACACACACATCCATCATCTGCCACTGTGAAACCACACACACACACCTAAACTCTCAACACAGTGGGAGGCTCTGCCTTTTCTTTTAGAAACCTCTCCAAGATCATTACTGGTTGCTGCGAATGGCCATGATTATATTTCAACTCTGAGCTGTGAGTGAATCAGGTGTGTGCTATAATGTTCCCTGTGGGTGTATGGTCTCAGTGGCTGTCAGATTCTGATGAACTGGCTGCGGTTAGTCTCTTTGCTGTATAATACATATATCTGTGTGGAACCAAAAGGTACCATGTCAGTCCTACCCTGACTCACTAAGCCAGCTGACTAGGGGGAACGGTTTGACTAACACATGGGTCTTGTATGGGATATGAGTTTATAATGACAATGTGATGTAATCCATTTGCAGGTCTCAAGATGACATGACACACTGTATGTAACTGACCTGTGATGCGGATTAGGATTTGATAAAGATTGAATATGTATGAATGTTTGGATACAGTGGTTTTAAACTAATATTAGTTTGTTAACATGATTTTTTTTCTAGAAATGAGGGAGGGCATTTTGAAGATTGTGATTTTGGTGTCAAGTGCAAATTAGATATTTTATAGTAGTCTTTGAGACTTTAAAGAAACTTAAAGCCTTCATCAACCCTATGAAGGTTTTGTAGTGGGTTTATGTCTGTTGCTTGTTCATTTATTCTCAGTGTGTCTTCTCTTGTTATTCCTTTAACAGGGAAGGACATTTTCCACACACAAAAGCACAGTCCGAAAAACAGGCCCCAGACTCAGCCCTGTCTGTGGCAGGCAACCCTATCCTCTCTTGGCATTATTTACAGGATGTTATTACAAATATACTACATGAAACCAATACATGTTTCCCTGCTATCTCTAAGGGTGTTCCATAATGCTGGATGCGCCGCAAAGCCCATTCCGCTGACAAATATGCTTCACTGGGACAAGGGACGAATGAGACGCCACAGCATTTAATGGGCTTATTACATAAAAACGACTGCAGGGGAGATAAAAATTGTCTCTGGCTCCTCTCTTCTCCCCTGGCATCCGATGGAGAGATATTTTGCCTCGACCACATTTGTTCATCCACCCAGTCTCGCTCACTGTTTTGATATGGCCCATACATTATGGTGCTATCTGGACCGGCATGGCAATGAAGCCAGGTAATTTTCAGATTTTCCAACCCGCAGAGTACATTCAGTTCCCTCCCTCTCTCCCGTTTTTCGGGCTTCACTGCGTCTTCATTGAAGGCGCTTGTGGGCCGCGTTCCGTCGGGACCCACTGTCTCATTCTCCTTATTAAGAACCTGTCCTGAGACACAACAATAAACACACACACACAGCCAGCTCCTGTCCTCGGCTCACACCTAAACTGGATGGAGATTGCAGACAACTCTTTGTGAGTGTGATTACACTTGCATTTTTACCAAGACGACAAGTTTCCATTCCCATCCACCTTGAGACCGCTCCGCTCTGTCAGATCCCAGGATAGTACCTGTCTACACTGATCCCTGGACTCGGGTCTTAAAGAGCCACAGCTGGGATCAGGTAATGCATTCTAATGGGCAAGAAAAACAGCCACTCTGGGTAAGGAGCCAATGCAGCGATGCGGAAGGAATCATAAGGCCATGTGACGCAGAACTGGGTAAGCAAACCATTTGGGGCCTTAAAAGGTCAGTCGAAGATAACTAAATATATCCCACATCGATGAGGGAAGGGAAAGTGGATACCTAGTGAGTTGCGCAACTGACTGCATTCAACCAAAATGAGTCTTCCACATTTAACCCAGAGCCTCTGAATCAGAGAGGTGCGGCTGCCTTAAACAACATCATCAGCACCCGGGAGTACTTGTTGGGGTTAACAGCCTTGCTCTGCGCGAGGATTTGAACCAGCAACCTTTCAGTTACAGGTCCAACTCTCTTAACCACTAGGCCAACTGCCACCATCTCTGAGTGGGAGAGATGGAGAAAGAGTGTTTTGTATTTCCTGAGGTGGTGGCTGTGAGCAGAGGAGAGAGAACCGGGATCAGAAGAGTGAACCCACACTGTTGCTGGCTGCCACAGGGCTCTATCTGTCTATTGATTGTAGCAGTCCTCAGGTTTCCATGTCTCAGCAATGAACTCCTGTGAGACTGCCACAGATCAATGAGTCTATAACACTCTCACTTCAAACACCCCGATACCTGGCCCCCATCACAGCAGGCCGTGAGAGGACTGACCGCACACAAGAGACACACACACACGCGCGCGCGAACAAAAAAACGCATGCACACACACAGACGGACACACAAAACCACTGTGCCAGACTAGGCAGCCCGCTATGAGAGCCGTGTATACCCAATTACCCCAACCCCTATCTCTCAGTACCTGCTGGGCCTACACCGGCCCTCACAGTGTTACCCTTCATAACCTCTCAGTGGGACACTAATAAAAGCTTCACAGGACTGGCTGGGGAGAATGTTACCTACTGGGAGGTCACAGACAGGAGTGAACACTGGAGAGAGTGTGGTGAGTAAATGACTGTATTGGTAAAGAACCTGTCTCCGTCTACGATTGGAGCCATGCTTCATTGCAGTCGAATGATTTGTCATCCACAATAATCAGCTGTCAGATGTAATTCCCAAAACACTGGTATTTGCTGCTGTCATTTACTTCCTATTTAATTAGAAACAGAAGATGATGCATCACATGGCAAGGTGAGCAGAGACCTTTCTGCCTGTAGCAATTTACCCTCAGGCGTAGCAACAGGCTACTGCAGGTACCAGGGTTTAGGTAAATGTTTTATTGAAAGCAGTCAATTCAGGAAGTAAACTGAAGACAGTCAGTTGATTAGGACTGTGTGTATCCTGAAACAACATAGCTTTTTCTCTGTCCAATTCAGACCAGCCTAGCTGGACTTGTTTTGTAGCGAAACACTCCAAGTTATTGCATTCCTAATGGTGCTTAAAGTAATTACACTTCGTAATGTTCCTCCTTTTTCCCCTTCACTGAGCCCCATCAGATCAGCCCAATCCAATGGGAACAATGGATACATCCCAAATGGCACGCTATTCCCTACCTAGTGCACTACTTTTGACCAGGGCCCATAAGGCTCAAAAGTTGAATAGGGTGCCATTTGAGACACACTCAATGTCTTCCATTCCCCTCTAAATGACGCTATTAACCATATTGCGTTTGCTGACTCTCAGGCAACTGAACTCAAGTGAGGCTCGGTTCACTGGGAGTTTAATTGACTGGATACAAGGTTTATCTAAAAGATTGCATGGTTGGATAGAAAACAACTACAGCATAACAAGTGGTTAGAAGGGATTTATGTTATTAGGCAGTAGATATAAGATCTGTTGTACATTGTTATACATTCATCACCACAACCTCAGGGCTACCTTGGAGGAAATAGAGACATTTTCAGCCCCAGACCATTATTCCTCCTCCACCAAACTTTACAGTTGGCACTATTTATTCGGACAGGTAGCGTTGTCCTGGCGTATGCCAAATCCAGATTTGTCCATCAGATTGCCAGATGGTGACGCGTGAGAACGCGTTTCTACTGAGCCAGAGTCCATTGGCGGCGAGCTTTACACCACTCAAGCCAACACTTGTTATTGCGTCTGGTGATCTTAGGCTTGTGTGCGGCTGCTCGGCCATGCAAACCCGTTTCATGAAGCTCTCGATGAAAAGTTGTGCTGATGTTGCTTCTAGAGGCAGTTTGGAACTTGGTAGTGAGTGTTGCAACCGAGGACAGATAATTTTTATGTGCTACGCACTTCAGCACTAGGCACTCCCGTTCTGTGAGCTTGTGTGGCTTACCACTTTGCGGCTGAGACACTGTTGCCCCTAGACGTTTCCACTTCACAATAACAGCACTTACAGTTGACCGGGGCAGCTCCAGCAATGCAAAAATTTGACGAACTGACTCGTTGGAAGGGTGGCAATGGTGCCACATTGAAAGTCACTGAGCTCTTCAGTAAGGCCACTCTACTGCCAATGTGTGTCTATGGAGATTGCATGGCTGTGTGCTTGATTGAATTACCCGAATCCAGTAATTTGAAGGGGTGTCTACATCCTTTTTTTAATATATATWTTTTTTAAATTTTCTCCCCTTTTCYCCCCAATTTTCGTGGTATCCAATCGCTAGTAATTACTATCTTGTCTCATCGCTACAACTCCCGTACGGGCTTGGGAGAGACGAAGGTCGAAAGCCATGCGTCCTCCGAAGCACAACCCAACCAAGCCGCACTGCTTCTTAACACAGCGCGCCTCCAACCCGGAAGCCAGCCGCACCAATGTGTCGGAGGAAACACCGTGCACCTGGCCCCCTTGGTTAGCGTGCCACAGGAGTCGCTGGAGCGCGATGAGACAAGGATATCCCTACCGGCCAAACCCTCCCTAACCCGGACGACACTAGCCCAATTGTGCGTCGCCCCACGGACCTCCCGGTCGCGGCCGGCTGCGACAGAGCCTGGGCGCGAACCCAGAGACTCTGGTGGCGCAGCTAGCACTGCGATGCAGTGCCCTAGACCACTGCGCCACCCGGGAGGCCGTCATCCTTTTGTATATATAGTGTACTTCTTCCCTGCCTCCATTTCTGTCTCTCCATTGGTCTCATAGAGCTTGGGGATGTTTGATTAGAAGTTTACAATACATTAGTTTCTTCCCCCCTCCTGTGTCATTTTATTTCACATGACTCTCTTCCTGTTTGTCATTGCTGGGGATCATGGGCCATTGCGTCAGTGGAAAGGACCCTGTAGGGAGCACAGCATGACAATGACAAACAAATGTTGTCATTATCTGATGGGGTTAAACTGACGTTACCTCCAGGAGGGAGACATTTTTTATCTGTGTCGGGGAGGAAAAYACACACACACACAAGCAAGCATGCGCGCACACACACAGACACAAATGGGTGCACACACTCAAACACACACATTGTTTGTGGGAAGGGAAGAAGCGTTGTTGTGAGAGAGCAGCCACATCTTATTCGTCTTTACGGCACAATAAATCGTCCCAACCTGGCTCTCCGAGAGATGGAGGGAGAGAGGGAGAGAGAGAGAGAGAGGACATGTCCCTGAGTCTGCCGTCCCCATTTGTTAAACTCTGCAGAGAGGAGGAGAGAGGAGGAGAGAAGAGGAAAGAGGATAGATGGTCCTACAGTGCCCCCCTCTGGTTGTCCTGTCACTTTCTCGCTTCTCTCGCTACACTCCTCTCACTCGCTCTCTCTCGCTACACTCCTATCTCTCTACCAACCCTCTCTCACTCTCTCTGTCTTATGTGTATCTCCCCCTTCTACTCTCTACCCTCTCTCCATCCCGTTCTTTTCTCTCATTCTTTCTTACCCTGCCTCTTTCCCTCTCATTCTCCTACGTCTCACTCCCTCCATCTCTCTCTCTCTCTACAGTCTTTCCCCCTTTATCAGGCACCTGGAGCCGTGCCTTTGAACCCATTAAAATGAGCAAAGAGAACATCCAGATCCACAAATACTGTTGGAGTGGCTGTTGGAGTGTGAACACACTGAATGGAATGATAACACTAGCTAGGTTTCCATCCAATTGGCAACAGACTTTCATGCAAATATTCAAAAATCTGCACATTTTCCTGCCAGTGTTGTGTTTTTCACCAAACAGACCTGTTGCGGATGAACATCAGTGCATGATGATGTAGTGCACACAAATKTACTTTTTTCGCTTAAGATTTCATGTACCAAATAAATAAATCTTAAGTTCAATGTGTTTCCATCGCATTTTCAACTAGTTTGGTCACAAAAACTGTTGCCTTAAATAGCTAAATGTACCTATACAGTGCAGGAAGGGTGCGTGCTGAGGCAAGTCTACATAATCATATTATTATGGGTAAGAATATTTCAATTTGTCAAACCTAGTGCTGAACGAGTAACTGACATTTAGTTTTCTAGATGTCGAGTTTCTGTAGAGATAAATCCGATGAAGCCTGAACTGTGTGATGTAGTAGGGAGTTGTAGTTTGCAACAGGTCAATATTCAATATAGTTTAGCGCAAAACAACGTGGTAATTAACTACAATGACCATAATCCATTGCGCACCCGCTTAAAAACTTGTCCTAATTAACTACAATGACCATAACCCATTGCGCACCCGCTTAAACTTGTCCGATCTCTGCTGAGCAGACACAGAGACTGAGAGAAGAGAGAACACACATTGATTATCTGAATCAGATAAGGACTGAGTTTGGGAAACCCTGATCTAAGTGATTGATAGTTGGTATTCAGCAGTCATAAAGTATGCCATATTTACTTTGAAGAACTACTAAAAACGACTGAAATCCTAATCATCCTGATCATCTTTTTTCTAATAAAACCGAACCAACCTCAAAATGCACTAATCGCTCAGCACTAGTCAAACAGCAGTCAAGAATCGATCATCATGTCACCAGAAAAAGACCCTCGATATTTATTGGAAAATAAGAGGGGAAAGGAGCATCAAGATCACACTGCACTTTCGAAGTTCATCATGAGTTGTTTCGTCTGTAGCATAAACTGCATGGTTTCCTGAGTCGTAGTGGGATGACCACACACCATATCATTGCGTGACTCCAAGTTTACTTCAATATGATGATTAATATTAGCCATTTCTCGCATAATTCATTTTACCACACAAAAAGATCCCACCATGTCGAACTAACAAATTATCTGTTGGCATTTCTAAAATTGTACCGAAACTTCCTGTTTCCATCACAGCCGTTATGTTGTTTTTTTTATACGGTATGACTTTACTCGCATAAAAACTGTGAATGGATATGTGGCTAGTGACACACACACGCATGGACACACAGTGTTGGGATGATAACACTTCTGTCAGGTCACTGCGTACCATCTGGGACGGTAAAACAGGTAGGTGGTTGGAACAGGAGATTATTTCTACACCTGCTGGGGTGCCAATATTTGACCTTACACCTGCATGCATGTCTGTAATGATTTTGTCTACAGGGAAACATAGTGCCTGCCTTTCTCTGTTGGATTCCCTTTGTAAAATAGTAAAGCTCAACACCAATCTGTCTCTCTCTCTCTCTCATAGACAGTGTTCAGATGTCAACACCTTCTGCAGCCTGGTTAATGGATGAGAGCCGGATGGCATATACTATATCATTCACCAGCATACAGCACTGACCTACTTATTTCATAGACCATTGACCACACTCATGTATTCCCTAAGTGTGTGAATGTGTGTGTGTGTGTGGGGGGGGTGGGGGGGTTGAGATGGACTAGAGGTGTACTGGTCCGGAGAGGCTGCTGAGGACAGGTAATGGCATCATTGATCATCACAGTGGTCCTCAAAGGGTGGTCTGTCTGACCGTCGTCAAGGCCCAGTGAGTCAATCAAATGTATTTATAAAGCCCTTTTTACATCACCAGATGTCACAAAGTGCTATACAACCCCAGACAGCAGCAAGAAACGACACCTCCACTTCGCTGATCCGACAACACCGGGGCCCCACAAAGATACACAATTGAGAGCATCCTGTCAGGCTATATCACCGCCTGGTACGGGAACTGCACTGCCCGCAACCGCAGGGGCTCTCCAGAGGGTGGTGCGGTCTGCCTAACGCATCATCGGAGACAGCACCCGATGTCACAGGAAGGCCAAAAAGATCATCAAGGACAACAACCACCCGAGCCACTGCCTGTTCACCCCGGTATTATCCAGAAGCGAGGTCAGTACAGGTACATCAAAGCTGGGACCGAGTGACTGAAAAACTGCTTCTATCTCAAGGCCATCAGACTTAAATAGCCATCACTAGCACATTAGAGRMTGCTGCCCTATACATAGAATTGAAATCACAATCAAGCCTGTACACAACCATTCTCTTGCCTATTCCCTTTGGATTTATTAAACATCGTAAACTCCAACCATCTGCCTCCTGTGTCTGCATTTGAGTCTCGCCTAGTGTCATGATAAACACGTGTATGTGAAAAATAACATTTTATTTGAATGCAGATGACTCTGTGTGCCATCTCCTCTTCACTGCAGATACCCTTATACCTTGGGTGCATTCATGTGGTTGAAATGTTAAAGACCACTGCAGATAGAAATAGGTTGTGCAGAACAGACATAATTCTCTAACCTGCTCTTATTTCAGTTACAGCCAGCAAGATGCTTCCCCCTGTAACTCATCCACCTATGAAACACATCCATTCTCCACCATCTAACCCCAGCCCATAGATATGGAAAGAGGTCTAAACTTGTATCTGTGCCATTATGGCGTCTGTGATGGCATGGGTAGTGCCATTGAGGCTTTCTCCATTTAAAGTAGTTAATTTTCTTCTTCTGTGTTTGAAAAAAAAGTGTAAAGCTAATATTGGTGATTTACTGCCATCTGCAGTGCTGGAGTTCTGTACCAAATCATTATTCATTCATTTATTCTGGCCACTAGATGGCGGTGATATATCTTAAAGCCATTTACAAACCATAACATCCAATTTGAAGAAGACAATGCTCTGCTCATTGGCTGATTGCTCCTAACTCATAGAAATCCCCACCCAGTTGACTACTTTAAAATGGTGGAAGCCCTCAATGGCAAGGTCCATTCAAAAAACGGGTTATATCCACATTGAGTCCTATAACTATCTCTTTGCCCCAGCCCAACCTCAAGTTCTCCTTTCATTTAGGCCCTAACTTAACAGAATCCTTGAAATAAACATACAGCAGGCCCAACCTTCCATTAAGATTCTCTTAAATATATGATTGAACCTAAACAGCAAAACATTTTGGCCCACAAAAGCAGAGCAATCATTCACCTCACTTCTCCAACATGGCATGCTAAAGAAACATTTCCTTCCGAGGAGAGGAGCGTCGGCTGTGTGTGTGTGTGTGTGTGTGTCGTGCATGTTGCATGTGTGTGGTGCATGTTGCGTGTGTGTGGCGCATGTTGCGTGTGTGCGTCTGTGTTCAGGGCAGTGTCTGCTGTGAAGCAAGCTTGGCTGTGCTGTTGATTTCTTGCTGCTGACAGTTGGATTCTCACATTCCCTGACTGTGAAGCCAAACATGGCCTGCTGTGTCAGGATCCATCATCTCAAAGGTTACGTCGTGCGTCAGGCAAACAGGAGGCTGTAATGTGTCCCAAATGCCATCCTATTCCCCATTTAGTGCACTACTTTTGACCAGGGTGTACTACACTAAAAATGGTGCCATTTGGGACGCAGACTGCCTGTTAGTCTGGTTACACCCACTCCTCATGAGGCCTAGGCCGGGCGGCAAACCACCAGCCAATCTAGGCAGCACTGGCCCAGGAGACACATGCAGATGTATGATCACGCATACACATAAACAGCTGCCATCTACATCAGCATATGTTTGAGTAAGCACTACTTTGGGCGGGGAAGGGGGGGGGGGGGATTTTTGCAACACTATATTTGCCATGTGACATTCAGATAGATTGGATGCTAATGATTTCCCCCCTGTCACTGACAGCATAGGTTACGGATTGCTGAAAGGATGGAGAATGGCACCACTGACCATGGGAAGGAAGAGAGTACACAAGGCCATCGTCTCTAACTATAACCCTACCTAGCCCTTAGCCCTGACCCTAGCTTTATGTCCACATCTCAGTTCAGCTGCTACCCTAGCCTCAAACATAATCCTCTTTTCTTTTCATATCTTTTATTGACGTGTTTCTTATTTTTGTTTGTGTAAGACAAAACAAAACCATTCCACCTGGTGGCAGACAAACAACAAATTCATACAATAAAAGACAAAACAACACGAACAAACAATTGACAATAGCGCAAAGAGTAAAAACAGTGGCATAGTTTGGGTCCTTTAAGACACTAACGAAGTTGTGATGTGAGCTTGGAACCCTAACCCTTACCCCAGCTTCATGTCCACATCCTGGCCCCATCCCTGTACGCTCTGAACACACGCGCACACACAAACGGCTAGGCCGTTGTCTATACCAGTGTTTCAGTGCGGAACTCGATCCAGCTTGAAACTTACTCTTGAATGTTGTGATGGTAGAATGCACAAGGTGCAATTTCGAAATTGGGTAGTTTCCCTCTTGTCATGTCAGTCATTGCATACCGTATAGAGCTATTTATAACTTGTCAGAAATGTCTTGATCAACTAGCCCATGTCAGCTAATGTTTCATTATTTAGKTTTTTTAGCCCATAAATATTATTGTAATTTGTTTGTCACTCAAATCACATGAATACATATTAGACATGTAAAAATTTATAGAATTGTGCAAGACACTTTGCTTTAAAACGGCAACATTTTCTTTGCACCCCATGAACAAAAAATGTGTAGAATTGCAGGAAATAAGCTTAAACCTGCAAAATTCTCTCCACCAACAAGAGGGGTATGAACAGTTTGTGTCATGAACAGTGCTTGTGCCCAAGGAAATAGACGTTGTGCATGTGTGCGCACGCTGGTGGGGGCGCGGGATGTTCCCCATTGCTGGAAGTTGGGCCCTGAGTGAAAAAGTTTGGGAACCCTTAGTCTATACCTGTGATTTTCTGACAGGCACTCCAATGGTCATCCAGGTAATGAAGTCAATTTGTTAAGGTCCAGTCAGAGTGGAAGAGGAGAAACGAGATGTTTCGCTCCCGTCAAAATCTGTCCACGATAAGCAGACCGTCTGCCTTTGCACTTTTGGGACAACGAAAGGCAATGAAAAGAAAGTAAATGTCAGCCTCAAATAAGATTTTTGTATCGAGGTTAGGGAGACAGGAACATTGATTTGAATATGAGTAGATGTAGATTTTTGTATCGAGGTTAGGGAAACAGGAATGTTGATTTGAACATGAGTAGATGTAGATTTTTGTATCGAGGTTAGGGAGACAGGAACGTTGATTTGAATATGAGTAGATGTAGATTTTTGAGAATAATGCAAAGGCTCTATTCAACCCGTACCGGGGAAGTTCAGCGTTACAGCGCGATTGACATTTAAAAAGGAATGTTCCTGCGTTAGCGGAGACTCTCGTGGCAAATGCTGCCTATGCAGGCTCAATTGGAAATGACCTTAACATTTCTATCACACAATCTGTAATGCTTCAGGGATTTAAATAGAGCCCTAAGACAACGTTTCATCCACACTGCTGTTCCGATCTGCGGGGAATACCCAGGGTATGAAAAGCACACACAATACCCTGTTATTAAAACACAGAGGAACTGAATATCCATTGTTCAATTATATTTCATTGAATTGAGGTAATAACAGACGTAAAAGAAAACTGGGAATATAATATAAAGCCACTCGGCTCTCTTAAGAGATTTGACATATTCCACAGCCTTACACAAACATTCTATAAAGGTTGCGTGTAAATTCAGAATGTATCAAATGGCTATTGGATTATGTCCCCATTTTCAGTTGGAGTGCAGAGCAATGAACTGACTCAGAGAAATGTGCACCTTTTTGATTTTTAATATGGAGTACCGCAAAGGCAGACAAAAGACTCTCCGTATCAGCACAGTACAGTCCGTCTACTGGAGTCCCCTAATGGGCCCTGGACACATTGCGAAGGCATGCAGATAACACAACCACACACCACACACACACACACACACACACACACACACACACACACACACCACACACCACACACAACACACACACACACACACCACACACACACACACCACCACACACACACACACACACACAAAACAATGGGGATGAATGTGGCTCACACAAAGGCGTGTAATGAGAGCAAGAATCTATTCAGACAAGGGCCGTCAACGGAGACCTGCTGGTGTGTGTGTGTGTGTGTGTGTGTGTGTGTGTGTGTGTGTGTGTGTGTGTGTGTGTGTGCTTGAGTGTGTCTGTGTGTGTGCGTGCGTGCTTGTATGCTTCCGTTCAAGTTGTATGTGCGTACGTGTACGTGCGTGCGTCTGTGTGTGTGTCTGTGTGTGTGCGTGCATGTATGCTTCCATGCAAGTGTGTGTGCTTGTGCGCTCAGGGCTGTGCATGCGTGCGTTCCTGAGTGTGTCTTTAAGGAATACCTAGGATAGGATAAAGTAATCCTTCTGACCCCCCCCCCCCTTAAAAGATTTAGATGCACTGTTGTAAATGGCTGTTCCACTGGATGTCATAAGGTGAATGCACCAATTTGTAAGTCGCTCTGGATAAGAGCGTCTGCTAAATGACTTAAATGTAAATGTAAATGTGTGTGTGCGTGCATGTGAGACCCTCAGTAGGGATCTGCCTCTCTCTCTGCCCCACTGACATGGTACAGGGCCAGGACCAGCAAGATTAGAACATAACAGTGGTGGGAAAAGTACCCAATTCTCATACTTGAGTAAAAGTAAAGATACCCTAACAGAAAATGAGTCCACCAGTAAAGTCTTTCTTTTTAAATACAGTTAAGTATCAAAAGTAAATTTAATTGTTAAAATACTTAAGTATCAAAAGTAAAAGTTTTAATAATTTCAAATAGCTTATATTAAGCAAACCAGATGTCACAATTATTATTAATTTACGCATAGCCAGGGGCACGCTCCAGCACTCAGACATAATTTACAAACGAAGCATTTGTGTTAGTGAGTCCAACAGATCAGAGGCTGTAGGGTTGACCAGGGATGTTCTCTTGATAAGTGTGTGAATGGACCATTTCCTGTCCTGCTATGCATTCAAAATGTAACGAGTACTTTTGGTGTCAGGGAAATTATGGAGTTAAAAGTACATTATTTCTTAGGAATGTAGTGGAAGTAAAAGCAAAATTGTCAAAAAAATATAAATAGAAAGTAAAGTATAAGATTTGAGTAGTACTTTAAAGTATTTTACACCACTGGAACATAATGAATTGAGCTGGAGCTGAGACAGATGTGACCCTGCCAGGCATTCAGCTGTCCCCCGTCGCTGTGTGTGGGTGCGCATTCGCACATGCGTGGCTGTGCATGTGAGGCGCATGTGTGAGTGTTTTTGTATGTGTTTGTATGCTTATTTCTTTTACTTACATTTACATTACATTTAAGTCATTAGCAGACGCTCTTATCCAGAGCGATTACAAATTGTGCATTCACCTTATGATATCCAGTGGAACAACCACTTTTACAATAGTGCCTCTAACTCTTTAAGGGGGTTAGAAGGATTACTTTATCCTATCCTAGTATCCTTAAAGAGTGGGTTTCAGGTGTCTCCGGAAGGTGGTGATTGACTCCGCTGACCTGGCGTCGTGAGGGAGTTTGTTCCACCATTGGGGTGCCAGAGCAGCGAACAGTTTTGACTGGGCTGAGCGGAACTGTACTTCCTCAGAGGTAGGGAGCGAGCAGGCCAGAGGTGCATGAACGGCAGCCCTTGTTGGTGTAGGCCTGATCAGAGCCTGAAGGTACGGAGGTGCCGTTCCCCTCCCAGCTCCTAGGCAAGCACCATGGTCTTGTGCGGATGCGAGCTTCAACTGGGGGCCCAGGGAGAGAGCGAGGAGCGGGGTGACGTTGACTTGTATGTATGCTTCTTCAGAAACCTTGAGCACTAGCTAAAGAGGCTCAGATGTACACAATGCCCTGAAGTCATGTTTCATTACAGAGGTCTGTTATAACCAGACAGACATTGCCCTTTGTCTCCTTGGCTGAGATGAGAATATAAGTTGAGTCTATTCAATAGACTGGCCATGGCTTTGAGAACAGAGGGAGATCTGTACAGCACTCCGACAGCAGCACCATGGGTTGTTAACACCTCTATCAGACTTTTTTTCCCATCAATGTAAAAAATCTGCAGAGCTGGGATTCTTGTATCCCCCATATATATCGATAACATTCTATTGGTTGCAAGAATTTTGTAAAATCATTTAAATTGAAAAACTTTAAGTTCATTAACCAAGTGCCATGGAATCGGTACATCGAAAATCTCTTTCCAACTATTTAGCAATCTATATGGCACAGCTGTCAATTTTGTGGTCCTTAAATGGAAGTGGTATACTTTTTTATTTCTCACAATTTTCTTTAACCAATTTTGGTCTTTAATGTAGGGTCGACAGACAAGTTCCTCTTGCCTCGACCATTTTTGTGGTAATACTGCAATCAGTTGGTTGTCATTTTGAGTAGAGCAGACATTTCCATATATTTTTGCTAGCATCATGTGTGACATACCTACCTAGTCCTATGTATGTTATAATTTACAAAGATTATACAGTTACATTTTTTTTTCTAAAAATATCGTTTTTTTGATCAATTACTATATTTTAGTTGAACCATTTGTTGTAATATTTGTTCTGGCATTTTTTGTGGATTAAACTGACATTGCAACCACTTTTCTATGGCTTGCTTTAAAAATAGCGATATTTTTTAGAATATTTCATTTTCAAATAACCAAAAGTGAGAGGTTGTAATCTTAATAAATGCAAAAAGGCCATTCTTGAACATGGGGTGAGTCATTCTTAATAATCTGCTAGAGAACCCGTTTGGATTTAAGTATAACTTGTGTATGACTGAAGCCTTTAGTGAGATGTCTAATGCTTTAATATTTAATCATGTCTACCCTCTGAATTCATATTCATTATATAAATAGGCCCATTTAATTTTGTCTGGCTTGCCATTCCAAATAAAATGTTATATTTTCTGCTCATATATAAAAAACAAGTCGAACGGTGTAGACAAGAACATGAGCAAATAGGTAAACTGGGATATGACTAAAGAGTTAAATCAGGGTGATTTTTTCCCACAAATAGACATGGTATTATCCCTTTCATGGTAGCAAAATTGTATCTATTTTTGCTAACTTTCTATTCAAATGTATTGTAGTGAGAGCATTTCTTTCTTTCGGGATATGAATACCTAGTATGTTCACTTCACCATCAGACCATGTTATTGGTAAACTACACGGTAATGTAAAAGCTGTATTTTTTAGTGATCCAATACGCAATATAGTACAATTATCATGATTTGGTTGTAATCCAGAGAGGTTAGAAAAAGTATCTAGATCCTCTATGAGGCTGTGGAGGGATCCAAATTGTGGATTTAAAAGAAAACATAAATCCTCAGAGTACAATGACACCTTCGTTTTTAAACCCAAAATGTCTAGGCCCTTGATATTATTGTTGATTTAGATAGATATGCTGATAGTGGACAACCTTGTTTTACACCTCTTGACAGTTTAGTACTTTCTGATAAGTAGCCATTATTTCATATTTTACACCTAGGGTTAATATCATAACTTTAACCCATTGTATAAGAGATTCTCCCAAATTGAAATATTACCGGCATTTATATATAAACTCCAGTCGTACTTTATTAAAGACCTTTTCACAGTCAGCTATGAATACCAGGCCTGGTTTCTCAGATTTTTCATAGTGTTCTATTGTTTCCAATACTTGTCTTATCTCCAATGTATCGTCCATGTAAAAAAAAAAMTGTCTGATTAGAATGAATAACATCCAACAATATCTTTTTAATTCTGTGCGCTATGCATTTTGATAGAATTTCTGCGTCACAACACTGAATTGTAAGGGGCCTACCATTTTTTTTATGGACTGGATCTTTATATTTACAGCTTTGGTCCTAATAATGAAATTCTTGTTGAGTATCTGATAATCTACCATTTTTATAGGAGTGGTTAAAACATGCTAATAACAGTCCTCTGAGTACATAAAAAAAGGTTTGGTAAAATCTCAACTGGTATGCTATCCAGCCCTGGTGTTTTCCCAGACTTAAAGGCTTTAATTGCATCAAGAAGTTCCTCCTCTGTAATTTGGCCTTAACGTGAGTCTTTCTGTACAGCTGTTGGCACCCTACTCCCTATGTAGCTTTGGTCAAAAGTAGTGCACTATATAAGGAATAGGGTCCCGCATATACCTTCACCCTCCACTATCACAGCCAGAAGGCCACCAGATGTCCTCTTTCAAATCAAATCAAACTACTCATGTGGTCGGTGTCACTAAAGTRCTGGGGCAGCCCGGAGCGAAAATAAATATGGAATGGCATATCTGAGAGCTGGGAGACTCGTTTGCTGGGTAGGTCTGAGTGACCTCTGTCTGTCTGTGTGCGCGTGCGTGCATGTGTGTGTGGGGGGAGAGAGAGGCAACAGTTTATTAAGTCCCCCAACACACTCCTAAAATTGAGTGGTACAATGCAGTGAGATGCAACTAACATTATAATCTTATTTTTATTCAATTCCATTTATTGACCTAAGATTACACAATACAACAGCAGTAGTGTTGTAGCTGCATACACGATTATATGTATTGTTATTATTACTGTTATTACCCTCATTGCATTCTACTGTATTTATGCTGTACCACTATACCGTTTTGGCAATATCTACAAATTGCATTTCATGCCAATAAAGCAATCTGAATTTGAATTTGAGAGAGACAGAGRGAGATGGAGATGGGGAGCGGGAGACGGAAAGAGGGTTTAATAGGTAAAACCACAGGAGGTTGGAGCACAATGTAGGACGCATACGGAGTCAGCTAACAACCCGTGACCACAGCGTAATTATAAACCATTTTGTAATAATGAATTGCTTTCGTAGCGGTGTTATGACCGCGACGCGCTAAGCTGCTCTTAGCTGCCTGCGGCGAAGATAACGAACAACGGAGAGCGAGCGAGAACCTTGGTGTTGAGCTTTACTATTTTACAAAGGGAATCCAACAGAGAAAGTCACTTTGATTCCCTGCAGACAAAATCATTACACTCTTAGCCCCAAATCCTGTCTCATTTGGGGGCTCTGTGTGTAACAAACAATATCTAGTGTAAAGAAGAAATGGTGGATGGCTGGTGGTGGGTGGTGGAGAGGGAGGCCTACTGAGTGTGTCCAGGTCAAAGTGCCTAAATCTGGGCTTAGAGCAGAGCGGTGGCAGCCTCTCCCTGGCTCTGATGGAATGAGATCTGACTGGGGCTGGATGGTTATTAATGTGGCGCTGAGTTTGGGGGTGTGGGGCGCATGCACGTGTGCGTTTTAGGCTAGCAAGAGAAGATAAATCCAGAGTCAGACTGCGGGTGTCACTTTCGCTGGAATAATTATCGTACCAAGACGCAGCGGATGTTGAGTTCCACATAATTTAAAAAGTGAAACTTAGCAAAACAAAACAATAAAGAAACAAACAACGAAACGTGACGACAATGGAGTGCTACGTGCACTAACTCAAAACAATATCCCATCAAACACAGGTGAAAAAAGGCTACCTAAATATGATCCCCAATTAGAGACAACGATTACCAGCTGCCTCTAATTGGGAATCATACCAATCACCAACATAGAAATAATAACCCAGAACCCCACATAGAAATAACTAACTAGAACAACCCCCAGTCACGCCCTGACCTACTATACCATAGAAAAACAAAGGCTCTCTATGGTCAGGGCGTGACAGCGGGAGACAATCTGATTACAGTTCCCCTCAAGCTTTTCATCTTCATACTGCTCAGAGCTCACCATGGCAACCGGGAAAAAGACCCAACTGCCACCAACAGTTAGATAGTCACCCCTTAGCCGCCTGTTCTTGCAGGATCCAAAGGAGGGTGACCACACAACCTACAGTACACCTAGCCTCTATCTTTTGCTCATTCTTTTCAGAATTTGGCCAAATATTTGGCTCTTCTTATATCATTGTGTGGTGATTACAGGGGACAGAGGGGAGTCTTACAGCCAAAGACCTAGACATACAAAGGACCATCCTGACAATCCTGGACTATGGCGATATACTGTAACAGTCAAAGGTTTGGACACACCTACTCATTCAATGGTTTCTCTTTATTTTTTACTACATTGTAGAATAATAGTGAAGACATCAAAACTATGAAAAGCACATATGGAATCATGTAGTATTTTGATTTGTTTAACTTTTTTTTTGATTACTACATGATTCCATATGTGTTATTTACTAGTTTCGATGTCTTCACTATTCTACAATGTAGAGAATAGTAGAAATAAAGAAAAACCCTTGAATGAGTAGCTGTGTCCAGACTTTTTACTGCTACTGTAGTTTGCAGGCTTGCCCCCTAAACCTCCCTCAATAAACGAGACGTAATTTATCGCACTGCTATCCGCTTTGTTACCAGTGCCCCCTGCAACATTCATCACTGTGACCTTTACAACCTGGCCAACTGGCCCTTGTTACATACACAACGTCAGACCCACTGGTACCACTTTATTTACAAGTCCCTCATAGGCAAGTCTCCCCTCTACCTCAGCTCACTCTTCAACATCTCCACTACCAATAGCAACCTGCGCTCTGGTAAATGTATCACACTGGTCATTCCCAAAGCCTGCACTTCCTTTGGCCGTCATTCATTCCAGTTTCCCTCCGCCAACGACTGGAACGAGCTGCAAAAGCCCCTCAAACTTGACATATTCATCCCACTAGACTCCTTCAAAAACATTAACTGAGCTGCTATCTGATCAGTGTAGCTGCTGATCATTAAGTCTGCTGTGTTGGCTTGGACTTTTCTGCTCTAACCAACCCACTGAGAACATTTCTTATTGTTGTATATTTGATTAATTTGTACCTTTCCTCTGTATAGTGTGTTGTATTTATTTTTTGTGGTATTGTGTGTTGTCCTGTTCACTGTTGCAATGCTATTTAAATGAGTATTGGTTCTCAATGGACTTATCTGGGTAAATAAAGGTTCAATAAAACAAATAAATTAACACAGCAAGGTAGAGCCAAGTCTACACACCAACCATACTCCATTCCTTAGTCGTGAGAAAAGTTGGATAGGGTTCAGGGATTTAGTTGTGTGGGAGTTAGGGACTATGCATAGATAATAAACAGAATAGCAGCAGCATAAATTTGGGGGGGAAATGCAAATAGTCTGGGTAGCCATTTGATTAGCTGTTCAGGAGTGTTATGGCTTGGGGGTCGAAGCTGTTGAGAAGCCTTTTGGAAATATACTTRRCGTTCCGGTACTGCTTGCCATGCAGTGGCAGAGAGAACGGTCTATGACAAGGGTGGCTGGAGTCTTTGGCAATTTTTAGGGCCTTCCTCTGACACCGCCTGCTATAGAAGTCCTGGATGGCAGGAAGCTTGGCCCCAGTGATGTACTGGGCCATACGCATTACCCTCTAGTGCCTTGTGGTTGGAGGCCGAGCAGTTGCCATACCAGGCAGTGATGCAACCAGTCAGGATGCTTTCGATGGTGCAGCTGTATAACTTTTTGAGGATCTGAGGACCAATGCCAAATCTTTTCAGTCTCTTGAGGGGGAATAGGTTTTGTCGTGCCCTCTTCACGACTGGCTTGGTGTGCTTKGAACATTATAGTTTGTTGGTGATGTGGACACCAAGGAATTTGAAGCTCTTAATCTGCTCCACTACAGCCCCGTCGATGAAAATGGGGGCATGCTCGGTCCTTTTCCTGTAGTCCACAATAATCTCCTTTGTCTTGACCACGTTGAGGGAGAGGTTGTTGTCCTGGCACCACAAGGCCAGGTCTCTGACCTCCTCCCTATAGACTGTCTCATCATTGTCGGTGATCAGTTGTGTCATCAGCAAACTTAATGATGGTGTTGGAGTTGTGCCTGGCTATGCAGTCATGAGTGAACAGGGAGTACAGGAGGGGACTGAGCACACACCCCTGAGGGGCCCCTGTGTTGAGGATCAGCGTGGCGGATGTGTAGTTACCTACCCTTACCACCTGGGGCGGCCCGTCAGGAAGTCCAGGATCCAGTTGCAGAGGGACGTGTTTAGTCCCAGGGTCCTTAGCTGAGTGATAAGCTTTAAGGGCCCCATGGTGTTGAACTCTGAGCTGTAGTCAATGAATAGCATTCTCACATAGGTGTTCCTTTTGTCCAGTTGGGAAAAGGCAGTGTGGAGTGCAATAGAGATTGCATCATCTGTGGATCTGTTGGGGCGGTATGCAAATTGGAGTGGGTCTAGGGTTTCAGGAATAATGGTGTTGATGTTGGCCATGACCAGCCTTTCGAAGCACTTCATGGCTACAGGCGTAAGTGCTACGTGTTGGTAGTCATTTAGGCAGTTTAACGTAGTGTTCTTGGGCATAGGGACTATGGTGGTCTGCTTGAAACATGTTGGTATTACAGACTCAGACAGGGAGAGGTTGAAAATGTCAGTGAAGACACTTGTCGGTTGGTCAGCGCACGCTCAGAGTACACGTTCTGGTACTCTATCTGGCCCTGCGGCCTTGTGAATGTTGACCTGTTAAAAGGTCTTAGCAAGCATATAAGTAATTTAACTTGTCTGGTACGCTCGTGTCACTGGGCAGCTCGCGGCTGTGCTTCCCTTTGTAGTCTGTAATAGTTTGCAAGCCCTGCCACATACAACGAGCATCGGAGCCGGTGTAGTACGATTCGATCTTATTCCTGTATCGACGCTTTGCATGTTTGATGGTTCATAAGAGGGCATAGCGAGATTTCTTATAAGCTTCCGGGTTAGAGTCCTGCTCCTTGAAAGCGGCAGCTCTACCCTTTAGCTCAGTGCGGATGTTGCCTGTAACCCACGGCTTCTGGTTGGGGTATTTTCGTACAGTCCCCTGTGGGGACGATGTCATCGATGCACTTATTGATGAAGCCAGTGACTGATGTGGTGTACTCCTCAATCCCTTCGGAATAATCCCAGAGCATATTCCAGTCTGTGCTAGCAAAACAGTCCTGTAGCTTAGCATCTGCTTCATCTGACCACCTTTTTATTGACCAAGTCACGGCTGCTTCCTGCTTTAATTGTTGCTTGTAAGAAGGAATCAGGAGGATAGAATTATGGTCAGATTTGCCAAATGGAGGGCGAGGGAGAGGGAGAGCTTTGTATGCGTCTCTGTGTGTGGAGTAAAGGTGGTCTAGAGTTTTTTTCCCCTCTGGTTGCACATTTAACATGCTGGTAGAAGAGGTAAAATGGATTTAAGTTCCACTGCTTTAAAGTCCCCGGCCACTAGGAGCGTCACCTCTGGATGAACGTTTTCCAGTTTGCTTATGGCCATACACAGCTCATTGAGTGCGGTCTTAGTGCCAGCATTGGTTTGTGGAGGTAAATAGACAGCTACGAAGAATATAKATGAAAACTCTCTTGGTAAATAGTGTGGTCTACAGCTTATCATAAGATACTCTACCACAGGCAAACAAAACCTTGAGACTTCCTTAGATATCGTGCACCAGCTGTTTACAAATATACATAGACCGCCACCCCTTGTCCTGCCGATACAGTGTGTAACCCACCAGCTGTATGTTATTCATGTTGTCGTTCAGCCACGACTCGGTGAAACATAAGATATTACCGTTAATGTCCCGTTGTAGGATATACGTGCTTGGAGTTGGTCTATTTTATTATCCAATTATTGTAGGTTGGCTAATAGGACCGATGGTAATGGCAAATGATCCACTCGCCACAGGATCCTCACAAGGCACCCCGACCTTCGTCCTCGATATCTCTGTCTCTTTCTCCTGCGGATGACGGGGATGAGGGCCTTGTCGGGTGTCTGGAGTAAATCCCTCTCGTCCGACACGTTAAAAAGTAATTGCTGTCCTGATTTCTCGAAGCTCTTTTCGGTCATAAGAGACAGTGGTAGAAACATTATGTACAAAATAAGTTACAAATAACGCGAAAAAACACCCACAATAGCACTATTGGTTAGGAGACTGTATAACGGCAGCCATTATCTCCAGTGCCATTCACTGTAGTTAGTGGACAGACCAGAGAGAAGATGGTAGGAGGTATGTAGGAGAGTGGGGTGAGAAGAATATCACCAGTCTTTTTTAGTGAACAATTATAGATGACAAGACTGAAATGTTGGTCTTTTTGTTCTGCCTTTTAATAGCTTAGCCCAACAAAGGGACCAGTTCTTAATGGAAGATAATACCTTATGCTTCTTTGATACTTTAAACCACTTTGTAAGTGTTTGAAAGCTCTGACTGTAGACCTCCAAAGCAGATAAGCCTTTATAACATACTGTCAGGTTGGTAATAGCTTCTAAAATGAGAACATGAAGCATTTTGTGAACTTGTCTTGAGGAGAGAGGAGAGATTTGGTAGAGTTAACACACACACACACCACCACACAACTAAATCACTGTGTTTTGATTGGTCTATTTTCAAACCATTTAAAGAACCATGCCCAGAGAACATAGCAGAACCAAACCTTTCAGACCTAGAAACCACCACTGGCGAGGGACCCTGTGAGTAGCAGGTACACACTTAGGTACATAATCACACACTTACACACTCAGGTACACACAGCAGGTAGACATTCACTTATGGACCACACAAAGCACTGAACAGAGCGGGGTGTCGACCACAGTAAACTAAATCACCAGTGTTGTTTGCTTCTCTCACTTGTAGAAGAAGAAAGCTATTGCTTGACAGAGCAATAAAGAGAGCGAGAGAGAGGTACACTAATGTAGTCACTCAGCAGTTTATTAAGTCTGGTACAGCGCAGTGAAGGGTAACCTTGGTAACTGCTCTCAGGATAACAAGAACCTTTACAGTGTTACAGCTCCCATGAGCCTTAGTATGGGTGTGTGACCAGACAGACAGGCGACAGAGCACACACACACACACGCTCTCTCTTTCGCACACACACTCTTGTAGTGCAACATTTTCGTCCTCTGTTACTATGTGGACAGCAGTCAAGGATCAGGGACCTTCCTGTTTTTACTGGCCTCAGTACAGCACTCACTACCATGTTCAGAGACTGCCACACAGTGGTCACCTGGGGTATTACAGATACAGCTCCCACAGAGTTCGAGCTAGAACACCATATCTATTACATAGGTAAATTGTGTGAAATCACACCGCAAAGCATAATTGTGAGCACAAAGAGTTGTTATTATTATCATCATCATCATCACACAGATAATTATACTTTCTCACCTAAATCAGGTCTCACTGGGCACACACTGGTTGAACCCAACGTTGTTTCAACTAAATTACGTGTAATAGATGTTGAATTGATGTCTGTGCCCAGTAGGGTGCGATAGAGTAAGACTCTTCAACACCAGTGTGATTTATACATTAAATTACTAGTCAATTAAGTAAACAGAATAATATGGTAAAATTTGATTTAGTCTTATGTTCAAGTAAACCCATACACAGTTAGACATTTTCAATAGTTTCTTCTAAATCAAAAGGAGATGATGGTAATTGCACAGGACGTTAAACTTATTGGCGTTATCACACATCAAATGTGTAGACTTTGTTGTTTCCACCATCTTAGCCTCACAGCAAGCACCAGTCTGTGTACAGTATCCTACATCCCAAATTTCACCCTATTCGCTTCAAAGTGTGCTACTTTTGACCAGGGCCCATAGCGTAGCGCACTATGTAGCCAGGGAATGGTGCTATTTGGGCCGTTACTTTAGCCTCAGCTCCCTTCAGCTCTCTACAGCGCCAGTCAGCAGCTTAAGTAAAGGGCCTGATCTTCCATCACCTGCTGTTCCGAACATCTCCATCTCTCCTCTCTCTCCTCCTCCAGCACAGTATCCGCCTGTCTGCTACAGCCCTCTGAATGGGGTAAAAAAAAGAATCCTTTTAAAGCCAGTAAACAAAGTGACCTTAACTTGGCGCACCGATCCCTTTAGCGGGATCATTTTCATCAACATCCGGTGAATTGCTCAGCGCCAAATTCAAATTAAATTACTAAAAATATTTAATTTTCATGAAATCACAAGTGCAATATACCAAAACACAGCTTAGCTTGTTGTTAATCCACCTGAAGTGTCAGATTTCAAAAAAGCTTTGCGGTGAAAGCAAACCATGCGATTATGTGAGGACAGCTCTCAGCAGACAAAACATTACAAACAGCTAGCAGCAAAGTAGATTGGTCACGAAAGTCAGAAAAGCAATAAAATTAATTGCTTACCTTTGATGATCTTCGTATGTTTGCACTCACTAGACTCCCAGTTACACAATAAATGTTTTTGTTCCATAAAGATTCTCTTTATATCCAAAAACCTCCATTTGGTTGGCATGTTTTGTTTAGTAATCCACAGGCTCGTGCAGGTCATGACGGGCAGACGAAAATTCCAAATAGTATCCGTAAAGTTCGTAGAAACATGTCAAATGTTTTTTATAATCAATCCTCAGGTTGTTTTTACAATAAATAATTGATAATATTTCAACCGGGCGGGAAACTTTTCAATACAAGAGAGAAAGAAAAGGTCTCGCTCCAGTGGCACGCGCATGAACAAATCTAAGGACATCTGGCTATCCACTGACGTGATGTGATCATTCTCGCTCATTTTTCAGAATAAAAGCCTGAAACTATGTCTAAAGACTGTTCACACCCTGTGGAAGCCATAGGGAAAGGAATCTGGTTGATATCCCTTTAAAAGGAGGATAGGCTTGCAATGGAACAGAGAAGTTTCAGAAAAACAGCACTTCCTGGTTGGATTTTCCTCAGGTTTTCGCCTGCAATATCAGTTCTGTTATACTCACAGACAATATTTTGACAGTTTTGGAAACTTTAGAGTGTTTTCTATCCTCATCTGCCAATTATATGCATATTCTAGCTTCTGGACCTGAGAAATAGGCAGTTTACTTTGGGAATGTTTTTTATCCAAACATCAAAATACTGCCCCCTAGCTTCAAGACAACTCTTTTTGAAATGGCCATAACCAGTGATGTAAAGTACTTAAGTAAAGTACTACTGTACTTTACTATTTATATTTAAAAAAACTTTTACTTCAATACATTCCTAATGAAAATTATGTACTTTTTACTCCATACATTTTCCCTGACACCCAAAAGTACTCGTTACATTTTGAATGCTTAACAGGACAGAAAAGGGTTCAATTCGCACACTTATCAAGAGAACTGGTCATCCCTACTCCCTCTGATCTGGCGGACTCACTAATAACAAATGCTTTGATTTTAAATTATGTCTGAGGGTTGGAGTGTGACCCTGGCTATCCGTAAATAAAAAATAAAAAAATAAAATTGTGTCGTCTGGTTTATTTAACATAAGGAATTTTAAATTATTTGTATTTTTACTTTATAAAAGTATATTTTAGCAACTAAATTTACTTTGATACTTAAGTATATTTAAAACCAAATACTTCTAGACTTTTACTCAAGTAGTATTTTACTGCGTGACTTTCACTTTTACTTGAGTCATTTTTATTAAGGTATCTTTACTTTTACTCAAGTATGAGAATTGAGTACTTTTTCTACCACTGGCCATAACTAAACGCAGTGGTCCACAAATGGTGGGTAGAGAATCAACACAGGTTGGTGAAAATGGAAAGGTCTTGGGCCATGGCACAAAAAGGTTTGGTAACTATTGGAGGATAAGGAGAGAATATTTGACATGGGGAAGGGGAGAGTGGAGAGAGTAGAGAGGTGAAGAGAGGCTTGAGGTTAGAGAGAGAACAGTAGCTCAAGTGTCACCCCCTGATCTGTTTCACCCGTCTTGTGATTGTATCCATCCCCCACCAGGTGTCTCCCATTACCTTGTGTATTTATACCTGCATTTTCTGTTTGTCTATTGCCAGTTTGTCTTGTCCCATCAAGTCCTACCAGCATGTTCCTGTATTTTCTGTGCTCTAGTTTTAGATTTTCCTCATCTTCAAGGTTCTGACCTTTCTGCCTGTCCTTATCTTGAGCCTGCTTGCCGTCCTGTACCTGCCTGACTCTGATTTGGATTTACGACTCTTTGCCTGCCTACCGATTGCCTGCCCCTTGTACTGTAATAAACTCATGTCTCTCCAGACTTGGAAGTGCCTTGGCTAGAGCTCTCTACCACCTCCATACAGCACTAAAATATCCCTAATTAGCATAACCTAACTGGGGAGCATGTTCACATTTACAGCAATTACATTCCTTTAGTTTCTTAGCTACCGCTACCGTCCGAATCACCACGGTATGATTAGCCAGCGCTGTGTGTATCACAAGGCGTATGCCACAAAGGTAATTTAATCTGCCAGTGTAGTGTGGACAGGGGTTTCATCCAAATTGGCACCCTAGTCACTACAAAGTAGTGTACTATGTAGGGGAGTGGGTGCCATTTGGGACTCTGTCGGGATATCGACAGAAAGAGACCTGGATGAGAAGGAAATTAAAGATTGATTGTAGGAAAGCAACSTCATCAGGCTTTATTACGATAAGAGAGGGGTATTAAAGGAGAGTTAGATTGGATTTACCGCTCACAGTTTGGTGAACCACGCTTACACGATAAGGAACCTTGCCTGAGACCTGACGTCTTGTGTTAGGCCTATATAAATCCCTAGGCGCTATGGTAAAATCTACATCTGCTACTGCATGGTCTGCATGTTTGCAGGCCATTGAGCAGCAGACCCGTGGTGGGGGAATGCACTGAAGTGCTTAGTACCAAATTATCGGTCCAGTATTAGTTTTTGTTATGCAGGGAGGGGAGGGGTGGGAAGCTGGGAATCTCACATAGCCTACCAACATGAACTAAACTAAGGCCTACATTCAATCAGATCAAGCATTAACAGGTGAAAGCCGATACCTGCATAGCTGATGTTTTGGTGGTGTGGGAGGAGTAAGTGCATTGGAGCTGTCAAATCGGTGAGCAGCTGCTCTTGTGATCATTGTCAAGCCGCACCTGTCCGACACATGTTAGAAGTTCAGAACGGGAAAGTGTAGGCTATATCGAAATAATCACACTCAAATTGAAAATCATTTAACTAAATAATGAGGATTTCTATCAGCCTAATCGAGGTGTAGATAACTTCTCACATGTCAGTGTTCCAAATTGTAAAATCAAATTGTATTTGTCACATGCTTCATCAAAAACAGGTGTAGACTAACAGTGTTTTGTTTAATTACAGGCCCTTCCCTACAATGCAGAGAGAAAGAAAATTGAGAAAAAATAGAAAAGTAATAACACGTAATAATAAAAGGAATAATAAATACACAATGAGTAACTAACTTTGTTGTATACACGGGGTACCAGTTCCGAGTCGATGTGCAGGGGTACAAGGTAATTGAGGCAGATATGTATTGTACATATAACTAGAGTGACTAGGAAACAGGATAGATAATTAACAGTAGCAGCAGCATATGTTATGAATCAGAAAAGTTAGTGCAAAAGGCTCAATGCAGTCCAGGTAGCTATTTGGTTAACTATTTAACAAACTACTTAGCAGTCTTGCGCTTGAGGTAGAAGCTGTTCAGGGTCCTGTTGGTTCCAGAGTTGGTGCATAGGTACCACTTGCTGTGCGGTAGCAGAGAGAACAGTCCTTTTGAGGACAGACCTTTTGAGGATCTGAGGGCCCATGCCAAATCTTTTCAGCATCCTAGGCGGGAGGAGGCGTTGTCCTGCCGTCTTCACGACTGTATTGGTGTGTGTGGACCATGATAGATCCATAGTGGTGTGGACACCGAGGAACTTGAAGATCTCGATCTGCTCCACCACAATGTAAAAAATAGTACGAATAAAGGAAAACCCTTGAATGAGTAGGTGTGTCCAAACTTTTGACTGGTACGATATATATATATATACACACACACACACACACATATATATATATATATATATATACACACACACACACAGTGGGGCAAAAAAGTATTTAGTCAGCCACCAATTGTGCAAGTTCTCCCACTTAAAAAGATGAGGCCTGTAATTTTCATCATAGGTACACTTCAACTATGACAGACAAAATGAGAAAAAAAAATCCAGAAAATCACATTGTAGGATTTTTAATGAATTTATTTGCAAATTATGGTGGAAAATAAGTATTTGGTCACCTACAAACAAGCAAGATTTCTGGCTCTCACAGACCTGTAACTTCTTCTTTAAGAGGCTCCTCTGTCCTCCACTCGTTACCTGTATTAATGGCACCTGTTTGAACTTGTTATCAGTATAAAAGACACCTGTCCACAACCTCAAACAGTCACACTCCAAACTCCACTATGGCCAAGACCAAAGAGCTGTCAACATAGCCTATAAATTCGCTGACGTAGTATCATTAGGGTGCCCGCGCTGCTGACTCTATAAAGTAGAAATCTTCCTACAAATTGAGGTTTGCGATCGCTGTTCTGATATTTGGAAGCTCTTTTCGGTCATAGGAAACGATGGCGGAAACCTTACGTACAAAAAAGTTATCAGAGCAAAAAAACACAAAATAGCATAATTGGTCATGAGCCTGTAAAATGGCAGCTATCCATTGCAGTCCCATTCTCTGGCGCAAAGCAACCAACAAGGCTGCATGGGACTTCTTTTAATGCAACTCCGGGCAGCCAATGGCAATGTCCTCTTTAGGTATAATACCGGGAGCCGCTTGTAGATCTGACAGCTCTAATGCCTCATTCACATATGAGCAGTACGTTGCATTGCATTGCAGCAGATGTCATTCATTTCAGTGGAGACCGTCCGCAACAGACTGGTATCGCAGCACCCCCTTGCCGGTTGAAGGCTCCATTGCGAAATGGATGCCGCATACTTAACATTTTTCCAAATGTTGCCATGTCTACAGGGACTGAGGTTACTACATGCCGCGCCCACTACGCGTCACTACATGCAGTGCCCACTGCCATTGATGTTGCTAGTGCTGTCTCTGGCCCACACTCCAGCACAGTAGGTGGCGGTAATGCACCAATAACATTGCCAATCGCCAAAATCCCCCACTGTTTTTTGAATGATCGGACAGTGAAACTAAAATAGATTGGTAGCTAGCTGGAGTAAGTTTTTATATATTTCCAAATTAATCTGGTGATCAAGCTAAAGCTGGTGGTTCAGTCGGTGCTCTGCTTATTCAGGCAGTACGAGCTAGCTAAACAGAAGGCTTTGAGGAGCATCTGTGTGACGTCGCGCACTCAAGACGGGTCAACCAATCACCCGACGGGACTCGTGAATATTTATGACGCTGTCCCCAGTCATCCTTTGCCAGGACATTTTGCGTTCAGTTGCGGAACGAGATTCTGTGAAGATGACGTAGGTCGTCATAAATACGTMACAATGTGTATGGGCATAACATGGTTCCACTTCTGACACCGCCAAAACAACCACTGGCAGCGATCCGATAATGTAGCCGTAAACTCCCTAATACTTCATCACCAAAGCCTTCTCACCTAAATCTCCCGTTGTCAAAGTTATCCGACTTCTTATGAATATTTAAATATGAAGTTTCCTATCAGAGGATTTAGTTGTTCTCCCTTGCATGAAAACCCTTCATTAATTAAGGAATTGGATTGCACAAAGGGGATAATCTCCTGTTGTTTCTCTTTCTCTCGCTCGCTCTCTCTCTCATCCTTAATGTTGGCGTAGAGCCCAAACTGTTAGATGATTGTGGATGGTAATGAGCTGGTGCAATGTTTACCCGAGACGCATGGTCTGCGACACGCGGGGAGGTGGGAAGAATTGTTTTAATGATGTTGATTTGCCTTATATTTGAGGAGGGGGAGCGTTTTGACTGATCAGCAGATGCTTAAGTTTAAGAGGGGCACACCACAGATGTTTGCTCAACRTTGCACAGAGAAACACCGCTAATTCCCCCACACATATTTGAAAGGGTCTTCTGTCATGGAGCATACACAATGTTCTCTCTCTTGGGAAAAAGCAGAAATGAAGGCAATGTGACAGCAAGTGACAGTGTCACTTTTTATTATCCATCCGCCCCTTGCTCATACTAAGCTGCCAAACTCTGCGGAATGAGGGGAGGCTAGTTGGGGTCAAGCCGCCGTCAAGACTCATTCGCAGTGTTTTCCATTTTGGCTAGTGTTTGCCCACAATACACAGATTATATGCTCAGAGCCTCAGAGAAAGCAATTACCGTTACTGTTTACTGTTATGAACGGCAGGGCTATTGATCCTCTGTCATTAGAGTGATTTGAGACAAGGGGCTCTATTCGATCTGTGTCGATGAAGTGTTCCAGATTGCACAATTGAAATTTAAAGGACATTTTTCGACTGAGCCGACGTGTATGTAATCTCCACTGACTCGGGAACATTGTTTAAATTTCAATCATGCTGTAATGCTGAACTTCCATGGTACAGATTGAATAGAGCCCAAGGTCTGCAGTAACGTAATGGATAGGCTATAGACTTTGCCTCTTGCAACCAGTGAGCACGTTTTTGTTTAGTGTTGTTCAGGAGGGAAAAATAAGAAAACACAAAACATGTTACTTGAAAATTTACTGACGAAGAGAAGAGACAACATTGTCTAGAGGGCTGGCTGGTGTCAAAATGTATCTCTTTTATACATATACTGTTTATATACAGTATATAATATGTGTATATATATATAAATAAATATATACATTTGAAGTCGAAAGTTTACATACACTTAGGTTGGAGTCATTAAAACTCTTTTTTTCAACCACTCCACAAATTTCTTGTTCACAAACTAGTTTTGGCAAGTCGGTTAGGGCATCTACTTTGTGCATGACAAGTMATTTTTCCAACTATTGTTTACAGACAGATTATTTCACTGTATCACAATTCCAGTGGGTCAGAAGTTTACATACACTAAATTGACTGTGCCTTTAAACAGTTTGGAAACTTCCTGAAAATAACACCATGGCTTTAGAAGCTTCTGATAGGCTAATTGACATCATTTGAGTCAATTGGAGGTGTACCTGTGGATGTATTTCAAGGCCTACCTTCAAACTCAGTGCCTCTTTGCTTGACATCATGGAATCAGCCTTTGGGAGTTATTCACCTTATGCCACTGCCCTCTAGTGTCTAAAGGGTCATTATCAGCCTCCATCCATCTGTCCTGCAGTGACATCAAGTTGCCGAATGTGGGAATTGCAGTCAGCACTCRACCACACCATCTCCTACTACAGTACCTTCGTGTTAATTTGGAATGACTAACATTCTCATAATTATCTATAGGTGTACTACAAAGGATAACAATACAGAGAAGGCCAAATACTTAATTCATTTTATTTATATTTAAAAAAAATGGACACCACATATTTTACAATGGACATTGTTCTCTTTAAAAATCAATGGATTACGTTATTGTATAGAAATTCCTCTTTYGTCATTTTAGTCCTCGGACCCACAGATGACAAATAATTACCCACAACTGACAGATGATTGCAGTATATTGAACTTTGCAGTGATATACTGTATGGGAATATCATGAAGTAATTGACTAATGTTTACATTTGWGTTACAACTCATACTTGGTTAACACAACGAGAGCCACAGAAGTCAAAACCAATAGAAACCAGTGGACAGAAGGTCTCGGAGTCGCCATGATGACCTCTGCTGTCTGTAMGGAAGGYCTGTGAGTGATCCAAAAATAGCTAAAAGATTATGATTTTACCATGTACTGCACGCCACTACCATTAGAACGATCACTGACGTTTTTTTTGCAGCGTGATTGACGTGCAATATAATCTGACTAGAATGTTCTCTGATGTCACCGTCTATCTACTGTTAGCCTGGTCCCAGATCTGTTACTATATGCTTGATCCAACTCCTCTGACTTTCATTACCACGCTATGCAGTACATGTATAGTATTTGCCATGACAACAAACTCAACAGAAGAGCTAAACTTTAGCTTTAGCTATTAAAGCATTATAAAACAGATCAGAGATCAGGCTTACGTTTGCTGTTGGGATGAMGGTGAGCAGCAGAGGTTGTCCTGAGACCAGTCTGAGCCGATTTAAAAGCTGACAGTTGACACAGTAATTCAAACGCAAGAGGAAGATATCTGTCCAGTCTTCATAACTCCACCTGTGGCTAGGAGCTCAAACCGACAATCCAAACAAAAGAAAAACAAAATCAATTAAAGGTTTTTAACCCAACCTTCAGTAAACATCAGTGTAGGCAGAGTATGGCGGGCAGTAAAAGAAAGAAATTACGTTTTGGCAAGAAAACAATGTAACTAAGCGTTTACAGCAGTAACACAATACATTCAGTATGCTTCTTTTAGGACAGACCCTGATTGCAGATTTCAAAGTTAGTTGTTACTAATCCACTAAGAAAGGTTCCAGGTAAGCATTAAGACTACAGTAACGTACAGTCAGACAATCATTCAATCAACACACTAACATCATGAGTTCCTTAGACAATAGACAATCTCCAGAAATGATATTTCGTATCCAGTCGTAACACAACTGGAGATTGGGTTTTGTAAGACAATAACTAACAAAGTTTATATGGGCTTGTTAACAGTGTGGGAAGATGAACGCATTTTAGSGGACTAGCTTGTTGTGCTGAGGCAAAAAAATTGATCCGAGAGCATGGTACAATCTCCTCTCTTATTTGCAGTAAACGATAAACGAGAAATATTTACCCACAATAACTCTTCCAGCCATCTTACAAAACACAGAAAGTGTGCACATCCACTTAGTTTGGCATTCATTACAATTCTACATATCAAACCTATCTGAGAAATAAAAGACCAGCTTAAATCCCAAATGGTGACAATAATAAAGTGACATTAAAATATTCAGTTCAAACGTCTACTTCATCCTGCTGTCAATGAATACTACAGAACTAGGCCAGTTGACTGACTCGATTTGCATTGAAATACTGAGATAAGTCATCCAGGAGYTAACTAGTTACTAGTCAAGTTAACCAAGTTAAATTACTTCTTAASAGGACAGCATATTGTACACATCTGACCACTCCAGTGTTAATACTACAGGTTGGTATTAGTGGTATTACCGTAGAACTACTATAGTACTACTATACCGTAACATGTCACTAAAAACTGAAGTAACACAGGTTTTGGGTCTTAGTATGTTTATGTGACCTACAGTATGCACCTTAAGAATGTGTTGGCCTACTAGGCTAAAGCCAAGGCATTAACTTAGGCCTCAGGGTTACTCARCACACAAGTTTAGTTCACTGAACCAGTTATGTTACATTTAAACTATGTACCTTCAGTTTAGACACATTACTCAGGTTTTAGGTCTGTTATGGCTCTCTCTAACAGTGAGTGTGCTTTAGTTTTATAACACAATCCACAGATCCAGGACATACTTTAACAAAGTCCAGTTCCTCATCATGCCATTGGTTATTACAGAAATAAGCAGAATTCAAAAGAAAGGCATTTGAAAACATTTCACAATGAACATCATCGCCAAGGTCCCCACTACTGTACGTGACACAGTACAGTTCAGTAGTGAGTGTTGAAAGTATAACACACACACACGTCATATGCGAAAAGACACCTGAAAGCAAAAGGTTTGTTGCTGAAATGTGCATGCGTGTCTCCACAGAAAATCCACAGCAACGATGTAAACTAACGGAAAAGGCTTCGTGTCATGTTGAACGTTGTTCAGGAGTTGGCTCGACTTTCTCACAGCTTTTTGTTTTCTACACAAACATCTAGCTACCGTACGGCATACTGTCTGTACGGTTCCGTGCAGKACCAGCAGTAACAGTTACACTGACTCAGACTTTGCGAGAAAGACAGAGAGAAGACAGGTGAGTAGAGACGCACTGTCTGGGCAGCACACACACACACACACACACACACACACACACACACCTCTGAAGCGAATTAAAGCTGTCAGTCAGGCAAGCAGGCAGGAGAGCCAGCTCCTTCTCCTATGATGAGATGCGTGTTAAAAATGTCCCCCCCATCCCTTCTTCTTCATCCCCCTCATCCACGTTCCGACATAGAAAGAGTGCAGGAATGTGTGCACCATCCCTATTGGACTACAAGTCCCACCTCCAGACAGACGCGCGCACAGACACCTCTCAGTCATAAAAGAGAAGATTGTCCAGTCACTCTAAATAAGAGAGGGAGGAGAACAGGTGTGTGTCCTGTCACTTTCCCCCAATTGTCTTTCCTCCAGCCAGGGAGGGTTCAGAGGAAGGTGGCCCAGCCCTGACCCCAGCCTWGCCCTCTGTCCATGGGGATAGCAGGGCTACAGCTCAGGGCTGCCCGAGGGTGGCCTGGAGGTGGTAATGATCTTCATGTACTGGGTGAAGATCGCCTCRAAGGCCTCGTCTCGATGGATCATGGCACCAAACACCAGAGGCTGAGGAGACACAGAAACCCACAAATAAATGGTATTATTTGTAAATATGTAAAGGATAATAAATGGTCAAATGAGTCTTTATTTCCATACCTTCTGTGTGGCGGGAGTGGCTATGGAGATTCCCATTCCAGACCCAGGTAAGACAGACAGCACTTTGTACTGGGAACAGAGAAGAGATGGTATCAGATGCATACAACTATGATAGATTCATTTCAAAAGAACCTATCAGTTGTTGGAAGATGCATTTCAGGATATCACAGAAAACATAGAAACGATATGATAAAAATATTGAATTAGCKGAGAGTGTAGATAGACACCTTCTGGATATCTGTGATGTCCACCAGCTTAATGACCTTATTCTTCTTGGATGAGGCCGATTTGGAACTGGAGCTCTCGAAGCACAGATAACTGAGAGACAAAGAGACAGATGGTGAGAGAGGAGGAGAGATAGAACGATGGAGAGACGAGTCAGCACAAAGCATCCGCTCTTGGATCTAGCTCTGAGAATCTGCAACATAATGGCACTATTTCGTGGCATGTTGTATACACCCACATTAGAGAGTAAAGATAGCACCCCAAAAAGGAATAGCAGACCACGAGGTGAAAAGCTATTGTGATTAAGTACTTGAAGAGACAAGCTAGTGTGATGAGGTAGGTCTACTTGCTTCTCTGTAACGTAGAGCATGCCGTTTCGAATGTAGTCGGTTGGCATCTTCCGGTCTCTGTTGATGAGGCAGCACCTCCACCCATTCTCACACACTGTAGACACACACACACACAAAAATAGTTATTACAAGCAGCTGGACAGCGCCCCAAAAGCATTAAAAAAAAGTAAATAGCAGGGGGAAAAKATTTTTTTAAATAAAAATATTTTAGGTGCAGTAAGTCCTCTGACCTGGTAGAGGGCGCTCATTCTCTGAGACGTTGAAGATCTCATGAAAGGCTCCCTTCTTGGTGCTATGAATCCTGGCGCTGTCACCATCCAGGCTTACACCGCACGGAACAGTTGCTAAGCTACCTCTTGCCACCACAGGCTGAATCTAGAGGGGAGGAGGAGGGGAAGTGGGAGGAGGGGGGGACGAGGAGAAGGAGGATTTGGGGAGCGGGTGGAGGAGGAAGGGGAAGAATTTTACTACAGAGCACTACTGTAGCCGTCTTCCACTATGGATTCTCTCGGAGACTAAACTGGTAGACAGCCTCTCACATAGAGGAAACATAAGATGGAGGCCATTCATCTGTACACAGTAGGAGTACGTACTCCTCGTAACATAGCCTTGCAAACAACTTGCGGCTTATCAAACATCAGCBTCAGGGTGAGGGTCTCGTGCAAAGCGCAGAGCAGTTCCGACCCCCCCCAGACACAGTACACTTACAGTACATGTAGGTAGTCATCTCGGTTAGTTTCATTTCTAAGTGAGGACATTTTGTTATTTAACTTAATTTATTTAATTATCTGTGTTCTAAGGGTATCCTCTACTCTTCTGCCCTGAAGTGTTCACTGGTTCACTACCCCTCATATATAATTATAGTGGACCATTTCCCACCTGTCTTTTGCCTATGCATGCTTACACCCACCAATCCAATGTTTTTAGTGAAGGCTAAATCCCTGAAGGGGGGTGAGCGAGTGCACACTTCAGGCAGAGGGGTGGGGGGGGGGGGAATCAGAGGTCAGTGTAGAGTATAGACAGGATGGTATAGTAGTGGATTAGTTAGTGCTTGTAATGCTGGGAGTGAGAGTAGGGAGCTCTGCAGATAAATGGCCATGCCATTTACAGCTACAGTACAATATACTCCCTCATGCTGCAGGCAGGCAGGCCCCTAACTATACCAGCAGATAGACGGGATTATTTGTAATGTTACATAGAAGTAGAATAGAGTAGAAGTCTTCGAATAGCTGTAGAATAAGTCTTAGTTACATGGTTGGGGAATTCAGACACACTAGTTGGCTCTGTTTATCAAGGGTCACCTGGTAAATGATTCTAATTGAGTGATTGTTATACAAAGCCTACTACCAATTGGAATCACAAGAAAGTTTTACCTTACCTGATTGTCTTACCATCGATATGAAGGAATACACATTTTAGTGTTCTAGAGGTAAACTATGGGGGAAATAAAGGTGCTACTGTAAACCGGACAATAGTRTATCCTACTCTAGTCACACTAAAGTTGATTTTGACAGTGCTGGTTTGGGGTTGTGTCAGCACACTGAACACCTGGTTACTACAGAGTATGTCTGTGAAAATGGATTCAAAAAAAAAAAAGTCAAATGAATTCATAATTGTATCAATTAAGACTGGTTCAATTAAAACTTAGTAAGTGTCTCTTTTGGACTGAGTTTGACGTTATGTCATTATGGCCCACTAAAAGTGGATACATGCATTGATATTTTTGATCCATTTATTCACAAACACTCAGTTAATGTTGGGAGGTTTGTCGTGAACCACACACACACACACACACACGCAGTGCGCACACACATACAGACAGACTACCGGTCAAAAGTTTTAGAACACCTACTCATTTAAGGGTTTTTGTTTATTTGTACTATTTTCTACATTGTAGAATAATAGTGAAGACATCAAAACTATGAAATACCACAAAAGGAAATATGTAGTAACAAAAAAAAATAAAAAAGTGTTAAATCAAAATATATTTTATATTTGAGATTCTTCAAATAGCCACCCTTTGCCTTGATGACAGCGTTGCACACTTGGCATTCTCTCAACCAGCTTCACCTGGAATGCCTTTCCAACAGTCTTGAAGGAGTTCCCACATATGCTGAGCACTTTTTGGCTGCTTTTCCTTCACTCTGCGGCCCAACTCGTCCCAAACCAGCTCAATTGGGTTGAGGTCGGAGATTGTGAAGGCCAGGTCATCTGATGCAGCACTTCATCACTCTCCTTCTTGGTCAAATAGCCCTTACACAGCCAGGGGGTGTGTTGGGTCATTGTCCTGTTGAAAAACAGATGATAGTCCAACTAAGCACAATCCAGATGGGATGGCGTATCGCGGCAGAATGCTGTGGTAGTCATGCCGGTTAAGTGTGCCTTGAATTCTAAATAAATTACAGACAGTGTCACCAGCAAAGCACYCCCACACCATAACACCTCCTGGGGAAATACACATGCGGAGAACATCCGTTCACCCAGACCGCGTCTCACAAAGACACAGCGGTTGGAACCAAAAATCTCAAATTTGGACTCCAGACCAAAGGACAAATTTCCACCAGTCTAATATCCATTGTTCGTGTTTCTTGGCCCAAGCAAATCTCTTATTATTATTGGTGTCCTTTAGTAGTGGTTTCTTTGCAGCAATTCGACCATGAAGGCCTGATTCACAGTCTCCTCTGAACAGTTGATGTTGAGATGTGTCTGTTACTTGAACTCTGAAGCATTTATTTGCACTGCAATTTCTGAGGCTGGTAACTCYAMTGAACWTRTCCTCTGCAGCAGAGGTAGCTCTGGGTCTTCCATTCCTGTGGCGGTCCTCATGAGAGTTTCATCATAGCGCTTGATGGTTATTGCAACTGCACTTGAAAAAACCTTCAAAGTTCTTGAAATTTTCCATATTGACTGACCTTCATGTCTTAAAGTAATGATGGACTGTCATTTCTCTTTTCTTATTTGAGCTGTTCTTGCTATAATAATGCTTTGGTCTTTGACCAAATAGGGCTATCTTCTATATACCCCCTACCTTGTCACAACACAACTAATTGGCTGAAACGCATTAAGGAGGAAAGAAATTCCACAAATTAACTTAAGGCACACCTTTTATTTGAAATGCATTTCGGATGACTACCTCATGAAGTTGGTTGAGACAACGCCAATAGTGTGTAAAGCTGTCATCAAGGCAAAGGGTGATTTGTTTAACACTTTTTTGGTTACTACATGATTCCATATGTGGTATTTCATAGTTTTGATCTCTTCACTATTATTCTACAATGTTGAAAATAGTAAAAATAAAGAAAAACTCTTGAACGAGTAGATGTTGTAAAACTTTAGACCGGTAGTGTATATACATGTTTTAGCTGGTGGCACACACAGGCACTACGTAACGTAAGGGGACAGAGGCACACCAGAGTCCCTACCTTCTCAGACCCAGACAGCTGAGAGAGAGAAACAAAACACAACGTATAGTGACAGTCACTAAAGCAAAGCCCATCTAGCACCACTAACATTACTGTCAATTGACTGAGGAAATAAACCAAGATAGCCATTGCAAACACTCACAGTCTCGCACACACACCACACACACGACAGAGCATGACATTCAGGTGACAGTGTCGAGGAATATTAAGTTTGTATAAAGTAAGGGTTCAAAATAAAAAGGGTTAAGGCTCATCATAAGATAAAATAAATTACAACGTTGGTTTGACAGTAGTTACAAAAATTCTTTAAAAACAAAAAAAAATCTATCCTTCAGTTGTAATAGCTACTTTGGGGTTTAGTTATTTAGCATTTGGATAAAGGCCAATTTTAGGGAAGTTTGGGTTGGATAAAGAATTGGTTCCTTTCTCTATGGGGTGAAGTTATTTTTTTAAGTTGTCAGATGACAGCCTGTGTGTTATTGTATACCGTATATGCTGTGTACGTGTGTGTGGATATGTGCGTCTGTGTATGCATTCATAAGTGCGTGTTCTCACCCGTCGGGACATTGTAGCGTTGGTCCTCTCCTTCAGCTGTGGATCAGTTGGTAGGTTGTTCCAGTCGATGTGAGGTGTGTCATATTTGTCCCTCAGCTTGGGACAGCTCTTAAACAAGAAGTCTATGATGAAGAATTTGATCCCTGCATACAGTCCTGAGAGCGAGAGGGAAAAAATGTCATATAATTTTAAAGTTGACAGTAATGTTGACAGTAATGTTGTAAAAGTACAATGATTGTACCAAAACATATGTTGGTATACTTTTTTTATCTACACGTTTTATGTATTTCATAAAACGTGTGTCTGCTGTAAACTAAATGGCTCAGTCAGTCTCCTTCCTCTTAAAGCCTCCACAGCCAACAACAGGGAACACACAGGAGAAGACCAATTGCTTTAGAGAGGAACAAAAAYTGTGCCAAGAGACAATGCCCTCGAGCAGCAAAGAGAATAAAGTGGTGTTTTTATATTGAATGTTACGTTACCATAGCATTTCACTCCGTGTGTGTGTGTGTGAGGGCTACAGCAGCGTGTGTATGATTGTGTGTGCGTGTACTCACCAATCATGAAGCCCACGAGTTTAAAGGGCAGTATGCAGGAGGAGAGAAAGGCAACCCACAGGCTTATGTAGAGCTTCTGAGTGATCTCAGGCTGCACCCACATGAACAGGCTGAACACACACACACACACACACACACACACACACACACACACACACACACACACACACACACACACACACACACACACACACACACACACACACACACACACACACACACACACACACACACACACACACACACACACACACACACACACACAGAGAGAGAGGGCGATAGCGAGAGGGAAACCGTTTGATCAACTATTCAGTCCAACTTAGAGAAAGAGAATAGAACGGTAAGACAGTGAAACAGCCATTTCTTACTTACTTCTTTATTTTCTCCAAAACATCCGCCATCTTACCAAAAAGGTTCTGTGAAAAAAGCCCAACAAAATGACTTTTATGAAACACACAATGTCAGAATGTGGTGTGTTTGCGTGTATGTACGCGTGCTTGTGTATGTGTGTGTTCACTACTACTGTACCTGGGCTTTTTGTGCAACGTCAAGCACTAACTGGAACTTTTCAGACACAGTCAAGTCATCCTTTGACGGTTCCTACATGAAACAAACCCAAAATTAAAAATCAGCTCATTCCATTCCAAAAAGGTAGGAAATACGACAGGCCACTTCCTGTGAGGTCAGAGGAAGTCATGTGAAAATGGGAGGTCTCTTACTATAGGATCCGTAATATCCGGCACAATGCTCCACTGAATCCTCCAACCTCTGAAAAGGAAAAAAAGGGAAGAGATCAAAATAAATGTAAAGATGTCAAAACTCTAAAGSAGGGATGGACAACTGGTGGCCCGCACCTGCGGATCAATTTCAATTCCTTTTTTTAGAACTCAGTCGGGGTCTCAACTTACTGTTGASAGTTAGAATAATAGAATACAMAACATTTGGTTGTGCATCAGTCAGTCACTCAGAATTCACTTAAATAWTTTTTTAGATTGGCAAGTTAGTCTAGCAGCCAGCTATCTACACTTATAGTAATCATTGTTGAATTACCGACAGGGGGGCACCCATTGATTTTATAAGTCACTCAGAATTCATGCAATTCTCTCTCTCCRCCCAATGGCAAAATGAGTAGAATTGCAGGAAATTAAATCTGCAACTTCAATTTTCCCTCTGCTGTCAAGAGGGCCGCTAAAAATGTTTTGTTCGCAAGGTGCGGGGAGGGTTAAAGTTTTGCTTAGGGTCCCCTAAAAGACTAGGGATGGCTCTGACTGCATGTGTGGGTATGGATGAGGGTACAGAGACCTGCGAGCCACTGCGGTCCCCCACGATGAGTTCAGATTTTTGGTGGCCCCCACTCCAATCAAAGTTGCCCATCCCTGCTCTAAAAGGACTCTGTGAAAATGAGTTGCCCCACATTAAATAAATAGGTACAGTGTRATTACATGTAATAGAGCATAGTATGAATTTATTGATCCCAACTTGGTAAGTATGAACAAAAATAAAAATGTAAAAGTGTTGGTCCCCTGTTTCATGAGCTGAAATAATGTCACCTAAAATTGTCCATATACAAAAAAAGCAAATTTCTTTCAAATATTGTACACACATTTGTTTACATCCCTATTAGTGAGCATTTCTCCTTTGCCAAGATAATCTATATACACCTGACAGGTCGGCATATCAAGACACAGATTAAACAGCATGATCATTACACAGGTGCACCTTGTGCTGAGGACAATAAAAGGCTGCTCTAAAAATGTGCAGTTTTGTCACAACACAATGCCACAGATGTCTCAAGTTTTGAGCGAGCATGCAATTGGCAAGCTGACTGCAGGAATGTCCAAGCTGTTGCCAGAGAATTTCATMTTAATTTCTCTACCATAAGCCGCCTCCTTTTGGAGAATTTGGTAGTACGTCTAACCGGCCTTACAACCGCAGATCACGTGTAACCACGCCAGACCAGGACCTCCACATCACCTGCAGGATCGTCTGAGACCAGCCACCCGGACAGCTGATGAAACTGGGTATGCACAACCAAAGAATTACTGCACAAACTGTCAGAAACCTTCTCAGGGAAGCTCATCTGTGTGCTCGTTGTCCTYACCAGGGTCTTGACCTGGCTACAGCTCTGCGTCGTAACCGACTTCACCTTCGATGGCCACTGGCACGCTGGAGAAGTGTGCTCTTCACGGATCAATCCTGGTTTCAACTGTACCGGGCAGACAGCGAGTATGGCGTTGTGTTGACGAGCGGTTTGCTGATGTCAACGTTGTGAACTGAGCGCGCCATGGTGGCGGTGGGGTTATGGTAGGGGCAGGCATAAGCTACGGACAACGAACACAATTGCATTTTATCGACAGCAATTTGAATGCACAGAGATACCGTGATGARATCCCGAGGCCCATTATTGAGCCATTCAACCGCCACCATCACCTAATTTCAGCATGATAATGCACAGCCCCATGTCGCAAGGATCTGTACCACCTTGCCTGGAAGCTGAAAATGTCCCCGTTTCTTCCATGGCCTGCATACGCAGACATGTCACCCATTGAGGATGTTTGGGATGTTCGTGAAATTTTTGCATGTTGCGTTTATATTTTGTTCAGTGCAAGACATGTGAGCCGAGTTGAGCAGTTGGAAATCCCGCTCACCGCTCTATCGCTCCACGAAAAACCGCTCCAAATAAGCTCCATTCATTAAAATTTAACYAACACCCACCTGTTTTTGTGACTATCTGGACCTACCAATTGGTTTTTAGGGTATTGAAACCAAACCATAAGGATTTGAATTAAAAGTATTTGAATAAACATCAAAAAGGTGAATGTAAGAAGCAAACAATTTCAAAAGAGGCTAACATGTCATATTAACCAGCATATAAAACAAGGTCAGGAGCCAGACAGGGAGCCTAAGAAGGAACGGCTAATAATAGGCTATTATATTTCAAGGCTATAGCCTGCAAATAAATACATTGTGAAGCATTTGCGAGTGCTACACAATAGGCTGGTAGGGACATAAAGCGCTCAGCATTTAAACATTTTGTTGGATTTAAATCATTAGTCTATAAATTGTGACTTACTTATACCATTTAAACGAAAAAAGGCTTATTAGTGCCTTTGAATACATTTTTTGAATACATTTTTAGAAACACGAGTTTGGCCAGTCTGTGGCTTCAGGCTCATGCGATGGTGCCTGGTGAGCTGGCCAGCAGCGGAGAATATTCTCTCCACACTTGCAGAGCCACTGGGGATGCTAAACACCCTTTTGGCCACTCTTGCCAGGCTGGGCAGAGATGCATAGTTGTTTTTTTATTTTTCTATATGTAGGCCTAAAGGTTTTTAAGCTAAATAACCCAATCAAAACGGAAAGCTGCTTGAACGTGGGAATATTCCAGGCCTATTGGGCGTCACTACAGTCTCTGGTTCGAATCCAAGCTGCATCACTTCCGGMCGTGATTGGGAGTCCCATAGGGCAGCGCACAATTGGCCCAGCATTGTCCGGGTTTGGCCGGGGTAGGCTGTCATTGTAAATAAGAATTTACAATGGAGAACCGACTTGCCTACTTAAATAAATGTTAAATAAAATTAAAATAATATTGGTTCAAAATCAATTTTGGCCTATTGTATAGGTAATAGAATGAAAATGAACAAAAAGTTTAAGAGATCAAATGTTTTGTTKATAAATACTTTGCTACAATGACACACTTTGTTACACACACACCTCACTCCCTTCTTTTAGCATGTGCACCTAGTAAGTACACCATCATGCTTTTTGGATACATGTCTTTTCAGATTCCACAATGATTCTTTAGTTGTGGACACTACATCAGCGCACCTTGATTTAGCATCTGTGTGTTTTATCAGTTTCTTTATGAAAATATTTAGTGAATACCATTTCAGTAGCTAAAGCAAGGGGCTATAGCAGCACACAAGTAAACTACAAATGCATGCTAGGGTGGGCATGCCCTGAGCTCATGAAATGAGCGCTGCTGGAGCAAAATTGGAGCGGGTGAGAAGGCCGACGCTCCAGCCTTTGGGAATTTCGCTCCACGCTCCAGTCAAAATGGGCACGCTCCACTACTCGCTCCAGCTCCACTCATATACTCTGGTTCAGTGTAGCTGCATCACTCATCATCATCATCAATAAATGAAAATGAATGTACAGTTCAGTGTAGTTGCATCACTCATTATCACCAATAAATGGCAATTTGTGTGTGGGTGTGTGTGTGTGTGTGTAGTATGCTTGTCTTACTTAGCAATGAGGTAATTCAAGGAGAGCCTCAGGATGGCCAAGAAGAGGAACATGGGGATGGCCCAGCCATGCCACGCAGCATTCATGTATATCTGAGACAGGAGGAAACACAAGTGACATTCATCATTATATACACTACCTAGCCTACATCATATTTCTCACAATCAGATTTAATTTAAGTCTTCCAAATGACAAGCGCTACTGAATATAGGAGATTTGGGACATTGAATGAGAGGAACTTGAAGAGACAAGCATTAGATTAGACATTTGGTCGATATCTCTATAGAATAGCATGTGTCAAAGCCTTGAGATAATGTTTACAGTAGTACATTTTTTAAATGTTTAATGAACCTTTATTTAACTAGTCAAACTTATACAGGACAGCTCACTAAAGGGATAGTTCACCCAAATTACATATTAGTTTCCTTACCCTGTAAGCAGTCCATGGACATGGTATGACAGAAATCCATGCTTTGGTTTTGTTTGCCTGGTGTCACGTTCCTGACCTGTTTTCTTTTGTCTGGTATTTATTTTAGTTGGTCAGGGCGTGAGTTGGGTGGGTTTGTCTATGGTTGATTTTCTATGTTGGGATTTTTGTGTTCGGCCTGGTATGATTCTCAATCAGAGGCAGCTGTCATTCGTTGTCCCTGATTGAGAATCATACTTAGGCAGCCTGCGTTTCACGTGTGTTTTGTGGGTGTTTGTTTCCGTGTTTGTATTCGTGCCACACGGGACTGTTGTCGGTTGTATTCATTTTGTTATTTTGTTTCATGTTAGTGTTCAGTTTCGATTTAATAAATTATCATGAGCACTACCCACTCTGCGTGTTGGTCCGATCCATGCTCCTCCTCGTCTGAGGAGGAGAACGACTATGACGACCGTTACACCTGGCCATGTTTCCAAATGCTAACTTATTACATGTGTGGCACAACTCCAATGCAAGTCAATGGTACCGATATTAGCATTTTTCGCACTTCATGTCCAAATCATCCTAAAGTTCCTCAAATTAATTGTGTAGCTCAATGAAGTTACTTTTAGATGATTTGTACACGACTTGCATATATCCCTTTAAAGACAGATAGGAGCAGTTGTACTCACTATGAAGGAAATAGCTGAGGTGTATACTGAGTGCCAGTTGGATAAGGCTGAGAGGTTCCTCATGAAGTTAGTTACCGGTCTGGCTCCTCGCTCTGGGAAAAAATAAATAAAAAATAAATCAGTCATCAACCTATTGTCACATTACAACAATATCTGACAACAGTAGCTCAATGGCAGAAAGTTCTGAGTGGGTATTAAATCAATAAATACTCACTGAGTCGCCTCATGTTTTCTGTTAGCCTGGAGAGAGAGAGAGGGACACACAATGGTAGATGAAACAACATGAACTTTAGCATGCCCTTTACACAGACACCACACCGTGGGGGAACAGAATTCTCAAACATCTCCTAAAAGAGCGAAATACTTCCTGCTTAGCGGAGGTGGCAACACCTCAACCCACTGATCATTCTGTTCATGAGTCACACAGCGGCGAGGAGGGAAGAATGAAGAGCTCAATCTATTTCTCTGTTCTCTCCATTCTCCACAAGGTCAGCTACAATACAGTGCATCCTTTATTTCTAGAGCTTTCTACCTGCGCTGCCAACTTTTATCCAATCCGTGAGCACTTCAAACTGTGTATGTATGCGTGTGTTTACAGTAGCCTCCTGCCTAAGGTCACAATCTGATCTGCGCTTAGCAGGAAAATGAGCCAAGTCCTAGACTGAACCCAGCTAGCTTCAAGTGGAGTAAAGAGGAGCATGACATATGAGTTGCATCTCATATGTCACCATTAGGAGTTTACCCCCTAATGGTAAAGGTTAGAATTGGGGGATAGTGAAGCTGATCCTAAATCAGTGCACCGAGGGCAATGTCTTATAGCCTCAGTCAATGGCTGCAGGGAGTTGTAGTGTGGTCAAACCACCACCAGAGGGCACAGACATTGTATTCACTCCCTGTGGCTAATCTGCCTTACACGACCTCCTACTAAACCCAGACAGGAAGGGCCTACCAGCCAATCAAATGTCTGAACATCACACTAATGTTTCTGTGAGTGTTACATGGTTTCACACCGTTTTAAAATGGCTTACTTCCTACTGAAAACCACACTGGTCATGTTGCTCATGCAGTGATGTGCAATGTATACAGAATGTCCAGATGTCTTGTGTCTGTATAGAATTCCCATCACTACCATTAAGGTTAGGGTAGAAGACTACTACTGTTTCTGTGAGTGGTAGCATACTGGCAATGAGGGGTGCAACAAATACACAATGTTCAGATAATGACTACTACAACAGCCTTTCAATGTGACTGTTGTTTTCACCACCTAGTTCAGTACGTAGAAATAATATTACAAGAACAGACATTGCCATTCAAAACCAATATTCCATGATGGGTGGACCCATTCATTCTATTTCTATGGTTTTGACAACACATCGTAGGAACACAACAATGTACCTTTTAGCACTTAGCGGTTCCTCCGCCTCCACAGTGTTCTCCTCCGGGACGAAGCGGAAGTCTTCTATGTAGACCCCCACCCTGTCGTAGAGCCACCTCCACGCCCGCAAGTACAGGGTCTCCCCCTGTGGCGGCTTCTCTTTGTCTGGAGGGGCCGAGTTGAAGATCATGTTGTCATTAGGCTTCTTTTTTKGGGTGGGTGTTTTATGTCATTGTATACTTGGAAGAGGACTCATGTATGTTCTTTTGTCTTTTATCTTGTTACTGAATATAAATAAACATACATTCAAAAGACAGAAAGAGGGAGAGCGAGAACAAGAGAGAGACGGGAAGAGAGGTTACAGGCAGCACAGGTTTATAATTAGTACAATGAAGTTGCCTCCCTGTCGGTTTGGCATTTCTGTTCCTAGATCTGTGCCTAAGGGCAACTTCTATAACTACCTGAAGCTGTTTATTGAAATGAAGACAGGTACAGAAGGAGATACAGGTATATAGATCTCCCAGTTAAGAAGCTGGTTTAATTTAGAGTTAATACCAAAGACCCATTAACCTAAATTACACACTGAGCTCCTTGTGTCTCTCTTACAGAAACAAATTCATGTACGCACACATACACACATTCTACATTTGGTGAGGCTGCTCTAACACTGTGGGCCTGTCTGGCCTAGATTAAAAACTTAGCCCATTTCCTAAAATAAACACCCTTGCCAGTGTCACCAGCACCTGAAGCTACTAGTCGAACAACTGGTTCTGGAACCCTAAAATAATGTATTTTCAAGAGATACTTCAACAGCTCCTCTCCCCCAACCCACGCACACAAACAGTGTATTCTTCCAGCCTGTTGACAGACAGGCTGCCTGGCAGTAATCTGTGCTCCACGCACACTAAAATATCTCTGCTAATGAGGATGTTCAGCACCCAGAAAGTGGTTTGCACTAAACACTGGTATTAAAGCTGCCTGTCCTTACTGCTGGGTTAGAGTTTTAATATGAATGGGGAAACTGTGTGTGAGGGGAAACAGAGAGAGTTTTTGAAGTCATTGTTTTGATATGAGAATAGCTGTTCATCAAATAACATTTTATTGGTCACATACACATATGTAGCAAATATTATTGGGGTTGTAGCGAAATGCTTGTGTTCCTAGCTTCCTATCTCCAAGTTTGAGGTGTGTGTGTGTGTATTCTGCATTGACTCAAGGGATTAAGGACAAGCCTGTGTGTGTGTGTGTGTGTGTGTGTGTGTGTGTGTGTGTGTGTGTGTGTGTGATTCCGTTTCAGGAATCTATGCGTATGTCACAAGTCACGACTTAACATGAGAGCCATTCATTTTTTTTGATGGTAGACAAAATGCCTTCTGGAACATGTGAACTTTCATGTGCCTTAACAAATTTGTATGCCATCTGTAAATACCAATAAAATTGTTAAAATTACGAGCCTTGATTGGCTGTGATAATGAGTGGGCTGGACATGCCGAGAGAGGAGTTCAGATTGGTCTGCTATATAGAACGCTGTCTATTTGGGCTGGTCAGTCTGTTGGTAATCCTGTCGAACGCGGCTTTAAAGAAATACATGTATTGTGTAGTAGAGCTGCATAAGTGTTGCTCTACACTTTCTGGAGGATCGAGTTTTAAAATCAGTGGAATTAGAGTATGATAGAGAAAACACCTGTCTCCGGATTACATCTTCAAACTTAGGGCAACAGTGGCATGGCATCCGTGACAGGGAGACGCTTCCATCGTGCATGATAGTGTGATCTTACACGTTTACCTAGCAAGCTAGCTACATGTCTTAAGCTAAAGTGTACTGTTAGCTAGCTAACATTAGCTGGATGGCTCCCTAGCTGACGTTATTATTCGTATCCCAGAGCCGTTTGCTTTGCTAGTTAGAGCCTAATGTTAGCTAGCCAACATTGAACCTGGTTGGTTAGCTCCCAGCAGATTCATGCAGGGTAACGTTAGTACAGTGGTTCTTCCTTATAAAAATGTTGAGCTTATGCTGCGGTCGTTCGTGATAGATGGTGGCATATTGTGGTAAATTGCATCATTCTGKCAACAATGGCTGAGACTTAAATAACGTGCCATGGAATTCTGCAGCACCCTGCAAGCTGTGCTGCAGTATGCCGCAACTTTTAAAGGAAGAACCACTATGTTCATTGTTGTTTAACTAGCTAACGTTAGCTGGCTGGCTCGTTCGTTAYATGACGTGTGTGATCTTACRCATTGTTTACCTAGCTAGGTTCATTGTTTACCTACTTAACTAGCTAGCTACAGTTGAAGTCGGAAGTTTACATACACTTAGTTTGGAGTCATTGAAATTCATTTTTCAACCACTACAAATTTCTTGTTAACAAACTATAGTTTTGGCAAGTCGGTTAGGACATTACTTCGTGCATGACACAAGTCATTTAAAAAAAAAATTGTTTACAGACAGATTATTTCACTTATAATTCACTGTATCACAATTCCAGTGGGTCAGAAGTTTACATACACTAAGTTGACTGTGCCTTTATACAGCTTGAAAAATTCCAGAAAACGATGTCATGGCTTTAGAACCTTCTGATAGGCTAATTGACATCATTTTAGTCAATTGGAGGTGTATCTCAAGGCATACCTTCAAACTCAGCGCCTCTTTGCTTGACATCATGGGAAAATCAAATAAAAATCAGCCAAGACCTCATTAAAAAAAATTGTAGACCTCCACAAGTCTGGTTCATCCTTGGGAACAATTTCCAAATGCCTGAAGGTACCACGTTCATCTGTACAAACAATAGTATGCAACTATAAACACCATGGGACCACACAGCCGTCATACCGCTCAGGAAGGAGACACGTTGTCTCCTAGAGATGAACGTACTATGGTGCGAAAAGTGCAAATCAATCCCAGAACAGCAGCAAAGGACCTTGTAAAAATGCTGGAGGAAACAGGTACAAAAGTATCTATATCCACAGTAAAAACGAGTCCTATATCGACATAACCTGAAAGGCCGCTCAGCAAGGAAGAAGCCACTGCTCCAAAACCACCATAAAAAAGCCAGACTACGGTTTGCAACTGCACATGGGGACAAAGATCGTACTTTTTGGAGAAATGTCCTCTGGTCTGATGAAACAAAAATAGAACTGTTTGGCCATAATGACCATCATTATGTTTGGAGGAAAAAGGGGGGGRTTTGCAAGCCGAAGAACACCATCCCAACCGTGAAGCACGGGGGTGGCAGCATCATGCTGTGGGGGTACTTTGCTGCAGGAGGGACTGGTGTACTTCACAAAATAGATGGCATTATGATGAAGGAAAATTATGTGGATATATTGAAGCAACATCTCCAGACATCAGTCAGGAAGTTAAAGCTTGATCGCAAATGGGTCTTCCAAATGGACAATGACCCCAAGCATACTTCCAAAGTTGTGGCAAAATGGCTTAAGGACAACAAAGTCAAGGTATTGGAGTGGCCATCACAAAGCCCTGACCTCAATCCCATAGAACATTTGTGGGCAGAACTGAAAAAGCGTGTGCGAGCAAGGAGGCCTACAAACCAGTGACACCAGCTCTGTCAGGAGGAATGGGCCAAGATTCACCCAATTTATTGTGGGAGGCTTGTGGAAGGCTACCCAAAACGTTTGACCCAAGTTAAACAATTTAAAGGCCATGCTACCAAATACTAATTGAGTGTATGTAAACTTCTGACCCACTGGGAATGTGATGAAAGAAATAAAAGCTGAAATAAATCCTTCTCTACTATCATTCTGACATTTCACATTCTTAAAATAAATTGGATTAAATGTCAGGAATTGTGAAAAACTGAGTTAAATGTATTTGGCTAAGGTGTATGTAAACTTCTGACTTCAACTGTACGTGTCTTAAGCTAAAGTGTACAACACGTGTTGAATATGGCCGGTGTCAGTAAACTTCGGCAAAAAAGCATAATGAAATTATTGCCAGCAGAGCTGGTTAGGCTGTTTTCATGTTATCCAGAGGTAAGCAAATCATTGGACAGAGCRTCAATTGTGCGCTCAGAAAGCAAAACGAGATGGGTGGGGCCAAAGCTTAAGAGGGTGTGAACAWTGCTGAATGGGTGAAGTCAAAGAAGAGCTCTTCAATCGATATGAAAACATTCAACGGCCATTTTCTCAAAAGGGAGTTTACAAGTTTATTAACTTTCAAAGCAGAATTACTTTCCCATTGTTCCTCAAAAATGCAGTGTACGACATACCATTTTGTAGCTCTGAGTCTCTACTTTTATCCAATGTAAAAAACACCATTTCAAATTTTGCTACATAAGATCGAATCCTGGTGGTGAGTCACATATATGAAATCCCCCATGGAGAAAATAGATTCTCCACCATCCTGAATCCCCCCCCCACACAGGGTTATTACAGTCTTCCAAGAATAGTCATCCCTACACACTCCCACTGTAAAACACACACATCCACATATCCCAGTCCTTCAGAGTCAGAGCAAAAGTCAGTTCCTCCCCCTGTTCTGTCTCCTGTCCTTTTCYCTTCAGCTCTACAGTCCCACTGGCTTCAACCTGAGTCCTGAACACCTTCCCACAGTCTCTCAGTCCCTAGCTGCCCTGTGGCCCTACAAACCCTTTTATTTCAGTGATCTATGAGAGTTACTGCTGTTTCTGACAAAGGTTTCTTCTGACCCAAAGCTTGAAAGCTTAGCACGTTAAATACCGAAACTGGCATCTGATTTTAGTGACTTTTCTACAGATTATTCCCTTATCCTTTTCAGTCTTTGCAGATCTGAAGGACTGGGATAGGTGTGAGCAGTATCAATCCGGTCTCTTCAATTCCATAAACAGTAAAGGTAGGGGCAGTTTTTGGTGTACACTAATCAGCAGTCATAGGTGTTACGTCATAGTCCACTTTCTGCCTTGCTTACCTGTGTCTTTGCCATTGGCAGCAGGCGTTGGAGACGGGGGTTTACGGGCAGGCTGTGGCGGCGAGTCTTCCAAACTGATAGAAGTGTAGAAAAAGAGAGGAGAAAGACAGAAAGAGTGAGTCTTTGCAACACTATGTAAACAAACATTCATGAGCTTTATGCACCCTAAGATTTTGGTAATGTGTCTTCATGCCCCCTCTATGGCCTTGTGGACCTTACTGTAAGGCCAAGGAGACATTCCACATGGTGTCCTTTTGGCAGGAGCTAAAATGCCACTGAATCCATTCTGAGTAGACTGGGTGAACCCGAAGCTTTACTTAAAAGGAAAATTCCACCCAAAAACGCTATTTTGGTATTTGCAGCATTTCTGCATTTTGAAAGTTATACATGTTAAACTTGATTGTTGACATGCAAAACATGTTTGGGACTACATCAACAATGGACTAATGAAACAAATACCAAAAAGATAGTTTTGGGACACAGAAGTGAACGTCCCAAGACTAACATAACTGCTGCGCCATGCTCTGCGCTCTGATATAGAAGCGCGTGATTTGGTTATGACACATACACAAACACTACAGTGAGCACACACACAGGTCCTTGAGGAATTCCCTGCCATGTGCCAACCAAGCTGCAGGGGCAGCTATTTATACCCACTGCAGCCCAGGGTGATCCACCCCACCAAAGGACAACTCACTGGGGTAGGCAGGATGGTAGGCAGGGAGTGGAGGGTTGCAGCACTGAAGGTAGCACAGACAGACAGAGTGAAGTGACTAACTAAGTGTTCTCTAAGCAAGCAACACTTAGAGAATGAGACGACACACATTTTTCCCCTCACTCTCTCCATCACACACCTGGATTTTAGCACCTCGTTCATCCTCAGTTCGAGGTCGAGCCTCTTCCCTCTCTCTCTCTCCAGCTCTTCCTTTATCTTCTCCACATTGGTTTCCTCTCGTAGCTTCCTCAACTCCTCTTCTGAAAAACACACACACACGACTGGTATCATCGCAATTCAATGGCTCAAGCTTGAGACGAATGTGGCAGGGTCTACAGTCAATCACGGATTACAAAAAGAAAACCAGCCCAGTCGCGGACATCGACGTCTTGCTCCCAGACAAATTAAACAACTTCTTTGCTCGCGTTGAGAACAATACAGTGCCACTGACACGGCCCGCTACCAAAGCSTGTGGGCTCTCCATCTTCGTGGCCAACGTGAGTAAAACATTTAAATGTGTTAACCCTCAAGGCTGCCGACCCAGAAGGCATGCCTAGCCGCGTCCTCAGAGCATGTGCAGACCAGCTGGCTGGTGTGTTTACGGACATATTCAAACAATCCCCATCCCAGTCTGTTGTCCCCATTCTTCAAGATGGCTGTCCCAAGAAATCTAAGGTAACTGAACTAAATGACTATCGCCCCATTGCACTCACTTCTGTCATCATGAAGTGCTTTGAGAGACTAGTCAAGGATCATATCACCTCCACCCCACCTGACACCCTAGACCCACTCAAATTTGCTTACCGCCCCAATAGGTCCACTAACGATGCAATCGCCATCACACTGCACTATCCCATCTGGACAAKAGGAATACCYATGTAAGAATGCTGTTCCCTGACTACAGCTCAGTTAACACCATAGTACCCTCCAAACTTGTCCTTAAGCTCGAGACCCTGGGTCTGAGGGGCCGCCCCCAGGTGGTGAAGGTAGGAAACATCTCCACCCTGCTGATCCTCAACACTGGGGCCCCACAAGGGTGCATTCTCAGCCCTCTCCTGTACTCCCTGTTCACCCATGACTGCGTGGCCATGTACGCTTCCAACTCAATCATCAAGTTCGCAGATGACAAAACAGTGGTAGGCCTGATTACCAACAATGACGAGACGGCCTACAGGGAGGAGGTGAGGGCCCTCGGAGTGYGGTGTCAGGAAAATAACCTCACTCAAGGTCAACAAAAAGGAGATGATCGTGGACTACAGGAAACGGCAGGGTGAGCACCCCGTTCCTTGGCGTACACATCACGGACAAACTGAAATGGTCCACCCACACTGTTAAACAGCCATCACTAACAGAGAGGCTGCTGCCAACATACAGACTCAAATCTCTGGCCACTTAAATAAATGGACTTAATAAAAGGTATCACTAGTCACWTTAAATAACGCCACTTTAATAATGTTTACATATCCTACATTACTCGTATGTATATACTGTATTCTATAACATCTACTGCATCTTGCCTATGGGGCACGCCATCGCTCATCCATACATTTATATGTACATATTCTATTCATCCCTTTACATGTGTGTGTATAAGGTAGTCGTTGTGAATTTGTTCGATTACTTGTTAGATATTACTGCATAGTCGGAACTAGAAGCACAAGCATTTCGCTACACTCGCATTAACATCTGCTAACCATGTATATGTGACCAATAAAATTTGATGACGATCATCAGATTTCTTTACCCTCTTTGTTAATGCACATACAGACAGATATGTAAATTGTATTCTGGAATCTATTTGTCTTTGTTCAAAATCTGGTAAAAATAAAATATGAAAACCCAAAACATTTGAGATGTTCCGGATCACATTGTCACATCTTKACATGGGGCCGTTTCAGAATAATAACTGTGTTATTCTGGTAGCTTCTGTGCTGTGATACAATTTCAACCCCTGCAGACTGCAGTACAGAATGATAATCACGGGATGAGATTGTGATCCTCTTACATTGTCCCACTTGGCTCCTTTCACTGCTCTGCCCTGTACCCTGAGCAGAGCCACAGAGGTTACAGAGTGATCGAGGTGCTAAGAGGCTGGTCACTAGTCAATACACACCTGACAGACGAGAGGAGACTCTGGTAATTGTTTCACTAACGTCCTGTTTCTTTCTCGTTTCCTCACTTTTTCTTTGTCTCTCTCATCCTCTTCTTTTCTTACTGACCACTTTCCCTCCTTCCCTCTCTCCTCGCCTGGCTGACTCCAGTAGTGTCAGGTGTCATCGGGTGACTGGGCAGACCATGCCTCCTCTTAGCCCCATGCCGGAGCTTAGCCCTGTGTTCCTGCTCACCTTTTGTCCCTGCACACACACAACCACAGAGCCTCATGAATACTGGGAGAGAGAGGGCAGCTCCTCTCACAGACTGGAGGCACATGGTTAACGAACATGAACTGATACACAAAACGACGCCGGATTCAAAATAAGTTGTCTAGTTGTCAATTTGTTGAGGTAATCTGAAGAGATTTCGCMCCATCCTTCCTGAAGCACCTCCCACATGTTGGATTGGCTTGATGGGCACTTCTTACGTACTATACGRTCAGGCTGCTCCCACAACAGCTCAATAGGGTTGAGATCCGGTGACTGTGCTGGCCACTCCATTATAGASAGAATACCAGCTGACTGCTTCTTCCCTAAATAGTTACTGCATAGTTTGGAGCTGTGCTTTGGGTCATTGTCCTGTTGTAGGAGGAAATTGGCTCCAATTAAGCGCCGTCCACAGGGTATGGCATGGCGTTGCAAAATGGAGTGATAGCCTTCCTTCTTCAAGATCCCTTTTACCCTGTACAAATCTCCCATTTTACCACCACCAAAGCACCCCCAGACCATCACATTGCCATCAYCATGCTTGACAGAGGGCGTCACGCACTCCTCCAGCATCTTTTCATTTTTTCTGCGTCTCACAAATGTTCTTCTTTGTGATCCGAACACCTCAGACTTAGATTTGTCTGTCCATAACACTTTTTTTTCAATCTTCTGCAAGGCTGTAATTGCTGCAAATGGAGGATTCTTTGACAAAAGCAAAGTTCGAAGGACACAATTCTTTCAATTAAAAATCATTATAACCTTGTCAACGTCTTGACTATATTTCCTATTCATTTTGCAACTCATTTCATGTATGTTTTCATGGAAAACAAGGACATATAAAATATGGGGGATTGGAAATTACGCAGACAAATACATTTATAGAAGCCACAATCAATTTGCAATATAAAAAAWATATATTTTAAAAAAGTACTGGAGGAGACGACGAGATGAGCAAGATCCAGTCCATCTGGGAATCAGAGTTGTCAGTTGAAAACAATAGAAGCCATACTCTTTGTTCGGGGGCAACAGAGCTACGTGAGGGGATCCACCGCCCTTATACAAATGGTAAGGAATGGTAGGGTAAACACTGCCATACTGTAGATCAATGCTGAGGTGACTGTTGTCAAAACTAATATCAGTGATAAAAATAGGTGGCCAAACGCTGATCGGCATTCGCGGTGAGTTAAGTAACGCTCCCCATATTTTCAATGCAATTTTTTTTCCAGCAAAAGGTGGATAAAAGCAACAACAACAAAAAAGGTGTAGAAACAGTGTTTACCCTTCACTAGACCACTGTCTGTTGTTGTGCGTAGGCTCACCGCTCATGGTACTTATTGTCTATGGGAATGTCAATTACAGTAAAGAAACACAGCTCCACAGCCTGTGGAACTAACATCCATTATAAATGACTACCCACATCACAACACTCGTCTCCATACAACTACTACGGTACAACGTCCTGTCACACACCAGTCATAACTCAGTGGTTGACTTCATGCTAGAAGCTACACACATATTAATGGAACCCCCCCATATAGATAATGGTATTACTTTACTCCACAGCCTTTGATCAGTCTTTCTCTGAATAGTGCTGCGCCAAAAAAAACATGCTGCTACTAACGTACCATCTTATTCTGAGTCGACTATGTACTGAAGCAACCTTACATAGCAATCATGCTAGGCTGTACAGTGTGATTAGACAGACATGTCACCAGGATCACCCTCAGATCCCAAAACAGCACTGCGACACTAGGGGTCAAAATCAAAACAGAACAAATCAGAGGATGAGAGACAAAAAAAGTAAGTAAACCGATCAGTAGATGTCCACCCCCGGTGAAGAGGGGGGGGGCAGAGAAAGGTTGACAAAGAACGAAAGAGATTGAGAGAGAAAAAGAGCAGCTACTCCCACCTGTAGGGCTACATGTATAATTCAGTTTCCTCTACCACCATCTCCTTAATTATCTACCATAGGAGATTTATACTACCGCAGTGTCACTCTTCTCGCTCTCCATCACTCTCATTTCTACCGGTTAACCCTCAAACAATAATACCCTTTGAGATAGAGCAAAGATTTCACTCCAAACAATCAATGGAAACATGATTGTCAACTTACAAAAATATAAAAAAAGGCACAATTTCAAAGATTATACAGAGTTACAGTTCATATAAGGACAATCAGTCAATTGAAATKACTAGGAATACAGATACTAAGGATCTGTTGGTCACAGATACCTTAAAACTAAACGTAGGGGCGTGGATCAGAAAACCAGTCAGCATCGGTTGTGACCGCCATTTGCCTCATGCAGCGTGACACATCTCCTTCGCATAGAGTTGATCAGGCTGTTGATTGTAGCTTGTGGAATGTTGTCCCACTCCTCTTCAATGGCCATGCGAAGTTGCTGGACATTGGTGGGAACTGGAGCACGCTGTTGTACATGTCGACCCAGAGCATCCCAAACCTGCTCAACAGGTGACATGTCTGGCCATGGAATAACTAGGAAATGTTCAGCTTCAGGAATTGTGTACAGATCCTTGCGACATGGGGCCGTGCATTATCATGCTGAAACATGAGGTGATGGYGGCGGATGAATGGCACAACAATGGGCCTCAGAATCTCATCACGACATTCAAATTGCCATCGATAAAATGCAATTGCGTTCACTGTCTGTAGCTTATGCCTGCCCATACCATAACTCCACCATGGGGCACTCTGTTCACATCAGCAAACCACTTGCCCACACAACGCCATATAAGTCGGCTGCCATCTTCCCAGCACATTTGAAACTATCTGTGAAGAGCACACTTCTCCAGCATGCCAGTGGCCATTGAAGGTGACCATTTGGCCACTGAAGTCGGTTACGACGTCGACTGCAGTCGGGTCAATTTCCTGGTGATGAACATGCAGATGAGCTTCCCTGAGACGATTGACAGTTTGTGCATAAATTCTTCGGTTGTGCAAACCCACAGTTTCATCAGCTGTCCGGGTGGCTGGTCTCAGACGACACCACAGGTCCTGGGCTGGCATAGTTACACGAGGTCTGTGGTGGTAAGGCAGGTTAGACATACTGCCAAATTCTCTAAAAACAGTATTGGAGCCAGCTTATAGTAGAGAAATTAACATTACAGTCTCTGACAACAGCTCCGGTGGACATTCCTGCAGTCAGCAAGCCAATTGTACGCTCCCTCAAAACTTGAGACATCTGTGGCATTGTGCTGTGTGACAAAAAATGCACATTTTAGAGTGGCCTTTTAATGTCCCCAGCACATGCTGTTTAATCAGCTTCTTGATATGCCACACCGGTCAGGTGTATAGATTATCTTGGCAAAAGGAGAAATGCTCAATAACAGGGACATAAACACATTTGTGCACCACATTTGAGAAAAATAACCTTTTTGTGCATATGGAACATTTCTGGGATCTTTTATTTCAGCTCATGAAACATGGGACCAACACTTTACATGTTGCGTTTATATTTTGTTCAGTATAAGCATGTGTGGATGGAGGGTAGGTCACTATAGGGTCGGCAGGTAGCGTAACGGTTAAGAACGTTGGGACAGTAACCGAAAGTTTGCTGGATAGAATCCCAGAGCTGACGTTATGGGACACCGGTCCGGTAAAAATTGGTGCAACCAAATCATGTGCTGTGGCCATCAACTGAAAGTTAGTTGCACCAGTGCCACCCGTGGAAAAAGTTAGTCTCGACTAGAGCCCTGCGTGGTATAAGTAGCTTAGTTGTGACCTCGTGCTAAGTGCCAGAGAATGCCTGTAACCCTATTAGACATCAGCTGACAGGACAGAGAGGCARGCTAGGTAATAAGAGAGAAGCATGCTGGGTAATGTAACAGAAAGGCCTCCGTCCCTCTCCCCATGCTTGTGTAATGGGTATTGAATGACTGGAGTAATCAGGCAGAGCCAGTTACTCTGTCACTCTTCATCCCGTCAGCAGGTCAACGAGTTGGACCCAACACTGGGCCTGCCTGCCCTAAGCCCCCACCCCCTTTACCCCCCTAAACATCTAGGGTAGATCAACCGAGGATGCTTTTACATCCACTCTCCCCATTCCACCCCTTCCTTGTGGGCCTGAAACAAGTTCAAAATAAAATGTAAAAATATGCTGGRCTTTATTGTTTAGCTGAGATTATTCTTTACGGAGCCAAGTATATTTGGGGGGCTCGGGAGGCGCCTGAGGGGCGCAGCGGTCTAAGGCACTGCAGCTCAGTGCAAGAGGCGTCACTGTAGTCCCTGGTTCGAATCCAAGCTGTATCACATCTGGTCATGATTGGGAGTCCCATAGGGCAGCGCACAATTGGCCCAGCGTCTTCCAGGTTTGGCCGGGGTAGGCCGTCACTGTAAATAAGAATTTGTTCTTAACTGACTTGCCTAGTTAAATAAAAAAGGTTMAATWWTTTTTTTTTTTATCACAACTGTCCAGGCCTCAATTGCTACTTGACCAGCATCATTCACTCTCATTGTCAATCATTCTAAATGTTCTAACAGTGACTGGGGCGATTGCCATCGAAGTGTCAAATTTTTTTTGAGGCAGTGCTGCCTGCCAGTAGTAAGTCTGATTGATTGAAAGATTCATGGAGCTACTGAAGTTTAGTAACATAGTAGATGCAACGCATTGAATATTTATGTTCATGCACCTCAGAATGAATTTTGTAACTTTGTCCCAGAAGCATTTAACTGTAGTGCACTCCCACATTATATGAAGGAATGTGCCTACCTGATTTAGGTGGAACAGTAAACAGTTGGGTCAAATTTCATTGTAAAACATTTCCTTGTATTTAAAACACCAGTCTGTGAACAAMATTAAAATGTTTAAATTGATGGTTTGGATTACGGGATGTCAAGACTATATTTTTCCATATTCTGTTCCAGTTAAAGGGTTGTTCAGATTCACTTAGATCTGTGGACCATACTTTTTAAAATGGCTAGCTCAGAATATAAGCTTTCCAAACGTTGTTTATATATTAGAGATCAATCCTTTCGGGAGGACAGAGAATTTATTTMTAAATCCCATCATTGGATGGTTCGGTAGTTGGGTTTCCCTAAATTKTAAAAATAGGAGAAAAAAAACACTGAGAAACATTGTGAACACCTGCTCTTTCCATGACAGACTGACCAGGTGAATCCGGGTGAAACCTATGATCCCTTACTGAGGTCTCTCGTTAAATCCACTTCAATCAGTGTAGATGAAGGGSAGGAGATCGATTAAAGTCTCAAGACAATTGAGACATGGATTGTGCATGTGTGCCATTCAGAGGGTGAATGGACAAGACAAAATATTTAAGTGCCAGGCTCACCGGCTTGTGTCAAGAACTGCAACACTGCTGGGTTTTTCCACACTCAACAGTTGCCCGTGTGTATCAAAAATGGTCCACCACCCAAAGGACATCCAGCCAACTTGACAACTGTAGGAAGCACTGGAGTCAACATGGGCCAGCATCCCTGTGGAACACTTTTGACACATTTTCCATGCACGAATTGAGGCTGTTCTTAGGGCAAAAGGAGAGGGGGTACAATGCAATATTAGGAAGGTGTTCCTAATGTTTGGTATACTCCGTGTATATGAGTCTTTAAAATCTTGGAATGTTCTAAAATCATTGTGTCCATGATTTCGGCAAAGGGTACAGATTCCAACTGGAGGCTGCCCTCCAGTTCGCAAGGCATTATTGTGAAATATTGGAGCATAGCATGCCATTTTGATTCCCAGTTACATTGTCCTTCAATTTTGCGCCAAATAGAAATTGTGAGAGCAATAATTGGAACAAGGCGTAGTTTACATTGGTTAAGGGATATATCAGTAAAGACCACCTCTTCCAGGGTAATAGGAGACACCATATGTCTTTATACCCAGCCCAGGGAGCGGAAGAATCATGTCTAAACCAATTTAGGATGGGACAAAATGCTAGTGCCTGGAAATACTCTTTAAAATACATTTTATACAGAAGTGATAATTAAATAGAGCTATGAATACAATGGAAAGCACACCTGTGCTCCAAGCAGAGAGAACAGATGCACTAGTGTGCTTCGCAAACACTTAAGCTTTAGAATCATRAGTGCAGTTTACCCTGGGTCACCAAGGCACAGTAACAGAGCRTGTCTGTTTCACTTCCTTCTCTGGCCACAACGAACCCCAGTACAATGCCTTAAACCCAGGCACAGAGTCATGCACAAATGTCATGTTTGTGGTTCAAGTGTCCTTAAATAGCGAAGACATTCTGTAACATGCCAGAGTGTCTCTCCTGTTCCCTTCACTAACCAGCTGAGAAGAAACTGATTTGCTGTTCGAGTGCAATCTCCTATGAATCCATATCCCACTCATCCACACACAGTGGGGAAGCTGAGCCCTCCAGTTAGAGTGCTGTGCCTCACACCCCAGAGCTGCTGGTCTAACCAATAAACTGACATCTACAGAGACAGAGACAGGCTAGGAGACGGTTACCCAGAAAAGACAGGTAAAATATTCTGTGGCTATCGAGACAGACAAATGGGTCATATGAACCTACTGACGTTGAGGGAGACAGAGGTCTTATAAACAGATAGGTCATGTTAACTTACTGAGGTTGCTCTTGCGAGATTTAATCTAGGCCGCTGCAGTCCTCCATCTCCTCTGACCCCCCCCCAGACCCACTGAACCAACCCGCTCACCTCACATACACAGCCAGCACCCTGCTGTGTTAGGATATTGACTGACACCGCAGGATCCCACTCTCCAACCGGGCTATGGTATTGACCAAAACCAGAAGCAACCCAACACACCTAAGAAAATACCCGCCAGCACTCTGATACAGGCCCAAACTTCGCTGAAGTCGGGATTCAGTGGAAGGTTACTGCCTAACGGACCTGACCCCAATCAACTCAGAATCTCCCTGCACTCAAATACAGCTCCCAGTCAGCCTGTCTAGGTGTCAAGTTTATAGCCTAGCTTCACACAGCGACAGGTCAGTACATGGTGTACCAAACAAACAACCTCACAGCTGATCAAAACTCCAGGTCAGATAATGTGGGTCTGGTCTGCTTTGAGCTGGTCACAGTTGGATCCTATAGCACAAACACAAGAGGCTTTGCAGTCTGCAGAGTTAGAGATGGAGCCTTGTAGAGTCCCTAAAACAGCCTGGAATCTACCAACCAAGTACGTTGAAGCCATACACCACTCCCCTCCCATGAGGTCTCCCTACAGAACCTCAGGACCCCTGTACTAGTCCGAGGCAGTGTTCAGTGTGTATGCAAGCAGATAAATACATTTACCTCACATCTAGGCWTAAAGAGCCGGGGGAAGGAAAAGTACTGCATGAGATTATACCAGCAGAACAATGGGTCCATTCACACACAGAGACCTGCTGCTGGTGCACTGTTGTTTATTGTTCACATTCTGTACAGAACTTAACAYGCCAACGACTGACTGACGAGGATCAGTAGTTAGTGCAAGACGGCACTATCCATGCATACATCAATAAAAATAAACACATGGTAGCGTTATGTACTGTATAGTATGTAGTCATCAGTTTAAAACACACAAGAAAGCTGATTTGACCATCGGTAGGTGGGGACATTTAGAGATCGTGATTGGCTGATCTGTTAACCCCGGCAGACATGGAAAGCCCATGTACTCATACACACACAGGGTCCATCTGTTTATCAACACARACCCTACAGGTCACAGGGACACTGCACTATTGACCCCAACGTCACCATGCCTCATGCTACTGTTGATTTCACTGCTGTCCTGACACAACCCAAATGCAATCCATACAGAGCCAGAGGGGGGGAAGATTCGTTTTTTCCCTATACTGTATGCATTCTGGCTGTGGAACAGTTAGTTCTGTTTGTGACTGATCAATATTCTCCTCTAGCTAGCTGCCCTACTTCCCACTTGGTCATATAGACACACACACACAGTTTAGAACTAAACAAGGTTATGACAGGAACATTATGGCAGGAAATGGTGATAATAAAGGAAACATTGTTCAGAAGTAAACACATTCTCCAAGCGTTGTGGACTAATGGATGTGCGCATGTACTGTACTCAACATTTAATGACACCAGGGCCAAGCTTAGCGCATTGCACACAGCTAGCATGGTCAACGAGTAGCACAAGGCCGATAGGAATCATTCCCACAATTGACAGGACAAGCTTTGCAAGTGTCGTGTCTGTGACCATCATTAAAATGTGAAGACTTATTTTATCAAATCATTTCTGTGTAATTATTAATACGTGATTAAACTAAATCATGTAAACTTTAATTAACTAGGAAGTTGGGGCACCCCGGGAAAATGTTTACGACATGTTTCTATTTCCCGAATCGACTTCAGATATTTTCATATCTTATCGATTAGTCTCATATTAATATACCATTATCGCAGTCTCATTTCTGAATATCGCAAACCCTTGGATATATGCACGAACCCTAGTCTCCATAATGAATCAACGATATACACATAGTTAGTAAATAAATAATTAAACCTAACTAACCAAATCACAGAAATACATAAACAATATAGTTATTGGTTACTATCAATGCATTGTGTTAAGTCCCTAGTGGGCTAAAGCAGTATGACGGCTTGGTAGACAATGGAAAGGGGTGGGGACAGAAAGAACGAGAAAGACAAAATGGATTCACTACACACTGTTGATAATTATATTCATTGAAATGCTAATCCTYTGCACATGAACGGCCGCTCATTCGAAAATAATTGCAAGGTATATATTTACGACCGCATGTCGTCTCCTCTGTTGGAATCACCGGTCCGTCTGCTGGAGAGTCAGTTCAYCAGAGWTTCTCTGGTTAACATCCCCAGAAGTCACAATGTATTTCATGGTTGTAGCCTTCTCAGCRGCTCTGGATAGTGTCTGTTGTAMTGGAAACGTCAGGCGTACAGATGGCCGTTGCATAGAATAGATTCTTCCGCGGTTGTCGGTATTCTAGTACTAGGGCTTACGTAACTTCCAGGTGCAGACTAGTAATTATACGTCTAGGATTTGCTCTTCTTCTGTAGTGATCGATAGTCTCAGAGTTGAACCATTTCCAGCCGTGTAGCCAACACTACACACAGTCTGGTCTCCTGGGCCTATAGAGTTGTAGCCATTTCAACGTAGGGACTCCGTCCCGGCRTTGTTTGACTTCAGTTTGTAGTTTTCTTAACCATTCCAACATGTAGCAACAGCTCCATATTTTCTGGTCTAATGTACATTTCGACAGGAGTGGGTTTTATACTCACTGAGAAAATGGCGATCCTTGACTCCGACATAATGTCTATGCTCACTTGGTTAACTTTATATGAAAACCTTCTAAATGAGAAAGTATGGGTTAACATCACATCTTTTCACAAATAGTCTCACGTTTAATCATATACATTTCACAATATTTAGATGTGAACCCCATAATTAAAGAAGTGTACCCAACCAAAAGACACCGTAATGAGTGTTCTGTCCTTCATGAGATCACCAAATGAAACACACTCGACATGACTGTCCACGGACCACTCCCACATTCTCAAAAATAGAAATATTGTTTAATTATTCAAACTTTTGAAGTCCAAGGGTCTCTCTGTGTTCCACAGTTTACATTCCAATCTCGAACACGACAGAGCATAGAGGCAATGTATATTATGACCGCCATAAAACAGCCGACGTCCCGCTCTCCCCCTCTATGAGAGAGAGCACGCTGTATTACAGCCTGTCGACAACTTGGCTGGTAAGCCTGTCGACATCTCGTTTAGATGGGGCCTCCCGAGTGGCACAGCAGTCTAAGGCAGTGCTAGCTGTGTCACTACAGATCCTGGTTCGAATCCAGGCTGGGTCACAGCCGGCTGTGACCGGGAGACCCATGAGGCGGCGCACAATTGGTCCAGCGTGGTCCGGGATAGGGGAGGGCTTGGCCGGCTGGGAAGTCCTTGACCCATCAAGCGACTACTGTGGAGGGCCAGGCGCATGCACGCTGACACATGGTCGCCAGGTGTCTGGTGTTTCCTCCGACACATTGGTGCGGCTGGCTGTGTCATTGTGTCATGCAGCAGTGCGGCTTGGTGGGGTCATGTTTGGAGGACGCACAGCTCTTGATCTTCGCCTTTCCCGAGTCCATATGGGAGTTAGTGATGGGACAAGACTAACTACCAATTGGATAACACGAAATTGGGGAGGTAAAAAAAAAAAAGACGAAAGCAAATGGAATAATTGTTGGGCTAGCTAGCTACTCAACACCCTGCTACTACAACGCAAAGTTGTGAGAGACACGGGGTAACGTGATCTTSAGCCAGGTAAGCAGAAACAGACAGCTTTATTTACCAGGGTGGTGKGAAATAAATACAGTCTTTATACTTTCGGTGTAGTGAAAGTAGAGCTAACAAAGATGCTAGCTAGCCATCGCGTCAAATACCGAGTAGTGACTCGGTTTGTAAACCAAGAACTCGAGGTAGAAACACACAGCTAGGTCATCTTTTACAGGATAATTTTAAAAAGGGATGGTGCTTTTTTTTTTTTTTTTGTAACACTTGGAAAAAAACGGCACCGCTCGTGTTAGCCAAACAAACTGAATGGGGGTGCCATTAGCCCACTAGCTAACAAAGACATGGGAATGTTCAGTTWACTCTGAACGGTGGGAACCGATGGTGAGCTAGAGACCACAGGTAAAAGTAACCAAAACTAATGGAAACCTGCTATAGGCGGGATGCTAAAGCAGTGGCTAGCGAGCTTTCAATGCTAATTGCATGTAGGCCACAGGGGAACTGTAGCTAGCCGACTACAAAAAGTGCTTCTAACAAGCTCACTTCAAATCGGTAAAGTGAAGCTGAAGTTAACAGAATTCCTGAAAATAGAAAAGAAGCCACTCAAYGCTCCGTGGTGKGTGGCATCTCCCAGGAAGGGTAGCGGGTGTTTTGCAACAGCGAATGGTGATCCTAGTGAAATATCAAATCCACACCGAAATGAACATTTAAGAGCTAGTTTTCCGAAGAAAGCTACTTAACGAGCCAGTAACCAAATAGACTTGTGAAGAGGCAAAGAATGAAGAAACCAGGGCATTGCAGGGTGTTATATAGATTGGCCTGTTAGAAGTGCTTGAATGAGGCTTAACCAATGACCCATAGTGAGATCKGAGTTGACTGAAAGAACTACAATTATATTCTATATACATTAAACTACTTGATTACTGGCGGTATATGMCCATGTTATCATCATTCATATAACYTATTGAATATAGTTTAACTGCTGTGTGTCYTTTGCAGCATTATTACAGTATTATCCTGCTGACAACCAGGGAAATGCATGCCACTGTAAATAGCTAGAGATAAGACATACGGCTGGGAGGAGGATGCTGCTAGGTTTGCTGCTGCCTACTGTTTTATGTATTGAGCTAAACTCCTTATATAATTTAAACATCCATTGTGCAATGTCGTGATATCTGCAGTACCTTATGCTTAAAGGAGSCATCTGCCTGCAGAACGCAGGCTGCAGAGTCAAGAAGGACAGACACACCCCCGACAACCACACATAACAGGCTGCAGCGGTGGAAACCAAACCAATGACTGTGCAGAAGCGGAATATGCAGAACAGGGAGGTACACGAATTAACCAACCCACCTACCTACTATGATCATCTTAAAAATCGACTAGTAAGCACAAAACACAGTTTGTGCCTCCAACAATGACTCAGCCTCTATCAGATGAAACCCTGATAAAGGCAGCATAGCTATCAAAACTATACCAGGTATCTATTACATGTATTGCAACTGAGCCCCGGAGTGTTTCCGCTTCTCTTTTCTACATTTTCCTATTTACCAAAAAGATCAAGCGGCCTAGTAGACATCTGATGTCTGATCCTACTCACATAGTTACCTCACACGTATTTCTTAATGACTTATCAGCTACAGTGCTTATCAACCATTAGCACACAGGGCTAATACTGTTACATGCTCAATAGACACCCTCTAGGCCAGTTCCATAATAGGGTCTTGAACCTTCCTGTAGTCTAGCTATGGTCTGGTATGGGCTTTGGCCTAGCTATGGTCTGCAATTCAGAGTCTCTTACTGACTTTAAACACAGGCTAATACTGTTCCATGTTCAATACCACTCCTAAGCCATTTGGGATCTCCTGTATGGAGGAGGCAGAGCAGGGTGGCAGGTAGCCTAGCGGTTTGGAACAGTAACCAAAATGTTGCTTGTTCGACTAGGTGAGAAATCTGCCGATGTGCCCTTGAGCAAGCACTTAACCCAAATTGCTCCTGTAACTCAGTCTGTATAAGAGCTCTGATAAATGACTAAAATGTAAATATAGTTTGTGTATGGTATGGGCTTTAGCCTAAGTATGCTATGATATAGGCTTTAGTTTAGCCTAGCAATGGTATGGACTTTGAGTCCTTCACACAACCAAGTAATCTTTAACCCGCCAACTGGAGCCCACGTCCAGTGTTCTTTCTGCGATGCAGTCTGGCTTCAAAACTAGCCATGGGTGCTAAACTGAAGGTTCTAAATCATATCTGCTTTTGACAACAAGGAGTATTTTGCATCTTTTTATTGATCTGGTTAAAGCCTTGGAATCGGTTAGGCACTGCATCCTGCTCAATAGACTCGTCGAGGGTTCTCAGAAAATTGTCTAGCCTGGTTTGAAAACTATTACAACGTGTCAAATCCGAGGGCCTGCTGTCCCAACCACTGCTCGCTGTGTATATTATAATGTTGCACATGCTGCTGAAAACTCCCTCATCCACCTTTATGCCGAAGCCTTTAGCCTGTAGTGACGCCTTTAGCTCTGAAGATGCAGTGTCTTAGACCGCTGCGCCACTCGCGAGCCCTGCTGTGTTGCTTGGACCCACTGTACATTGCTTATTGGTTGTATATTTGATGTATATTTTATTTTTCCTCTGTAAAGCGTTTTATTTATTTTTAGTGGTATTGTGTGTTGCCCTGTTCACTGGTTTTGGTTCTCAATTGACTTACCTGGTTAAATAAAGGTGAAATAAAATCTTGAATGAACTCCGCTGTCCCTCTCTTTGTTAATCTGATTAAAGTTCATTGTCGAAACAAAAAGCGGTGAATACATTGAGAATYGTTGAATYGTTCACACATACAACACATGCCTCTGCTCAATGGTGTCTAAGTAGTAGCATAGTGCACCTTAGTTCAACAGCATCCAAGTTGTGCACTGTACAAACCAAGTTGTGCACTGTACAAACCTACACTGTGTCAATGACTCTGGTTAGTCCCACAACGGCACTGGCTAAAATGGTCCCTGTAGAACTGAAATGAAAGTAGTGATTGAGTATTGATATTGTCAACTAATGTGATAAAGATGATCAGGCAACACGAGAACAAACAGGATCACCACAACACAGACAATCCAGTTGTTCCCTCACTGGCTCGCAATCTCACAYAGCGACACTGTTTGCATTCCAAAYTGCACCCTATTCCCTACATAGTGCACAACTTTTGGGCCCTGGCCCAAACAAACAAGGAGGGCTTGGATTATCATCCAGGTACTGATGATGAACACAATGCCTTCCTGCAACCTCCAGAGACTACTCTACTCTGTCATGCCTGCAACCTCTGCTGCAGATATCACGAGAGAAAGAGATGGGTGATGAGAGACCATGGGTGAGGGGGAAGCACTCACAGGGGAGAGRGAATCGATGAAAAGTGAAGTCATGAAAGGCGTAGATGGGAAAGAAGCCCATAAAGGCAGATCAGGGGATGAGTAGAGCGCTTACAGCGAGTGACTTCAGAGGAGTGAGTGACTGTGCAGTCAGAGGTGATATGCTAATAGGACAGAGTAGACGTCTTCCGCTTTAAATCAGCTAGCCTCAAAGAGTAACACACATACCACAGCACCAGCACTGCAAAAGYGACTTGTCAATTACRTCTGCATCCCAAATGGCATCCTATTCCCTACATAGTGCACTACTTTTGACTAGMGCCTAATGAGGYCTGGTAAACTGYYGTGCACTACATAGAGAATACGGTGCCATTTGGGACAAACCTTGGTTGGCCGAGTTCAACCATTTCATCAGTATTATGTACCATCATGGGTTCTATCAAATCCATGCTGCCATGTTTAATAGATGTGGTAAAAAGGTCAAKGGACCGCAGACCGTGGGGGATAGACAGATGCCAGATTGTTAGACCAGATTTGTTGAATGTGCGCCAAAGTGGATATTCGTCACATCCGTCATGATTTACGTATTGTAACAGGACCACAATGTGGCTACTACAGTCCGATTTTAAATATATTTGGCTGTTTTCGCAGCATAACATTCAGAAGTTGTCCCTTTTCAGGTTTAGAAGTAACTGCTAAATGCTAACTCCTGTTCGTATAAACTGGTAGCATAGCTAGCATACAGTAATCGGTGGTCGTTTTGAAGTGTAATGGAGTTTATTGGTGATGACATGAACATGTACTGGGGTTGACATCCATACAAGCATTATACTCAGATTTTTTTCTCAACATAGTGTGAAAAACACAACCAATAGATGAAATGTATAGTTTTGGTCGAGTTYGATTGATCTCTTTACCGCATGTATACAGATAGTTTGAGTTCTAGTAGCATATTAGCCTGTCTAGTAGCTTGAGGTTGTTTCAGCTGTTCAGAGTGGGGCATCAGATGGACTATAGGCAATGCTATAGTCTGTAACAACTAGCCAGTCAAATCTCAGCCACTCAGACCCCACAAGCCCGTCTCTTTCTCAATTCGCCCTGCTCCACTACCTCCACACACAACCGTGCCGAGATGAACACAAAATAAAGCAGAGATTAACAGAAAAGAAAGCAAGGATGAACAGAGCAAAGTCCATTTAGCTGCTAATGGAGTCTCCTGCTTCACCGCTCCTACTGGTCCAATTACACTGGGGGGGAAAAGAGGGGTAGAGGGCGGGAGAAAGAGAGCAGAGAGGGGCCTGGTCAGGACCTGTATTACCCAGAAACAGATTCACTCTAGTTCAYGAATACAWCAGGCACCTTCTACTGCCATTCAGTATGAAGTGTGTAGATGCATTTAGTCCCTGGCCTGACATCTCTATTCTGACCTTTAGCAAGGCAAAGCTGCCATGTTGTGACAGTATTCTATAGCATGCTAAACGCTAACTCAAACATCAGCTATGGAAGACTGTCATTGACAACAAAGCAGAGTTGAATAATGCATGAGTATGTCCAGTATATATGCAGATTCTTATACAACAGTCCACCTTCCCTCTCCATACAGATCCTACACAAAACAGGAGTGTGAACTTGAAACAGCAAATTACCCAGACAAAAGACTGTGCTATGTACTTATGACACAATGGTACTCAACTCTGTAGACAACATTCATCGGGACACATTTGTCTGTCTAAATGAGTAGTGGTGATGAGACCGTATTGCTTTTAGATGCTGAGTCTCTCATCCATCTCTGTGTGTGTGTGTGTGTGTGTGTGTGTGTGTGTGTGTGTGTGTGTGTGTGTGTGTGTGTGTGTGTGTCAGGCTCTTCATAAGGATGAGATGGACTACGCCTGATTAATTAAACTATCATGTCAGGGAGAACAATAACCGAGGGGATAAGAACAGACTGACAGAGGGAGACAGACACACACACACACACACACACACACACACACAGGCCGAGCGAGCGACACAGGCCGAGCGAGCGACACAGGCCAAGCGAGCGACACAGGCCGAGCGAGCAAGGAATATTGAGAAAAAAATGCTAAAAGAATACAACTGCTAGCAGCAGTCCTAGCTTTTGCTAAAAATGTGTAATCTGGCTCCATACTCCACCAGCATGTTGGATTTGAGATCAAAATGTTTGAGGCAACAGTACAGAATGTCAMCTTTTATTTAGGGGTATTCTCATACATATCCATTTTACCATTTAGAAATGAAAGCATTTTGTGTCAAATCAAATTTTATTGGTCACATACACATGGTTAGCAGATGTTAATGCAAATGTAGCAAAATGCTTGTGCTTCTAGTTCCAACAGTGCAGTAATATCTAACAATTCCCCAACAACTACTTAATACACACAAATCTAAAGGGGTGAATGAGAATATGTACATATAAATATATGGATGAGCGATGGCCGAGCGGCATAGGCAAGGTGCAGTAGATGGTATAAAACACAGTATATGCATTTGATATGAATAATAAGTTATGTAAAGATATGTAAACATTATTTAAGTGGCTTTATTTAAAGTKGCATTGTTTAAAGTAACTCGTGATCTATTTTAAAGTGGTCAGAGATTAGGTCTCAATGTAGGCAGCAGCCTCTCTGAGTTAGTGATCGCTGTTGAGCAGTCTGATGGCCTTGAGATTGAAAAACAGCTTYKGTCTCTCAGTCCCAGCTTTGATGCACCTGTACTGACCTCGTCTTCTGGATGTTAGCAGTGTGAACAGGCAGTGGCTCGGGTGGTTGTTGTTCTTAAACCTTTTGGCCTTACTGTGACATGGGGTGCTGTAGGTGTCATGGAGGACAGGTAGTTTGCCGTAGCAGGCGGTGATACAGCCCGACAGGATGCTCTCGTTTGTTCATCTGTAAAAGTTTGTCAGGGTTTTGGGTGACAAGCCAAATTTCTTCAGCYTCCTGAGGTTGAAGAGGTGCTGTTGCGCCTTCTTCACCACACTGTCTGTGTSGGTGGACCATTTCARTTTGCCCGTGATGTGTACGCAGAGGAACTTAAAACTTTCCACCTTCTCCACTGCTGTCCCTTCGATGTGGATAGGGGGGTGCTCCCTCTGCTGTTTCCTGAAGTCCACAATCACCTATGTTTTGTTGACATTGAGGGAGGTAAGAATGAGTAAGAATTCTCTTGGTAGGTAAAATGGCCAGCATTTGATTGTAAGGAATTTTAGGTCGGGTGAGCAGAAGGACTTGAGCTCCTGTATGTTGTTATGATTACACCATTAGTCGTTAATCATGAAGCATACACCCCGCCCTTCCTCTTCCCAGAGAGGAGTTTCGCTCTGTCAGCATGATGCATGGAGAAGCCAGGTGGCTGAACCGATTCCGACAACATATCCCGAGAGAGTCATGTTTCCGTGAAACAGAGAATGTTACAAGCTGATGTCTCTCTGGTAGGCAACCCTTGCTCAAATTTMATCTACCTTGTTGTCAAGAGACTGGACATTGGCKAGTAGTATACTCGGGAGCAGGGGMGATGTGCACATCTACGGAGCMTGACCAGGTGGCCACTCGGTCTGCGGCGCCGTTGTTTTGGGTCAGCTACTGGGATTAGATCCATTGTCCTGGGTGGTGGTTCCGAACAGAGGATCCGCTTCGGGAAAGTTGTATTCCTGGTCGTAATGTTGGTTGACGTTGCTCTTATATCCAATAGTTCTTCCCAGCTGTATGTTATAAGATTTCCTGGGGTAACAATGTAAGAAATAATACATTAAATGTTTTTATAATACTGTATAGTTTCCTAAGAACTCGAAGCGACCATCTCCGTCGGCGCCATCTTGAAGTCCACCCATTTGAAGGTGTCATAAGATCATACCCCCAAAACATGCTAACCTCTCAACATCACCAATAACAGGGAGGTTAGAATTTTGCGGGGGTATGATATTTATGCTTCTATAACTTTGTCACTCATTATTCACAATTCATTCATGATTGTCACATCCACATCGCCAGTTTACTAACCACAGCTCATGTCAACCCAYCATTACGCACACCTGGCAACCATTAGGCACACCTGGACTTAATCACTTCCCTGATTACTTGCCCTTTATTTAGCCCTCTGTGTTAATCAGTCTTTAGATGTTATCATCTCTCGTTCAGTAGACTTCTCATGTTGGTTCTTTTGCATCTGTTCCATATTAAAAACTCACCATCTGCACCTGCTTTCTGACTCCCGGCGTATGTGTAACAGATTATCCGTAATCATGTGTCATGACGCTAGCCCTTTCAGTGAATTGCCTAGCAGAGGTGTGAACAACCCCTTCCCCTATTGGGGAGGGCAGGTTTACAATTTAACCCCCACGTCATAAATTACGTAAAGAGGTTCTCCCTGGCCATGCAGCGAGTTTCACAGTAGAACAAAGGAACTTCTACTACATCACAGAATTTGAGAACTGAACAATATCCATCATTTTGGAGAATGTGTAAATGGTCGGTGGAGAAGCCAGYTACGACCCGGTCCGTTTTGTTTCATGTTTGTGACCTCATGAAAGACAATACAGCCACATTACCGTAACTCTGTTTATACAGGTGCCTCCATTATGAGGTTTACATCTAATTATTGTATAAAATGAATGAGTAAAGATKAAACTATTTGTGAAATGTGATATTAAAGGTTTAACGTGAGAGAATTGTATTCCCTTTRAAGTTTAACTAAGTCATTGGCCCGTCCCCATGAACACAGACATGATCTGGCATCATGGAACCGCCGTTTCTATTATGAATTTTAAAAAACTCCTGAGGAAATCCTTTTCAGACCACGCATACCTTGGTGTAAGCTGAGAAGGCCCAGGTTTGAGTACCAAGACTAAGCAAAGCCACAGCGTGAGCTGTGATTGCGAAAAGTTATTGAATTTCTAACCATACCACGTGGAGCATTGGCAACACAGMTGGAAATAGTTCAACTCTGAGACTATCGATCCCCACAAAATAAGAGCAAATCTTGGATACTAGTCTGCAGCTAGAAATKATGTAAACCTGGGACGAGAATACTGACAACCGCCAAAACATCTATTCTATGAGAACATTTCTGGATGGTACTCTGAAGTATCCACTCTAAACATGAAAGACTGATCTTCAGGGAAACAGAAAGAGACTCGGATGAACTCTCCAGCAGACGGACCAGATTCCAACAGAGAAGATCACAACACATGGGCGTAAATATACATTGAATGCAATTATTCCCGAATGAGTGAGCGTTCATGCGCAAAGGATTAGCATTTCAATTAATATAATTGAACTGTGTAATGATCCCTTTTGTCTTTCCCGCTTCTTTCTCAGTCCACACCCACTTYCCGTTGTCCACCAAGCCGTCAGATCGGCTTAGCCCACTAGGGGATCTTCCCTATCATTGTTAGTAACCAATAGCTACTGTTTGTTTATGCATTTCTGTGATTAGTTAGTTAGTAAATAAAWGATTAAGCCAATTGCTCTATGGATGATTCATGGTTTAGGCTGGGTTCGTGCAGATAACCAAGAATTCTACGACGTTTGAAATAAGACTGACGTAAGATAAAGAATTCATTAATAGAAGACTAATTGATCAGATATTAAAATATCTGAAGAGTTATATTCGGAAAATTATAACTTTGTAATCTGAAGATTTTCCGTGGTGCCGACTTCCTAATTAATTACATTAATTACATTTACATGATTAGATTAATCAYGTAATAAGTTACAGATAATTGATTTGATAAAATAAGTCTTCACTTTTAATAATGCCAAAGACATGACACATGGTAGCATCCACATTCATGTAGAAGTGTTCAGAAATATATTCTTATTTACAAATTAAAAGTGACTCCAAAATGACACAAATCATTATTTACCATTCATTTCTATTTGACACAACATAATCTGAAACACAAAAAACTGCATATGCATCCAACAAGTTTGTAGAGTGCCAAGCTTGATGTAGTCATTGCGTGCTAGGAATATGGGATCAAAATACTAAACTTCTGACATGTAGATGGGAATCAACCAGTGCCCGAGCACCTGCCCTTCTAAGAGAAAGTGCCCTCTCTGGATTTTTTTATTTGATTAATTATTTTGTGTGCATGCGTGAGAGAGAAAGAGAGCCCTATAGAGAGAGAAAGAATGAATGAGCATGAAAGTCAACACAATTGAATTTGCTTCCCCTCAGGCTACGGAGCATGCCAAATCCCTCTTCCATTACTCCCAAGATTCTTTAAAAAAAATTATATGTTTGGAATGTAACAATTTGCTCATCAAATTAGCAAAAAATAACTTTAAAAAAAACTGTTGCCTCTTTTTGCATGTTATTTCAGTTTGCAAACAAAAATATTTTTTATAGTAACTTAGTTAATAAAACCGCATACAAATATTATGGTCTCTTTTTTGCTTTCTTAAGGCAGCTCCAAAATGCAGGTGTTTCAGCCAAAAGTGCATTCTGTGGTGGTGGGACAGCCAGGGAATAGGGTGATTGGCTYAGTGTTCCGCCGTGATTGGCTCAGTGTTCTGTTACTCATGGGGACACCAAGTCACCGCCAAATCTATGGGGAGAGCTCAAAAATTCAAGCCCCTTGGACGCTGCCATAGATTTACATTAGAAGTGCCCATCCAAGAAGGCTCAATGTCATTGGCCACAGATAAAATGGCATCAAATCACATCTACCATAGCTTTGATTGGACTGATCATGTCAACATCTTACTTTCAAAGTCTTAGTTAGCAGTCATCATGAATCAAGTCGAGCTACTGGCAAATYCTTTTCTATCCTTGTCATAATGAAGAGAAATTATAGATAACATATTGGTGCTCATTGGCCATAAACATTACACAACAAGTTGGAAATCTCAAACTCAACCATGAATGGTTTGGAAGGAATCAGTGGTTTGTAAAGCAATCACTTGCMTGCTATTCAGTGGAGTGGGTRTATGGTCCAAGTCTGGGTTTATGGTTTCTTTTCCAAGCTTAGAGTTATAGACATTCACATGCCAAAAAAGGTTGAATACATTGGCCATGCTGCCAATCCAGCATGACTTATGCCACGTTCAAAAGAACTGGAAACTCGTAAATCTCAGACTTCAGTGAGTTCAAGACAATTGGGAACTCAAGCGCTTCACCCTAACAATTTGGTCCCTTCCCYCTCATACCGTAGCCTACTATTCTGAATTGGTGGTGCACATGTAGCCTATAGCCTGTTTTAGAGAAATGTAATCATTGAATATTGTAAGAGCTTTCATTGTCTGCTTAAATGCCCCCCTTATTTATCCTACGGTTCTGACTTGGTGTACAGGGAGAATACTGTCACCTCTTTCCCCTGTCGCTGTATATTTCAAAAGTACTGAACAAAGTTATATTCACTATGTCCGTCCGAGCTTGCTCATTAAATGTTTTAAATTGAAATTACAGATTGCCTCTTATTTGCTTGTCGTCCCTCATGCCATAGTTTGTACATCTCAATTGTCAGTAGAAACCACATTTGTTTAAGCACTCCACATTTAGCCATAGCTTTAACCATGTAGCTTTAGCTTCAATGTAGCACTATAGCTTTGGACATATAGCTTTAGCCCTGGCAATTAGCAATAACCTATCGCTTTATCCGTAGCCTATAGCTTTAGCCATATAGCCTWAGCAATAGGCTTTAGTCACACAGCTTCAGCAATGCAAGCTCACACTCTCAGGGATGGAGAGGTACACTAGCAGACCTGTGGATGGAAAAACTGTGCGCACACACACACACACACACACACACACACACACACACACACACACACACACACACGTCAGCTACATGTGGGGTAGCACACCCACACAAACAGCACAGGCCACTACACCGTAGGGAAGGCTTGGTACAGTGTGTACCCATCCCTGAGTGGGGTTAATGGGGCAGGACAGCCACATTGGCCAGAGGCATTAGAGTGGCTGACCCAGCAGAGACACACACACACACACACGTCAGCTACATGTGGGGTAGCACACCCACACAAACAGCACAGGCCACTACACCGTAGGGAAGGCTTGGTACAGTGTGTACCCATCCCTGAGTGGGGTTAATGGGGCAGGACAGCCACATTGGCCAGAGGCATTAGAGTGGCTGACCCAGCAGAGAGGTGTGTGTGAAAGAATAAAAATGAGTCAACACAATTGAATGTGCTCCCCGTCAGGCTACGGAGCATCCAAACTCCCTCGTCCATTCCTCTCCGTCACCCATCCCTCCACCATCCTCTTTCCCCGTTAACCGCCAATCCTCCAGCCCCTCCCATTCTCACACTGACTCACCAATTAATGTGCACAAGCAGATGGCTACTATAGCAATGGAGGACGAATAAAAAGCAAAAAAAAATGTGTGTTAGAGTTGTTAAGGTTACTTACGTAGGAAGTGTTTCTCCAGTAAGGCAATCTCGAGATGACCCTTCATCTCATTTAGCCGGTCTGACTCGCTCCTCTGGAAGTCTTGAAATGCTGCAGCCATCGTGAGAGCCCCCGAACCCGCCTGCACAGAGGAGATACGCACGTTCATGCAGGCGTAATATCAACGCACGCAGACTGGAAGTCCTGAAAGGCGGCCTCCATGGTGAGAGCCCCAGAACCCGTCAAAGCAAGAACAACAAGAGGCGAAACTGAATGAATACAGGCATGACAGCAATACACGCGCGCCAAAACATGCATGAGATCGACTTTAAAAAAACACATTAAAACATGCATGAATTTTAAAAATGACACACGCATCAAACACACCATGGCGGAGTAGCTATATCTCCAGTATGATGACTCACAGGCAGTGCGTTTCCCTCCCGTTTTGAAACGCGTTGCAAAGGAGATCCCTGCCGACTGACTGCCTGTCCTCTAGTCTAAACACTACACTGATGACTCAACCACTCTCTCTGACTCAGATCTTTAGACCACGTAACCGCATTACTCCATAGATTACCAGACTAATGCCAGGTGAGCAAGAGGGAGAGGAGGTGAGAGGAGAAGAGTGGAGGAGCAGATGAAAAGTGACAAGGGAAAGCGACAGACAGAGGATGAATCGAGGGAGGAGAGCGTGGAAGCTGCCGTGCTGTGTTGCTATTCTGAGCCACTGCAGGTTTACCAGCCACCAACTGACCAACGCAGGCAGGGTGTCCCTTTAAGAGGCTCCCGCCACAGACAAAGACACACACGGACAAACACGCACAGCATACACTGCAGCAGCTTCTTCTCCCTGCAGCAGTCCTGACTGCAGCGTGTCTTAATCTATTATGCTGCCTGTCAAGTCCATGAAAGAGACACACCGCATGAGAGAGAGAACAAGGGATGAGTAGAGAGAAAGGAATGAAGGAAAGATGCCCTACTTGGGATGCAGCCAGTGATTAACAAGGGATGAAGAATAAAGACAGTGAGACAAATTAAAGACTAAACAGACAGCCTTCGCTCTGTAGCTCAAATGTCAGAGAGAGATGGCGAGAAGGAGGATCGAGAGGAGACGGGGGGACAATAGAGAGGGATGATGAGAGAGTGAGGAGGAGAGGGAGAGGGAGAGGGAGAGCGAGCTGGAGAGGGGAGGGGCTAGACTGGGTGGGTCTGAAACAGGAAGAGGATTTGGAAGTAAACACCTAAGTCATGTGATCTGGTCCTGAGGGGCAAAGAAGAAGCAGTGCAGAACTAGCACTGAGGAAGGAGCAGTGTGTGTGTATATTTTATTTATTCATTCAACCTTTATTCTTATTTACAATGATGGCCTACCAAAAGGCAAAAGGCCTCCTGCGGGTGCTGGGATTCAAAATGTCGGACAAAAAAACACACAGCATGATAAGAGAGACACCACAACATTGAGACCAAAGACAACAACACAGCATGGTGTGTGTGTGTTTGTTGGGGATCGTTGCAGCAGAGTCCAGGATCTTAAAGAACTAGGACCCTGCGTAGCCCAACAAAGGTTCTCTCTCTAACTTTTTGAATAACTGGAAGAGGCATATTACTGGCATCTTCCTTTACAAAACCACTGTTCAGGTCTACTCCCCTCAGTTCTATGCTTCTACTTCTATGATTGTGAAAGTTGTTTTTCAGAAAATGACTAGAAAGTCAGTAGCAACCTCACACATACAGCTGGCACTGAGCTGGTCTCATGATTGTTCCTGGGCAGAAAATAGATCTAATTATTAGGCTTGGGCCACATACCGTTTATCTGGTTATTTTGAAATAAAATCGACAGTATGACTTTCGATACCGGGTTTTGTGGGGTACCCATAAACCCCCCCCCCCCTCCTTAGTTATAAGTGCCACTGCTTATAAAAATAAAGATTACATATTTCTCTAGCTCAGTGCTCTAGCTATCCTTTTATTTGCTAACTTGCTAGATGTCAAGATCAAGCTTTTTGGTTACACCAAATACATTCAATCCCCTCCTGGATCAAGATCCCTGTTGCCCAAATTGTTGTGTAATTTTTTTTAGAAAATATAAAAATATTGTTTTGTACAAAAGAGTGTGAAAGACCAGGTGTTCTTAATGTTTTGTACACACTTGGCATTCTCTCAACGAGCTTCAATGAGGAATGCTTTTCCAACAGTCTTGAAGGAGTTCCCACATATGCTAAGCACTTGTTGGCTGCTTTTCCTTCACTCTGCGGTCCAACTCATCCCAAACCAGCTCAAATTGGGTTGAGGTCTGGTGATTGTGGAGGCCAGGTCATCTGATGCAGCACTCCTTCACTCTCCTTCTTGGTCAAATAGCCCTTACACAGCCTGGATGTGTGTGTTGGGTCATTGTCCTGTTGAAAAACAAATTATAGTGGGACTAAGCACAAACCAGATGGGATGGCGTATCACAGCAGAATGCTGTGGTAGCCATGCTGGTTAAGTGTGCCTTGAATTCTAAATAAAATCACAGAGTGTCAACAGCAAAACACCCCCACCCCCATGCTTCATGGAGGGAACCACACATGCGGAGATCATCCGTTCACCTAACCAAAATTCTCAAATTTGGACTCATCAGACCAAAGGACAGATTCTCACCAGTCTAATGTCCATTGCTCGTGTTTCTTGGCCCAAGCAAGTCTCTTCTTATTGGTGTCCATTTATAATGGTTTCTTTGCAGCAATTTGACCATGAATGCCTGATTCACGCAGGCTCTTCTGAACAGTTGATGTTGAGATGTCTGTTAAGTGTTTGGGCTGCAATCTGAGGTGCAATTAACTCTAATGAACTTATCCTCTGCAGCATTGGTAACTCTGGGTCTCCCATTCCTGTGGCGGTCCTCATGAGAGTTTCATCACAGCGCTTGGTTTTAGCGACTGCACTTGAAGAAGCCTTCTTGAAATTTTCCAGATTGACTGAACTCCACGTCTTAAAATTAATGGACTGTCATTTCTCTCAATAATATGGACTTGACAAGTCAGTTAAGAACAAATTCTTATTTACAATGACAGCCTACCGGGGAACAGTGGGTTAACTGCCTTGTTCAGGGACAACAGATTTTTACCTTGTCAGCTCGGGGATTCGATCCAGCAACCTTTCAGTTACTTGTCCAATGCTCTAACCACTAGGCTACCTGCCACCCCTTTTAACTAGCAATACCTGTTAACTGAAATGCATTCCAGGTGACTACCTCATGAAGCTGGTTGAGAGAATGCTAAGAGTGTGCAAAGCGGTCATGAAGGCAAAGTGTGGCTACTTTGAATAATCTAAAATATATTTTGATTTGTTTAACACTTTTTTGGTTACTACATGATTCCATACGTATTATTTCATAGTTTTGATGTTTTCACTATTCTACAAAGTAGAAAATAGTAAAAATAAAGAAAAATTCTTGAATGAGTAGGTGTCCAAACTTTTGATTGTATCCATCCATCCATCCATCCACACTTATTCTGTTTAATAGCGCCCCTTATGTAAAGTTCCAGTAATACAGTACAGAAACGGTATGATAAAACTGGATACCGCCCAACCCTAATAATTATATCTGTGGCARGAAATTAAACCTTCAAACAAACCACAAGCTGGCTACATAAATGGTACATTTGATGTTTGGTTAAAGGGGAAAACAATTAGCCATAAATAGCCACGATTATTCAAATCTAGCTGTGTGTTTCAGCCCAACAGGAGAGCGTTTCCTGATCATGACTCATCGGTGCTGTAGCAGGTGTCGTATCATCAGCGGACTGGCATAATTTTTTKGGGGTCCAATTGAAGACAGACCAATAACAGACACCAACATCAGAGGCAGACCACTCACAATCGGATCCCTGTGGGACATAATCAGAGAGCACTCCTAACAGAAAGAAATMTTCCCTGTTAGAGCATTCTAGCAAAGATCAATGACAGATCCACCCACCTGGGCTGCTGTGATGGGAGGGGAAAAGGATGGATGTTTTAAATAAGAAAACAGTGAGAGGACATCATCCTTTTTTAATRTATTTTTTATATATATATTATTTTTGTCCAGCTCTAGTGCCCAGTYGGATGTGTGTAAAACAGCCTGYTCATATAGGGAGCAATAAGGGCTCCATTAGCAAGCTGTAGGCTGTAGCCCTCAGGTGTGGCCTGATGTAGAGCAGAGAGTAGCTGGACTGGACTGCTATACAGTCTGCCAGACAGACTACTATCGCGGTGATATAATTCCTTCCATGTTAGAAGGTTAAGCAAACAGACAACGCCTTAGCAAAGGTCTGGAGTTTAAAAAGCAAGTCTAGTCTTACCTCCATCTGCCAGAAAAGACTGGTGTTTCTACTGCTTCTATTCCTCTTGGTTCGGTTACAGGCCATGCAAATGACTTGCAAAACACTCCTGCCGAGATTTGCTCCACTTTAGAAGGGGATTAAAATGGGCAAAACCATAACATTACAGAAGCATGGAATAGATTCATGGATTGATCCGAGATTGAGTCATCAGCTGTTACAGTATTCCTGCTCAATTACAACCAATCCGGACAGTTCCATAGTTAAGCTAAATATTGATTAGAATGCATCTGTGACTTGTACCTTTGCAGAAAGCCTTAAAAATCAGGAATGGGGACAGTGGATTGATGTGGATGATCACTTGCACCTACAATCTGTGTTGTATGAGATATTGAATGAGAGCTAGATAGGTCCTTCTAGAACGGCCTGAATATCTCAGCTGAGGAATTGCCTCCTGTCATGTTATTTGATTTGGCTTCTTCTCCCCTAAGCTACAGACAGGCTGAGACATCTTATCGAGCTGAAAATAAACGTTTACTCCACTTCTCATCCATCAATASCCTTCTCCTGTCATCATCTAACCCACAGAGACAAGACAGAAAGGAGAGACAGAGAGACAGAGAAAAACAACTATTTTTGATGCCAGAAGCCGTCAAGCATAAGGTGATGTAACGCTAACACCACAGTCACCTGAAGCAGCAGCAGTACTCTAGGCTTCTGGGAAGCTGGGGTGGCAACGGTTGGTGACCCAGTATCTCTGGCACTGGTCCCAGTGCCGCCTTAATCACAGAGGGAGGACATTTCTTGTGTGCTGTGGCCAGGGGATTAATACTTGTGACCAGGGCCTCTGTGCCAGTTAACCAGTAAGAGCAGGGGTGCCAAACTCATTTCCCCAGGGGCCGCACTCAGTCTTCACCAAGGTCTGGAGGGCCGCACTTCATGTATTATACTTCCTTGCCCTCAAAATTAGCAAAATGTTTTTATTTTTCCATCACTTTTGGAACTTTCGATGCTTTACCAACTGTCTAGATTTAGTTTTGACAACTGTTAGCAAGCAGGACAAAGTAAACCAACCACAAATGTAGGTCCATTAGGTCTAGACAGTTTTGATTTGGTTTTAGTCATTTCAATGTCCACTGAGATAAGTTTTCCCCCAGAAAAGCCACATGCGGACCAGATTGAATGGGCTAGAGGTCCGGGCCTCGAGTTTGACATGCAAGTTAAAGGTTACGCACAGGAGAATGGGAGACTCAATAGTCTAGAGTCCTACTCTCCTTGTTTTACCTTCCTAGCCTGTAAATGTATCCAAATGCCCCTGTCTGACTCACCTGCTCTGACAGACGCAATAAGGGGAGGAACAGGGAGAATACAGTGGAGGGTAAAGTATGTGAATACAAAGCCTTCGGAAAATATTCAGACCCCTTCACTTTTTCCACATTTTTAGAATAAGGCTGTAACGTAACAAAAGATTTGCAGTCAGTCAATCTACATACAATACCCCATAATGACAAAGCAAAAAAAACTTTCATTTAAAAAAAATATAAATTAGCAAAMATTTCAGAAATATTACATTTAAAAGCCACCAGCRTACTTTGTTGAAGCACCTTTGGYAGCGATTACAGTCTCAAGTCTTCTTGGGTATGACCCCACAAGCTTGATACACCTGTATTTGGGGAGTTTCTCCCATTCTGCTCTGCAGATCCCCTCAAGCTCTGTTAGGATGGATGGGGAGCATTGCTGCTAGGTTTGCAAAGGGTCGGAAACGTTCAGGTAAATTTCCGTAAATTTTCCATGGGAAGTTAAGCCTGGGAATATGGGGAATTTTGCTTAWWTWYTTTTTWTTTTTTWWRWKWKMKYWTAWRAGWGWRMMYYTTWTGTGGGATACACAAGGTAATTATAGGTCTTGCGGCATATTTTGGTTAAACTATCCCCAATTCAATGGAATTGCAACCCTCTGCATCSACAGTACATTCTTCAATCACATGTACAGCTGATTCTCAAGATCTTGCACAGTAATGAGATGCTATTGAGCCCAGACTACTACACTGTCTGAGCCAAGGACTACATGCTTTCTGGTAAGTTTTGACTACAATACTGGGTGGGGTGAATTTATTTTATTACATTTACATTTAAGTCATTTAGCAGACGCTCTTATCCAGAGCGACTTACAAATTGGAAAGTTCATACATATTCATCCTGGTCCCCCCGTGGGGAATGAACCCACAACCCTGGCGTTGCAAGCGCCATGCTCTACCAACTGAGCCACACGGGACCATTAACATGATTTTTAGTTAACTAGTAAATAGTAGCCTACAGCAAGTGTTACAGGCCATGCCCGTCCCCCGATTGCTCAGTTTGGACAGGCCGCCAGTTCTAGGAAGAGTCTTGGAGGTTCCAAACTTCTTCCATTTAAGAATGGAGGCCACTGTGATCTTGGGGACCTTCAATGCTGCAGACATTTTTTGGTACCCTTCCCCAGATCTGTGCCGACACAATCCTGTCACGGAGCTCTACGGACAATTCCTTCAACCTCATGGGTTGTTTTTTGCTCAGACATGCACTGTCAACTGTGGGACCTAATATAGACAGTTGTGTGCCTTTCCACTTCCTGTCCAATCAATTGAATGCAMCAGAGCTCAATTTCAAGTCTCTTAGCAAAGGGTCTGAATAYTTAGGTAAATAAGGTATCTTTTTTTATTCTACATTTGCAAAACATTTTTCCGCTTTGTCATTATGGGGTATTGTGTGTAGATTGCTGAGGATTTTTATTTATTTAATCCATTTTAGAATAAGGCTGTAACGTAACAAAATTTGGRAAAAGTCAAGCGGTCTGAATACTTTCCGAAGACACTTTATATGAAGTGAGAGAGGACTGTGTACGCTGACAGTGTTTTCCCGAGGCCTCCTCAAGTCAGTGACCTCTCACACCCTCTCAGTGAGCAGCTGCCCACATGCCTGGCACAGAAACACACAGGGCGGCCGGCCTGTGACATCCACACACGCGCAAAACACTGGGAGACGTACACACACACACACGAAATGTGTACACTCAGACTAAAGGCCTAACTCTGCAAAGGGCTCAGTTTATATTAGAAAATCAACAGATGAGCACAGGAAACTGACCTCTGAGGAAATTAGACAATCAAGTTACTAATCTACTGTTTTAATATGGGGGAAAACACTGACTGGCTGATGGTACATGAAGCATGAAAAAGTCAAGATGACGGTGCAGTTTAAAATATCCCCTCAAGACAAGTCCAAACACTGAGCTCATCGGCAGTAATGATATATTAAATTGGCAAGCAGGGGACGATAAATTCAGAGTATCCATAGTGGCTGAAAGCCTATAGGAGGTAGTGTGTGTGTGTACTCTATCTCTCCCTCCATCCAACCCTCCCTCTGAGGAATGAGCAGAGTAAACAGGAAGAATGCCTATCAAACCGCCCTGTGCTTCCTTTTCTCTTTCCCTCCCACTCTCGCTGAAGTACGTTCTCCATTAAGTCTCCCTGAGGGATAAGTAATCAACTTCATTGGAACCCGTCACACACACACACACACACGTCTGTAGCAACATTAAAATGGTCCCTTTGCTTTCCCCAGGAAGTGATGGAGATGTTAAGCTAAGATCAAAACTTCTGTCTGCAAAGTAGGCTAGATGTGAGGGAACACACACGTCTGCCAGTAGGAGCTTTTCGGGGAAACATCAAACGGAGGACAAGCGGAACATTTCAGTGCAAAAAAATTGAAAATGTTCTGTAGGCTACAGTCAGATGGTGGAATGATTTTTGCGCCCAATTTACACCGTTCAAAACTTTGGGGTCACTTAGAAATGTCCCCTGTTTTTGAAAGAAAACTATTTTCTTATCCATTAAAATAACATCAAATTGATCAGAAATACAGTGCAGACATTGTTAATGTTTTAAATGACTATTGTAGCTGGAAACAGCTGATTTTTTATGGAATATCTACATAGGCGTACAGAGTCCCATTATCAAGCCAAACCGTCACTCCTGTGTTCCAATGGCACGTTGTGTTATAAATCCAAGTTTATAATTTTAAAAAGGCTAATTGATCATTAGAAAACCCTTTTGCAATTATGTTTGCACAGCTGAAAACTGTTTCTGATTAAAGAAGCAATAAACTGGCCTTCTTTAGACTAGTTGAGTATCTGGAGCATGCATTTGTGGTTCAATTACAGGCTCAAAATGGACAGAAACAAAGGCCTTTCTTCTGAAAAAACTCAGTCATTCTTGTTCTGAGAAATTAAGGCTATTCCATTCGAGAAAGTTATCAAGAAACTGAAAATCTTGTACAAGCGCTGTGTACTACTCCCTTCACAGAACAGAGCAAAACTGATTACAACCAGAATAGAAAAGGGAGTGGGAGGCCCTGGTGCACAACTGAGCAAAGAGAACAAGGACATGATGTGTCTAGTTTTGAGCAGAATAGACGCCTCACAAGTCCTCAACTGGCAGATTAATTAAATAGCACCCGCAAAACACCAGTCTCAACGTCCAACAGGAAGAGGCGATCCGGCGATGCTGGCCTTGCCCACTTAATATTTTTATTGGCCAGCAGATATGGCTCTCTTTTGAAACTCTGCCTAGAGTATTTTTTTTAACCGGTTTACACATTTTTTTAAGTCTATAAAAAAAAATAGAAACACCACTACCGGTCAGAATTTTTTGAAAAACCTTTCTTTTGTTAATTTTCTACATTGTAGAATAATAGGGAAGACATCAAAACTATGAATAACAATATGACATGTAGTAACCAAAAAAGTGTTTCAGAATCTATAAATTATTATATTTGAAATGAAAAACCACCCTTTGCCTTGAGACAGCTTTGGCACACTTTGGCATCTCTCACCAGCTTCCTGAGGTAGTCACCTGGAATTAATTTCATTAACTGCTTGTGGCCTTCATTAAAAAGTAATTAAGTGGAATTGTTGCCTTACTTAAATCATGATTAAGAACCAAATCAGTTTGTGTTGTGACAAGGTAGGTGATTATACAAGAAGATCACCCTATTGTGATAAAAATCAACAAGTCATATTACTGCAAGAATACTAAAATAAAGCAAAGAGAAAACGACAGTACCGAGTCATTACTTTTAAGACAATGAAGGTCAGTCATATGAACATAAAGAACTTTTGAACGTTTCTTCAAGTGCCCAGTGTCGCAAAAACATCAAGCGCGTATGATGAAACTGGCTCTCAGTAGGAAAGGAAGGACCAGAGTTATCTTTGCTGCAGAGGATAAGTTAGAGTTGCCAGCCTCAGAAATTGCAAGCTCAATATAAATGCTTCACAGAGTTCAAAGTAAACAGACACATCCAAAAGCCATGTCAGAAAGAGTTCTAGTGAAGTCAGGCTTTCATGTCGAAATTACTGCAAAGAAACCACTAACTAAACGACACCAATAAAGACGAAAACTTGCTTGGGCAGAGAAAGTGGACATTAGACTGGTTGGAAAATTCATTTCCAAAATTGGAGACTTTTTTGATTCCAACCAGCAGTGTTATTGTGTGGAAACGCTGTTGTGGGTGAGCTGGATATGATCTCCACATGTATATTTCTCCACCGTGAAAGCATGCGGCAGGTATTTTATGGTGTGGGCGGATCTTTGCTGTGACACTATCTGGAATTTATTTAGAATTCAAGGCACACCAGCATGGCTATCACAGCATTCTGCAGCGATACTCCATCCCATCTGGTTTGTGCTTATTGGGACTATCATTTGTTTTTCAACCGGACAATGATCCAACACACCTGCAGGCTGTGTAAGGGCTATTTGACCAAGAAGATGAGTGCTGCATCAGATGACCTGGCCTCCACAATCACCCGACCTCAACCCAATTTGAGGTGGTTTGGGATGAGTTGGACYKCAGAGTGAAGGAAAAGCAGCCAACAAGTGCTCAGCATATGTGGGAAYTCCTTCAAGAGTGTTGGAAAAGCATTCCAGGTGAAGCTGGTTGAGAGAATGCCAAGAGTGTGCAAAGCTGTCAAGGCAAAGGGTGGCTATTTAAACAAATCAAAATATATTTGAGATTCTTCAACACTTTTTTGGTTACTACATGAATCCATAAGTGTTATTTCATAGTTTTGATGTCTTCGCTTTTATTCTACGATGTAGAAAATAGTCAAAGCAAAGAAAACTCTTGAATAAGTCGGTGTTCTAAAACTTTTGACTGGTAGTGTACCTTATTTACATAAGTATTCAGACCCTTTGGTATGAGACTCAAAATTGAGCTCAATTGCATCTTGTTCCCATTGATCATCCTCGAGATGTTTCTACAACTTGATTGGAGTCCACCTGTGGTAAATTCAATTGATTGGACATGATTTGGAAAGGCACACACACCTGTTTACACACCCCAGTTGACAGTGAACGTCAGAGCAAAAACCAAGCCATGAGGTCGAAAGAATTGTCCGTGGAGAGCTCCGAGACATGACTGTGTCGAGGCACAGATGTGGGGAAGTGTACCAAAACATTTCTGCAGCATTGAAAGTTCCCAAGAACACAGTGGCCTCCATCGTTCTTAAATGGAAGTAGTTTGTAACCCCCAAGACTGTTTCCTAGATCTGGCCGCCCAGCCAAACTGAGCAATCGGGGGAGAAGGCCCTTGGTCAGGGAGGAGACCAAGAACCCGATGGTCACTTTGACAGAGCTCCTCTGTTGATGGGGAGAACCTTCCAGAAGGACAACCATCTYTGGTAGAGTGGCCAGACAGAAGCCACACCTTAGTAAAAAAAGGCACATGAGAAACAAGATTCTCTGGCCTGATGAAACTGAGATTGAACTCTTTGGCCTGAATGCCAAGCGTCACGTTTGGAGGAAACCTAGCACTATCCCTATAGTGAAGCATGGTGGTGGCAGCGTCATGATGTGGGTATGTTTTTCAGCAGCAGGGACTGGGAGACTAATCAGGATCGAGGGAAAGCTGAACGGAGCAAAGTACAGAGAGATCCTTGATGAAAAGTGCTCTGGAGCAGGTTAGGACCTCAGACTGGGGTTAAGGTTCACCTTCCAACAGGACAACGACCCTATGCACCAAGCCAAGACAGGAGTGGCTTCGGGACAAGTCTCAATGTCCTTGAGTGGCCCAGCCAGAGCCCAGACTTGAACCCGATCAACATCTCTGGAGAGACCTGAAAATAGCTGTGCAGCGATGCTCCACATCCAATCTGACAGAGACAGAGGATCTGCAGAGAGRGATGAAAGAAACTCMCCAAATACAGGTGTGCCAAGCTTGTAGCGTCATAGCCAAGAAGACTCGAGGCTGTAATCTCTGCCAAAGACACTTCAACAAAGCACTGATTAAAGGGTTTGAATATTTAGTGGTTGCTCCACTAAAAGTTTAGCAATTATGCTGCGGTACTTAGAGGCAATTTGTGGTTTAGTACAGTACCCTGTGTCACCACTTCATTGCTCCAGACCAGCGCAACGGTGAGTAAGAGCACCGATTATCTTTTTGGGGTCTACTGTGTCTCTAACTGACAATGAATGTGCGACAAACCTAAATAGAAACTGATAAATTSTGCACACCTTCAGTATTACTTACTAAAACTGTTGTTACACTAAGGTTTTTATTATCTTACTCTTACTAGTGATGCCCACTTCCGACCGGTCACGTTGTACAGCGACTGAGTGGCGAAACGGTCTAAGAAGCTGCATAGCAGTGCCAGCTGTGTTGTTACAGATCCTGGTTCAATACCCATGCCGGCCTCTACTGGGAGGCCCATGAGATGACTGTTGAAATAAATAATTATAAATAACAAAAAACTGGCTTTATTTACAATTAGTAACAATGTCTCACTCCATGTTCAAGAATGTCCTTTTTCCTCAGTCATTTTACTTAAAAAATAATAATACAAAGTTTTCAAATAAAAACAAAATGACTATTATTAATTTAGAATTATATAAAAGCCCCTTGGATATTCTCACAGATATTATTAACCCTATTAGCAGGACAATATATATTGGTCATGGCTCCCGAGTGGCGCACAATGGGATTGCCTTGCAGTTCTCCAGCTGTATCCACTGAAAGCGCACGAGTATACAGGCACGAGGGCAGGGGGCACGGGATGGGCCGTAGAGCCGCGCACAGAAGACAGACCTAGCCCATGGGGAAGGGAGAGGGATGTGGACCCCCACCACACTGGGTAGCACAGAGCAACACTTTAAGGGGCATTGCACTAATAATGGCGCCGACTAGGAAAACGTTCCCGCTGTTCTTCGTGTCAGTCTGCACGTTCAAACTAAGACAACGTAACTAAATGGCATTTTTATGCATTCGTTAATAAAATWWAAATACTCTTTCAAAATGCCGATGTTAATTTAGTTACGGATCTATAACTAATTACTATGGGAATACATATTACTGAATTACAGAAATATTGGAACAAAGTTGCCAAATAAAGGTAAACAAWTKGTTGCTTACTGGAAAATACTATTTCTAACACACATGGTCACGTTGTACAGCGCCATTATGGCTATTAGCAAGTAGCTGGACAATAGACTTGCCTAGGCGGGTAGGGGGAGAATTCTATCGTCAAATGTATTTCTTAGGTTGGCTGTATCACAACCGGTCGTGATTGGTTGCAATTTCAGTTTAATCCACCAGAAAAGACAAAACAAATAATACAACAAAAAGTATTATTTATCACATCCAACTTCGGAGTCCAATAGCGCAGTGCACAATTGGCCCACTGTTTCTCTCCCTCTAAAAACAGAAAGAAATGTTTTGGCCTATACAAATACAAATATTATTTTGGTCTTTATTCACTTTACAATCGGTCACTTTATTTTTTTATTTTTTTTAAATAACCTCCAAAATATCATTAGATATTATCAAGTTGATGGCACAGTCATGTAGCGGCACCTACATAAAGCTGAGTGACTCACTCATTCATGGCTTTGGATCAAAATAAATAAGTACCAACATTCTTTCTGATAGTCTTTAATAAAGAAATGCTTTGGTTATCCTGACCTGGACACCATGTACTAGAGGTCGACCGATTAATCGGAATGGCCGATTAATTAGGGCCGATTTCAAGTTTTCATAACAAATCGGAAACCGGTAATTTTGGACACCGATTTTGCCTCTTTTTTTTTTTACACCTTTATTTAAACTAGGCAAGTCAGTAAGAACATTCTTATTTTCATGACGGCCTAGGAACAGTGGGTTAACTGCCTTGTTCAGGGGCAGAACAGATTTTTACCTTGTCAGCTCAGGGATTCCAATCTTGCAACTTACGGTTAACTAGTCCAACGCTTCTAACCACTGCCTCACGAAGAGCCGCCTGTTACGGCAAATGCAATAAGAAAGCCAAGGTAAGTTGCTAGCTAGCATTAAACTTATCTTATTAAAACAATCAATCAATCATAATCATTAGTTATAACTACAAACGGTTGATGATATTACTAGTTTATCTAAGCGTGTCCTGCGTTGCATATAATCGATGCAGTGCGCATTAGCGAAAAAGGACTGTCGTTGCTCCAACGTGTACCTAACCATAAACATCAATGCCTTTCTAAAATCAATACACAGAAGTATATATTTTTTAAACCTGCATATTTGCTCAAGAAAATCCAGGTTAGCAGGCAATATTAACCAGGTGAAATTTTGTCACTTCTCTTGCGTTCATTGCACGCAGAGTTATTGCAACAGTTTGGGCCGCCTGGCTCATTGAAACGAACTTGCCAAATTTTACGTAATTATGACATAACATTGAAGGTTGTGCAACGTAACAGGAATATTTAGACTTATGGATGCACCCGTTAGATAACGTAACGGTTCCGTATTTCATGAAAGAATAACGTTTTGTTTTTGAGATGATAGTTTCCGGATTTGACCATATTAATGACCTAAGGCTCGGTATTTTCTGTGTGTTTTATGTTATAATTAAGTCTATGATTTGATAGAGCAGTCTGACTGAGCGATGGTGGGCACCAGCAGACTCGTAAGCATTCATTCAAAAGCACTTACGTGCGTTTTGCCAGCAGCTCTTCGCAATGCTTCAAGCTGTTTATGACTTCAAGCCTATCAACTCCTGAGATTAGGCTGGTGTAACCGATGTGAAATGGCTAGCTAGTTAGCGGGGTGCGCGCTAATAGCGTTTCAAACGTCACTCGCTCTGAGACTTGGAGTAGTTGTTTCCCTTGCTCTGCATGGGTAACACTGCTTCGAGGGTGGCTGTTGTCGATGTGTTCCTGTTCGAGCATAGGTAGGCGAGGAGAGGGATGGAAGCTATACTGTTACACTGGCAATACTAAAGTGCCTATACGAACATCCAATAGTCAAAGGTTATGAAATACAAATCGTATAGAGAGAAAAATAGTCCTATAATTCCTATAATAACTACAACCTAAACTTCTTACCTGGGAATATTGAAGACTCATGTTAAAGGAACCACCAGCTTTCATATGTTCTCATGTTCTGAGCAAGGAACTTAACGTTAGCTTTCTTACATGGCACTATTGCACTTTTACTTTCTTCTCCAACACTTTTTTTGCATTATTAAACCAAATTGAACATGTTCATATTTATTTGAGGCTAAATTTATTTTATTGATGTATTATATTAAGTTAAAAAAAGTGTTCATTCAGTATTGTTGTAATTGTCATTATTACAACAACCAAAAAATATTAATAAATAAAAATATTTTATTTTTTATAATATATATTATATATACAGTGGGAGACAAGTATTTGATACACTGCTGATTTTGCAGGTTTTCCTACTTACAAAGCATGTAGAGGTCTGTCATTTTTATCATAGGTACACTTCAACTGTGAGAGACGGAATCTAAAACAAAAATCCAGAAATCACATTGTATGATTTTAAGTAATTAATTTGCATTTTATTGCATGACATAAGTATTTGATACATCAGAAAAGCAGAACTGAATATTTGGTACAGAAACCTTTTGTTTGCAATTACAGAGATCATACGTTTCCTGTAGTTCTTGACCAGGTTTGCACACTGCAGCATTGATTTTGGCCCACTCCCAACAAGACCTTCTCCAGATCCTTCAGGTTTCGGGGCTGTCGCTGGCAATACGGACTTTTAGCTCCTCCAAAGATTTCTATTGGGTTCAGGTCTGGAGACTGGCTGGCCACTCCAGGACCTTGAGATGCTTCTACGAAGCAATCCTTAGTTGCTCTGGCTGTGTGTTTCAGGTCGTTGCAATGCTGGAAGACCCAGCCACGACCATCTTCAATGCTCTTACTGAGGGAAAGGTTGTTTTGGCCAAGATCTCGCGATACATGGCCCCATCCATCCCCCCTTCAATACGGTGCAGTAGTCCTGTCGTTGCAGAAAAGTCCCCAAAGAATGATGTTTCCACCTCCATGCTTCACGGTGGGATGGTGTTCTTGGGTTGTACTCATCCTTCTTCTTCCTCCAAACACGGCGAGTGGAGTTTAGCCAAAAAGCTCTATTTTTGTCTCATCAGACCACATGACCTTCTTCCATTCCTCCTCTGGATCATCCAGATGGTCATTGACAAACTTCAGACGGGCCTGGAATGCGCTGGCTGAGCAGGGGGACCATGCGTGCTCTGCAGGATTTTAATCCATGACGGCGTAGTGTGTTACTAATGGTTTTTTGAGACTGTGGTCCCAGCTCTCTTCAGGCATTGACCAGGTCCTGCCGTGTGTTCTGGGCTGATCCCTCACCTTCCTCATGATCATTGATGCCCCACGACGTGAGATCTTGCATGGAGCCCCAGACGAGGGTGATTGACCGTCATCTTGAACTTCTTCCATTTTCTAATATCTGCGCCAACAGTTATTGCTCTTCTACCAAGCTGCTTGCTATTGTCCTGTAGCCCATCCCAGCCTTGTGCAGGTCTACAATTTTATCCCTGATGTCCTTACACAGCTCTCTGGTCTTGGCCATTGTGGAGAGGTTGGAGTCTGTTTGATTGAGTGTGTGGACAGGTGTTTTTATACAGGTAACGAGTTCAAACAGGTGCAGTTAATACAGGTAATGAGTGGAGAACAGGAGGACTTCTTAAAGAAAAACTAACAGGTCTGTGAGAGCTGGAATTCTTACTGGTTGGTAGGTTATCAAATACTTATGTCATGCAATAAAATGCAAATTAATTACTTAAAAATCATACACTGTGATTTTCTGGATTTTTGTTTAGATTCCGTCTCTCACAGTTGAAGTGTACCTATGATAAAAATTACAGACCTGTACATGCTTTGTAAGTAGGAAAACCTGCAAAATCGGCAGTGTATCAAATACTTGTTCTCCCACTGTATATATATATATATTTTTTTTTTTTTTTTTTTTCAAATTGGCCGTTTAATCGTTTCGGCTTTTTTTGGTCTCCAATAATCGTTATCGGTGTTGAAATCATAATCGGTCGACCTCTACAATGTACAGTATTATAACAGCCAATATGGGCTTTAGCAGGACAATATACCTTTACCAACACCTCTTGTATTTTGATACTTGTGGATGGGGCCTCCCAGTGACACAGGGTCTAAGTCACCGCATCGCATTGCAAAAAAGTTGCTACAGAATACTCGTGCCGCCCCCACCGGGAGACCCATGAGGCGGCTTTTGGTTTTAATTTTAGAATCCTCCAATCTCTATATGTAACTATTGGCGGAGAGTCACGTCATATTTTTCGATATACTGTAAGCGACATGAGTCTCACTAGTGTTGAGTAATGTGCTGTTTAAAGTGGTGTAGGTCTTATTTAAAGAGCATATTGAAGTTAGAAGCAATAGGATTTGAAGCAATAGCCTACAACTATTTTACCACCGTTTCGCATTGCTCTGAGACAAGCATGGGGACTAGCATTAATGGTACCAGGCACTTAAGTAACGTGCCATAGAATTCAGCGGCACCACGCAAGCTGTGCTGCAATACGCTGCMACTTTTAAAAGGACGAATCACTGTACGTAAATGTCATATTTCATAATTTTTTWAAATTGGAAAACATTTCTACAAACCTGTTTTTKCTTTGTCATTATGGGGAATTATGTAGATTTGAGGRAAAAAAATATTTAATCAATTCTAGAATAAGGCTGTAACAAAATGTGGAAGAAGTCAAGGGGTCTGAATACTTACCGAATGCACTGTGTAGTCTGTGACCAGATTTCAGTTTACATTTAACCCATCTGAACAGTAGGCTACTGTTCCCTTGATGTGCCATAGGCCTTTTTGAAGTCCTTTTGTAAAGCGCCTCACAAATCATCACACAACATAGGCACTGCTATCATCCTCTATTAACACTTCATCAAATCATTACATTTCTGGCCCTCACTTCTCTTTATTTTTAACTTTCCATTTTGCAGCTTTTCTCTTATTGAATTTTTTTTTAAACGCAGACATTGTCCTTTTTGCCTCAGTGTATCGAAGTTAACTTTTTCTGCCCATTCCCAAGAGCTTGGCAATTGGTGTGTAGGCTGTCACGCGTAAAGTTAAGCCTAAGATTTAGGGCCTACACACTAATTCCATAACGTAAAAATGATGTAGGAAAAAAACTCTAAYGTAGCCTATAGATCTAAATTGCACAAGAAAAATACATAATTAAAAAAAATTGTTTTCTGTTTATTCAACCCGACCGCCACCCACCTGCCCTTCATCCACACAATATTTCATGACCCGTTGGGAAACACTGACGTAGAGTTTTTCCAGACCACCTGATACGGACTATAACTATGGCCCAGAGTTTTTCCTGGTCGGGTCCCGTTGAAAGGAAAAACTTCTGTCCCTGCTCATGGTCTCATTTGAGTCAAAGAACACAGCTGAATGAATACTTACAGGGTCTCCTAGTTCTTCCGTGTCTTGTGACTTGAGTGAAGGCTTCGTCCTCAGCAGGATGTCATCGCTACATTCATTGTCGGATCCGTTGGGGGACTCTGCTAGATCCAGGAAGTCGTCTCGCTTCTGACCTCTGAACCTGATTTTGTCCAGCCGCTTTAGCATGTTCAACACCCCTCTCGTCGGTGGCTTTACCTTAGCATGGTGTACAGCAATTCTGAAAAGACAAAACAGAAGGGTCAAAGGATCGCCTTTGAAAAGCAGTGAAAATTAAAGGGTGGGACAAATTTCTTTGCATCAGAAGTTGTTTTTTATAAATAAGTACCTAAACACTACAGAACACAGATGCACAAGTTAAGACAATTGTTGAGTGTGGCCAATACAAGCCTTTAAAAAAATAAATAAGATGCATAAATAGACACCATACAGACGCACTAAAATATAGGCCTGCCAGGAGCCACAGTATCCTAATAATGTAACAGATCACTCCATTTAAGATATCATCTCTGCCCCAGTATCCAGTTAAAGACTATCACCTTTCATCATTGTGTTTGTCGTCTCTGACTCAGACAGCCTACTGACAGAGACTACGTCCCAAATGGTGCCCTATTCCCTATATAGTGCACTTTTGACCAGAGCTCTATAGGCCCTGCTCAAAAGTAGTGAGCTATGAAGGGAATAGGGTGCCATTTGGAACACAACCATATAGATCTAGCGGTAGATCCATCGAAGGCTCATCAGTGTTTGAGTCATCAGCCATCATCCAGGGCCATATCTCTTACTGCTTAGGAAATTATCACAACGAGGCGTGGAGCGAGATGGAGACAAGAGGCGATCACCCTCTCACTTCAAACACTGTCACCAAAAATATATGACTTAACGACTTGATTAATGTGAATCCTTTTGACCTAGATCTACMATCCCCTGCGTATTTATTTAGGCAGTGAAGCTAAAACGTTTAATTTGGCTCTATAGCCTACTCCAGTATTTTGAACTTGAGATCAAATGTTTTATATGAGGCAACAGCAAAGAATGTCATTTTATTTTAGGGTATTTTCATACATATCTGTTCTACCATTTAGAAATAAAAGCACTTTATGCATCTAGTCCCCCCATTTGAAGGGGTCATAATATCAAAACATGCTAATCTCTCAACATTACCAATAACGGGAGAAGTTAACATTTTTATGCCTCCAACTTTCTCACTCTGTATCTAGTCCCCCCCCATTTGAAGGTATCATACATATTTTGGACAACTTCACTTAGTGGATTACATTTTGTCAAAAGTTTAGTATTTTGTCCCATACTCCTAGCACGCAATGATTACATCAAGCATGTGACTCTACAAACTTGGATGCATTTGCAGTTTGTTTTGGTTCGGATTATGTTGTGCCCAATAGAAATGAATGGTAAATAACGTAGAGACCGCTTATGCCTGGAGCCGGCCCCGCACACACACCTCCTGGGCTGTATTGAGGGGGGTGGTAAGGGGCTAGTGCAAACTTGGTCAGTGACACAATAGCTCACTCGCTCAAGGGATCCTGCCCCAAGGGATCCTTCACTCTAATGTAAAATGCTGGGCATCTGAGCAGACCAACAGGTGACACTATTAGAGCAGATCAACAGGGATGACACACATTGAGGCACAGGGCTTTATATAGGACAGTTCAGGCCATTTTCTGGCCAGGGGATTCTGATCCGGCTCTCAAGGTGGGCATCATCTAAGCTTGTTGTGTCCTCATGTGCATCTCTAGAAGTCCTCTGCTCACCTCTATGGTCAGTGTGTCACTAAGTCCCTGCTAATGATGCTCAAGGTAGAAGTTACCCCTAACCACAGATCTAGAATCAGATTACCTTTGCCCTAATCCTAACCATGACCATTTAGGTTGATTAACCGCTGACATTAGATCAGTCCTTAGGTAACATTCTCTCATCAGATAATGACCCCATAGCCCAGAGCTCACCACCATCAGCTTAGCTTAGTGAAGCATCTAGACAGTTGCAGGAGCAAGGTGAGGTGAGAGGGTACCATAGGGTAAAGCTGTAATGTTGTTCAGAGAAGAGTGAGTTTTTCTTCAATGGGATATACCTAGAGAGATCTTAAGTACTGCGTAATCATACTCACAGTCAAACATATACAAATTTAGACGAAACAGACTCAAGACACTCACCCACACCTTAAATATTCAGGCGAATTGACACACAGTACTCGTGACTGCACATCAGTGTATACTCCTATGAGAGCCATTGCAATGGCAGCCATGAGCGTTGTCATGTCTCACTTCAATGAGATTACCACCTCTGATGTGAATCTACTGAATAAAAGAGAAGCGGCCACAGAGACTTGACTTAGCTCCGCTCCCCTCATTGCCTAGTGTGTTTGATTCAGCACTTTCTGAGAAGAGAACAGMATTCTAGGAACTGGATAGTCAATGGCATCGTTTAGTAGTGATGGAAGGCCCCACACTTGCATAGAAAATAGGACATTGTTGAATTAAACAAAGACATTAATCAGACATTGTTAGGTTTAGGGTGAGAGATACATGGACAGATATTTCTGAGAATAATACAAACTAAAAACTCCCACCCGGAACCCCCTCCTGAAACCCCCATTGGCAAGTGCTTAACACCTCTCACACCCACCTGTAGGCATCACATTTATTTTATGCACAGTCACCTCACAGGTTTTGTTTCACATGAAATACAACAAACCCCCTGTCAATGTTATTCCTGGTTGCAGACCCACTGAACCTGWGGTCTAGATGTGATTGTTCATTCAGAGACTGAATTCTGAATGAATGTCAACGTTAGGCTAAATGTTTAAATGTTTTAGTAAAGGAGTTGAGTGTTTGGTCATTTTTATTACAAATTAAGTGGAATAGGGACAAAAACAACCCAATTTCAACAATTCTTATTATTTAGAAAATATAAAATAATATTGCTATAGTTTATCTGAGGACACCAGAAAGCGATTTGTGCTTATTTCCTGGCCATGGGACTTTTGTCTGAATGGTCAAATCWGATTTTTTTTTACCCTTGTGGTTTTTAGACTTATTTGGCATTTCTTGTTGCTTACTACCTACTCTATCACAGTGACAATAACATGTGGTAGCCAATTAGCTTGTTAATGGTTTCCAAACAAATTAATATATGTGATAACAAGCTAACGTTAGGTAGCTGTATAGCTTTCTAACTAAGTTGACTGCCTTGACTTGCCAAAATTGACTTGTTTTTAAAGTTGGATGATCTTATCCTTTGAGGCTTTAAACGTGTTCTTACTGGGAAACATCCATGGCAGGCATTGTTTTCACCTTAGCTCACTACATAACTTCTGAGTGATAGGAAGCCTGAGCACCAACACCAATCAGCCTACACCACTGTACACACACTTGTCATTATTATGACAACTAGCGTAGCCATGTCAGCAAATAACTGCCGTCTGAACACACACAAATCCAATTAGGTCACTTGTCTATGGACAGTCAGTGTTACAAAACGGATTTGAAAAAYAMAAMTGATATGGGCAATAAGGCCTTCATTGTGTACAAGGCTTTATTGATTTATCCCAGTTGCAGCCAACAGTATTTTTCAGTGACAACATGTTTCTGGCGGCCTTCTGTTACAGACAGGTGTTTGGGGCATGCTAGATGGCTAATTAGCACAGGTGGTCCATGTCTTCTGTAAGCACATACTGTAACATGGAGATATGGCCATGTGGGAACACTAACCCCAACCCTATAAAAAGGTGTGTATCAATTTAACATTGTTTCTTTAAATATTTTTTTTCTGATATGAAAGAGAAGGTCCTTCCAAAACCGTACAGCAAGCGAGGCATGTTAATGTTCAGACAGAGCGTCGGGGTTCTTAACAAACCTTCCCCTTACAGAAGACGCCTTCGTCCAATTACTTGTGTAATGGAACTGAGTTATGATCAAAGGCTAACGCACTGAGAGCTGTCATAGCTTCGCAGCAAACAAAAATAAAACAGCTGATAAGATGAGCCTAAAACACGGTGATAATTGACGGAGTACGAAGGACCAGTGTTGTATGGCTTCACTGTACCCGCGACGATTTGTAACAATGCGCGTGAGCAACAGTAGGTGTTGGCCCGTTGTGACAACGTAACAAGTCCGTTATGTTCGTCTTCGCTTCATTATTGAAACTATGGCGATGCAACGTTCATTTGTAATACTTTCATTTACTTGTAGTTCCTATTTCTCAATTAAAATTGTAAATGACAGGCTACGCACAGTAGCCCTTGCGCTCTATTAAATACATGAATTACCCAACTAAAAGCCAGACGTTTACATAAACACCACACGCAAAGACTTGAGCTAGGCTACTTTACATTATATTATTTATAACTTTAAAAAAAATAAGTTTCTTCTTACCCAGCCCGTAAATCGTAGCAAAGTTTCATTAACACTGAGAATTGCCTTTGAATGTATCCAGTAGCGTCCACCTGCTCAGATCCGCTAAGCCACAAGCTGTTCATTGAGCCTCAGCCCCGCCATCGCAATCCGCTCTTTTGTAAACCAAAGAAACGATTTTACATCCCGCTGCAGCCTTGATTAGTTTTGCAGGAATGCCAGTTCCCCCCGAGAGATAATAGTATAGGCGATCTCCATCAGTACCGTTTGAAACCAGTCACTCTCTCTCTTAATTCCATAGCACTCGCAAGCCAGACCAGGGAATTCCGTAAATGTCAGCAGACTTTCTTTCTTAAAGGGGCCGTTAATGGAGTTTCAAAGTTATCAACAAGCCTTCCCTTTCTGTTATTGTACCGCCCACTCTGTATTCGTCTGCCTTCATAATGCCCATCAGCATCCTCTGTTGGATGACAATATTATAACAATGTAGGCCTACCAACAGTATTGCATGTGCAGTTGATTTCATATATTGTTCGACAGTTCTTTCATGTAATACAGGTGATAAATAAATAATACATACATTGAATGAATTGTCATTTGCACATAAACATTTATATATAAAACAGCAATGAAACAATGTTTTAATGAAATAACCAAACAGTTGCCAAGTGTTTTTGAAATACAAACCTTTGCATGTTTCCACTCAGATTAGCAGTGCAGAAATCTAAACTTCCATCATCTACAGAAATGAGCTCCAAAACAATGTACAGTTGTGGCCAAAAGTTGAGAATGACACAAATATTAATTTCCACAAAGTTTGCTGCTTCAGTGTCTTTAGATATTTTTGTCAGATGTTACTATGGAATACTGAAGTATAATTACAAGCATTTCATAAGGCTTTTATTGACAATTACATGAAGTTGATGCAAAGAGTCAATATTTGCAGTGTTGACCCTTCTTTTTCAAGACCTCTGCAATCTGCCCTGGCATGCTGTCAATTAACTTCTGGGCCACATCCTGACTGATGGCAGCCCATTCTTGCATAATCAATGCTTGGAGTTTGTCAGAATTTGTGGGTTTTTGTTTGCCTCTTGAGGATTGACCACAAGTTCTCAATGGGATTAAGGCCTGGGGAGTTCTGGCCATAGACCCAAAATATCGATGTTTTGTTCCCCGAACCACTTAGTTATCATTTTTGCCTTATGGCAAGGTGCTCCATCATGCTGGAAAAGGCATTGTTCGTCACCAAACTGTTCCTGGATGGTTGAGAGAAGTTGCTCTCGGAGGATGTGTTGGTACCATTCTTTATTCATGGCTGTGGTCTTAGGCAAAATTGTGAGAATTGGCTTCTCAACCCTTGGCTGAGAAGCAACCCCACACATGAATGGTCTCAGGATGCTTTACTGTTGGCATGACACAGGACTGATGGTAGCGCTCACCTTGTCTTCTCCGGACAAGCTTTTTGATGATCCGATAAATGTTTGATTTAGTTGCAATCTTACTGGCAGCAATATCCTTGCCTGTGAAGCCCTTTTTGTGCAAAGCAATGAGGACGGCACGTKTTTCCTTGCAGGTAACAATGGTTGACYGAGGAAGAACAACGATTCCAAGCACCACCCTCCTTTTGAAGCTTCCAGTCTGTTATTCGAACTCAATCAGCATGACAGAGTGATCTCCAGCCTTGTCCTCGTCAACACTCACACCTGTGTTAACGAGAGAATCACTGACATGATGTCAGCTGGTCCTTTTGTGGCAGGGCTGAAATGCAGTGGAAATGTTTTTTGGGGGATTCAGTTCATTTGCGTGCCAAAGAGGGACTTTGCAATTAATTGCAATTCATCTGATCACTCTTCACAATATTCTGGAGTATATGCAAATTGCCATCATACAAACTGAGGCAGCAGACTTTGTGAAAATTAATATTTGTGTCATTCTCAAAACTTTTGGCCACGACTGTATAGTCCGTTTGTCCTGTTATGCAGTTGTCGCAAAAACTATTGTAGACTAGTCTACATGCATTTGACACCATACAATGGTCTTCTCTATACTCTCCAGCAGCTGATAGTCTGATACTGCTGTTGTGCCATCCTGGTCAGGGAATGACCCCTGACCCTTACAATACCTCTCACTGGAATGGCTGTCTGAATAAAGTGAACTCTGCCCCCCGTGAAACCTAATGATGAGATTAAACACTGGGATGGAATCATAGAACAATGTGTCTGTCTGTTGTGAGTCTGTTGTGAGACAAGGTCTGTGACTCAGTGATAAGACTGTTGATACACTACATGGCCAAAAGTACACTATGACCAAAAGTATGTGGACACCTGCTCGTCAAACATCTCATTCCAAAATCACGAGCATTAATATGGAGTTGGTCCCCACTTTGCTGCTATAACAGCCTCCACTCTTCTGGGAAGGCTTTTCACTAGATGTTGGAACATTGCTGCAGGGACTTGCTTCCATTCAGCCACAAGAGCATTAGTGAGGTCGGACACTGATGTTGAGCGATTAGGCCTGGCTTGCAGTCGGCGTTCCAATTCATCTCAAAGGTGTTCGATGGGGTTGAGGTCAGGGCTCTGTGCAAGCCAGTCAAGTTCTTCCACACCGACCTCAACAAACAATTTCTGTATTGACCTCGCTTTGTGCACGGGGGGCATTGTCATGCTGAAACAGGAAAGGGCCTTTTCCAAACTGTTGCCACAAAGTTGGAAGCACAGAATCGTCTAGAATGTAATTGTATGCTGTAGCGTTAAGATTTCCCTTCACTGGAACTAAGGGGYCTAGCCCAAACCATGACAAAGAGCCCCAGATCATTATTCCTCATCACCAAACTACAGTTGGCACTATGCATTGGGGCAGGTAGCATTCTCCTGGCATCTGCCAAACCCAGATTCGTCCGTTGGATTGCCAGATGGTGAAGTGCAGAGAACGCATTTCCACTGCTCCAGAGTCTAATGGCGGCGAGCTACACACCACTCCAGCCGATGTTTGACATTGCGCATGGTGATCTTTGGCTTGTGGCCAGCTGCTCGGCCATCGACACCATTTCATGAAGCTCCCAACGAACAGTTCTTGTGCTGACTCGGCGATCCCATTCTGTGAGCTTCTGTGGCCTACCACTACCACTGAGCCGTTGTTGCTCCTATACCTTTTCCCTTCACAGTAACAGCACTCACAGTTGACCGGGGCAGCTCTAGCAGGGCAGAAATTTGACGAACTGACTTGTTGGAAAGGTGGCATCTTATGACAGTGCCACGTTGAAAGTCACTGAGCTCTTCAGTAAGGCYATTCTACTGCCAATGTTTGTCTATGGCGATCGCATGGCTGTGCACTTGATTTTATACACCTGTCAGCAACGGGTGTGGCTGAAATAGCTGAATTCACTAATTTGAAGGGGTGTCCACATACTTTTGTATATATAGTGTACACCCCTTCAGTAGGCCTATAGACTGACACTGGGGCACATTCAGCAGGATGCAATGTTTTGGAACGTTCAGATTGTTCTACATAGCATATTACTAACATGCCTCTCTGACATGTATACTGAACAAAGATATAAACGCAACATGCAAGAATTTCAAATTTTTTACTGAGTTCCAGATCATATAAGGAAATCAGTCAATTGAAATAAATAAATTAGGCCCTAATCTATGGATTTCACATGACTGGGCAGGGACGCAGCCTTTGGTGGGCCTGGGAGGACATAGGCCCACCCACTGGGGAGCCAGGCTCAGCCCAGTTTTTCCCCCAAAAAATCCACAAAAGGGCTTTATTACAGACAGAAATATGTGGAGGTCCTGGGCTGGCGTGGTTACGCGTGGTCTGCGGTTGTAAGGCCAGTTGGACATACTGACAAATTCTCTAAAACGCTTTTGGAGGTGGCTTATGGTGGAGAAATGAACATTAAATTCTCTGGCAGCAGTTCTGGTGAACATTCCTGCAGTCAGCATGCCAATTACACGCTCCCTTAAAACTTGAGACATCTGTAACATTGTGCTGTGTGACAAAACTGCACATTTTAGAGTGGCCTTTTATTGTCCCCAGCACAAGATGTACCTGTGTAATGATCATGCTGTTTAATCAGCTTCTTGATTTACCACACCTGTCAGGTGGATAGATTATCTTGGCAAAGGATAACAAATTTGTGCATAACATTTGGGAGAAATAAGCTTTTTGTGCATATGGAACATTTCTGGGATCTTTTATTTCAGCTAATATAACATGGGACCAACACTTTTCATGTTGCGTTTATATTTTTGTTCAGTATAGAATAAGGAATCACATCAGCCCTATTCATGGCATATCTATCTGCAACGTTCGACAATGTTTGTCTACTGAACGTGGCCCTGGTTTGAGTCAGCCAAGTGGACCAAGAAATGTGTTGGCCCAGTCTAAAACCAGCCTCCTTCTGTCACTTGTCTGTCCTGTAAACCTAGATCTGAGAATGGAGGGCTAGGTGGAGCTGCTGTAATATTAATGATATGGCTWACATCCATCCGATCCTTTCAGACCAACAAAGTGTCTAGGAGAAGAGGGTTTGATTTCAGACTGTGCGGAAGTCTGTTCTCCACCTCTCTCTCACTTCCTACCCTCTCTCTCTCTCTCCTTCTCACTCTCTCCCTCTCTTTTAATGTTCTCCACTAGGTGGTGGTCACATAACAAACATGAAACAGATGGACCCCACTAAAATGTCACTGAGCCATTAGTCATTGCACTGTATGAGCCAAGCAAACACTGCTTTGCATTACAAGCATCATACAGTATAACCAATCATATAAAATGCCAAGTCATCCTCTCAAAACACTATCTTATATTGTTAAGTAATACAGCAGTATGCAAGATTAAGTGGAAAATTCAGATCAAGACTTAAAGACTTCAATCACCACTGTGCATATGAATTGTGTTACGTAAGTCCGCTGAGACCATGTTTTAGGTTAATTCAATTACCGTCTTACGAAATTGTAATACATTTTATTTGACACAGTATCATGACAACATAAAATCCTGATCCCAAATTTCTCATTGGACATGTTACAATAGCAGCATGTATGTTTTGTGGAAACTAAATGATTTTATACCATGGTTTTACAGTATGTAATCCCTACTCTATTTCTGGCCTAAACACAGCCATCACTCTAGCCTCTCTCTCTCGATGTCCCATATCAGAGCTGTGGGGCTGAAGCGCCCAAATCCTCCCTCCATGTTATAAATAAAAGTCCTAATCCCAATTGAGYRTTTTCTAGAGCACATTGCACATGTTTTCTTCTTATGCAATCACAACTACCACACTTTGAGTCAATTACAGAACAGCTTGGAGGGGTTGGTGCTGCTTTAATGATGTAAACACACAATTGTATGAGGGGAAATGAGATTAGACATTTTGTAAGAAATAGAAAGGAGATCAAATAGGAATTGATATACAAGTCTGTGATGGAAAAAGTGACATTTATTTTCAATTGTTTTTTTAATTGAATTTTTATTCACTTTCTGAAATTAYGGACCTAAACTTAAAGTGATCCCAGTGGTTGATAATTATATTTGATATATTGATATCCTATTTCTATATAAGATGAGTTTACATTCATTTTTCACATTGTGAATTTTACAAAAATTCTAATGAATTGTGTGTTTGGTGTAGGCTTACCTTGGCCTGACATTTTTTGTATTACACACCTGGCTAAAATATTACTGTAGCTCTGTTGGAATAACTTTTATAGATAACTTTGACACCTTCTGGAAACAGACGATGCTCTACAGGAATGACGGAGTGCATCCAAATCCTCTTGACTCCTTGACTCCATCCACGCATTTTAAGGCTGCATTGAGACAATGATTTAGCAGATCAGATAATCCCTAGCACTGTCGCTGAGTTGTCTTAATGCTGCAGCAAATGTACATTATCCCAGGGGCATTGGCAGTCACAATGTAAGTAACCTAATTTATGTCCCTCTAACACCCCTAAATGCCTCTGTTGATCCTACAGCTGTTGTATACAGTAATCATGTGCCTATGAACCAGAGTTATACTGTAAGCACTGAGGCGGTGTCCACTGTATGCAGCTCACCCTGCAACATGAGCTCAAACATAAATAACATTGTCATGTCTACTTCTGATAAGCTTCCCGGTAAAGCAATAAAAACAATCAARAGTCCCAGAAAAGTGCWAAAAATWGCCCACATTAACATATGTAGCTTAAGAAACAAGGTTTATGAAATCAACAACTTGCTAGTAAGAGATGACATTCATATACTGACTATCTCTGAAACTCACTTAGACAATACACTATATATACAAACGTATGTGGACACCCCTTCAAATTAGTGGATTTGGCTATTTCAGCCACACCCGTTGCTGACAGGTGCATAAAATCGATCACACAGCCGTGCAATCTCCATAGACAAACATTGGCAGTAGAATGGCCTTATTGCCACCTTTCCAACGAAATTCTACCCTGCTACAGCTGCCCCAGTCAACTGTAAGTGTGACAGGTTAAAGGAAATACTAATAGCCTGTTATACATTAAAAAGTATTAGTAAATTCATAGTATGTGAGGATCTTAAAACATCTAAGGTTAAGAAGATCATGCATTCAGTATTAGTTGATAGATTGATAACATTTATATAATTCTGTTAAAATCCGTCAAGCATACAAAGGGTACGAATTGTGAGAGGAATGTGTAAACGTTATGTTGATTACTTTATGTTGTCGTGGATAAAAGTGTTAATCTGTGATCTACTAAATGCTCTTAATCTATGAGCCTGAGATCGATTKCTCTGGTCTCCACTCAARTTCACGGAGAATTCGCGGTCTTTTTCTCATTGCACTAAACGTTCCATGAGTAAACATTCCGTATCACGCTCTCGTGATTCTTTCTACCCTTTTTCAGGGGTGTAACATAAGTGCTGTTATTGTGAAGTGGAAACATCCTAGGCCCAACAACAGCTCAGCTGCGAAGTGGTAGGCCACACAAGCTCACAGAACAGAACCGCTGAGTGCTGAAGCACATAGCGCGTAAAAATTGTCTGTCCTGTTACAACACTCGCTACCGAGTTCCAWACTGCCTCTGGAAGCAACGCCAGCACAAGAACTGTTTGTCTGGCGCTTCATGAAATTGGTTTCCATGGCCGAGCAGCCACACACAAGCCTAAGATCACCATGCCATGCATCGGCTGGAGTGGTGTAAAGCTCGCCACCATTGTTCTCTGGAGTGATGAATCACACTTCACCATCTGGAAGTACRACAGACAAATCTGGTTTTGGTGAATGCCAGGAGAACGCTACCTGCCCAAATGCATGGTGCCAACTGGAAGGTTTAGTGGAGGAGGAATAATGGTCTGGGGCTCTTTTTCATGGTTCGGGCTATGCCCCTTAGTTCCAGTGAAGGGAAATCTTAACGCTACAGCATACAATGATATTCTAGATGATTCTGTGCTTCCTGCTTTGTGGCAACAGTTTGGAGAAGGCCCTTTCCTGTTTCAGCATGACAATGCCCCCATCCACAAAGTGAGGTCAATACAGAAATAGTTTGTTGAGATTGGTGTGGAAGAACTTGACTGGCCTGCACAGAGCCCTGACCTCAACCACATCAAACACCTTTGGGATGAATTGGAATGCCGGTTGCGAGGCAGGCCTAATTGTCCAACAGTGCCCGACCTCACTAATGCTCTTATGGACTCCATATTAATGCCCATGATTTTCAAATGAGAGTGCAGGTGTCCACATACTATGGTAATCTAGTGTAACTGCCTTAATGTTGCTGGACCCCAGGAAGAGTAGGGGATCCTTAATAAATACATTGTAAGATGTCAAGAGGCTGGTGTGCAGAGATGGTTGAGTTTAGAGCAGGGGTGTCTAACTCCGGGGGCCGCATTCGGTATTCAACGGGGTCGAACCAGCTTCCCCCTGAAGCTAGGACAGCAGAGTCCCTGCCTATCTTCTGAAAACACCTGAAATCCTACCTCTTCAAAGAGTATCTTAAATATTACTCCCCCCCAAAAAAAATTATAATAACCAACACAGTTGCACTGACTGTTTATTTTAATTTCGGTGATTATTAGAGAGCTGGATACAGTGAAGAAGCTGTATAAATGCAGGTCCATTCTAGACAGTTTCGATTTGGTGTTAGTCATTTTTATGTATTTTTTTTACTCAAACCACCTGGGGGCCAGATTTGGTCCTCCTCGCGTATGTTTGACACCCCTCGCTTAGAGGCAGAGGAAATGAAAGGAGAAAGAGGTGGCTTTTTAAAATTTTAGTGACACTAAGTGGGCTCCCAAGTGGCACAGCGGTCTAAGGCACTGCATCACAGTGCTAGAGGCGTCACTACAGACCCTGGTTTGATCCTGGACTGTATCACAACCGGCCGTGACTGGGAGTCCCATAGGGCGGGGCACAATTGGCCCAGCGTCGTTAGGGTTTGGCTGGGGTAGGCCTTCATTGTAAATAAGAATTTCTTCTTAACTGACTTGCCAGTTAAATTAAAAAGTGTGCTTGTKTGTAGTCTAGACTACACACACACCAGAGAAAATCCTAAGAGGGAGTCCTTAGTCCAGATTTAATACAATTAGAGCATACGAAGAGGTATTCAATCAGGACCCATCAGCCCTGGTATCCACTGTGGCAGGGCAGGCGAGATTAATGTATCTACAATATAATATACCTGTTGTGATACTATTTTACAACCAATAGATGGCGGTGTAGGATTCTTTTCATGGACTTTTTTGAGCCAACAAATAGGACAGTTTTCTGAAGTCTGTGTATCTGCTGTATGGCACTTTCTTCCAGTGGTGCCAACATGGACACGCCCACAGGAAAAGGAATTATTAAAGTGATAGCCATGCCTGAGAGACACTCAGGTGAGGCAGAGATATTTTAGAGAGGAAAGGTCAGTGCCAGACTTCTGAGTCGGCTAAAGTGTCTCCACATAACCCCCAACGATACACACTGAGTGTGATTATACAGTGACAATATGATTCTGAAGAGCATGAAATAAAAGGAATATTGGCTGATTATTTGTTGGTCCGAGACGAACACTCTTCATTTGTTTTTAAACACAGTTTAGAGAGCACAGCATCTTGAGGTTTTAAAGCTATCGGTCTCAGGTGCCCCCAAGACTACCTCTATCCCTAACACCCCATTACTACCTGTACGCATCCTCCTCACTGTCTGTGTCCCACACCAGCTCTGTCACCTGAGGTAGAGCCTGTTGTCACTGGGCTGACTGACGTCCCGTGACCCGGCCGCCAGTAACCCGAACCACACATATACCCTTTTAATTTTAATTGTATTTATTTTTTATATATATATATATATTGGTAATAATGACAATAACAACAATACTGAATGAACAATGAACCCTTTTATTTTAACTTAATATAATACATAAATAAAATATATTTGGTCTCAACTAAATAATGAAACATGTTCAATTTGGTTTAAATAATGCAAAAACACAGTGGAGAAGAAAGTAAAAGTGCAATATGTGCCATTTAAAAAAGCTAACGTTTAAGTTCCTTACTCAGAACATGAGAACATATGAAAGCTGGTGGTTCAATATTCCCAGTTATGACGTTTTAGGTTGTAGTTACTATAGGAATTATGACGCATCAACTATTTCTCTCTATACCATTTGTATTTCATATACCTTTGACTATTGGATGTTCTTATAGGCACTTTAGTATTGCCAGCCTAATCTCGGGAGTTGATAGGCTTGAAGTCATAAACAGCGCTGTGCTTCAAGCATTGCTAAGAGCTGCTCACAAACGCAGTAAAGTGCTCTTTGAATGAATGCTTACGAGCCTGCTGCTGCCTACCACCGCTCAGTCAGACTGCTCTATCAAATCATAGACTTAATTATRAATAACAAACAGAAATAGGAGCCTTTGGTCATTAATATGGTCAAATTCGGAAACTATCATTTAAAAAACGTTTATTCTTTCAGTGAAATACGGAACCATTCTGTATTTTGTCAAACGGGTGGCAACCCTAGTCTAAATATTGCTGTTACATTGCACAACCTTCAATGTTATGTCATAATTGTGTAAAATTCTGGCAAATTAATTACGGTCTTTGTTAGGAAGAAACAGTTCGCAACTAGCCAGGTGGCCCAAACTGTTGCATATATCCTGACTCTGCTTGCACTGAGCAAGAGAAGTGACACAATTTCCCTAGTTAATATTTCCTGCTAACATGCATTTATTTGAACTAAATATGTCGTTTAAAAAAAAATATACTTCTGTGTATTGATTTTAAGAAAGGCRTTGATGTTTATCGTTAGGTACATTTGTGCAGCGAACGTGCTTTTTTCGCGAATGCGCTTTTGTTAAATCACCCGTTTGGCAAAGTTGAAGTAGGCTGTTAAATGAACAGGCACCACATTGATTATATGCAACGCAGGACAAGCTAGTTAACCTAGTAATATCATCAACCATGTGTAGTTAACTTGTGATTATGTGAAGATTGATTGTTTTTTATAAGATAAATGTAATGCTAGTTAGCAACTTACCTTGGCTCATTGCAGCCGCAAGGTCCTTTTGACGCTGCACTCGCGTAACAGGTGGTCAGCCAGCCACGCAGTTTCCTCATGGATTGCAATGTAATCGGCCATAATCGGCCTCCAAAAAGGCAGATTACCGATTAATCATTAGACCTCTAGTTGACAGTAACCTTGATGTCAGCATCCATGTTTCTCCTGTCTGTTCACTAGTACATTTTCTCTGGCGTCAGCTCTTTTTCCAGCTTTGACACAAGGACGGAAGAGACCATTTATAATCGAACAGGTTACCTTCAGAAAGTATTCACACTCCCTTCACTTTTTCCACATTTTGTTGTATTACAAAGTGGGATTAAAATTGATTTCATTGTCATTTTTTCTCATCAATCTACACAAAATACTTTTATTTTTTATTAATGGGAAATAAACACTAATACTGTATATCTTGATGAGATAAGTATTCAACCCCCTGAATCAATACATGTTAGAATCACCTTTGGCAGCAATTACAGCTGTGAGTCTTTCTGGGTAAGTCTCTATTACACAAGTGGATTGTACAATATTTGACCATTATTCTTTTAAAAATTCTTTAAGCTCTGTCAGGTTGGTTGTTGATCATTGCTAGCCAGCCATTTTCAAGTCTTGCCATAGATTTTCAAGCCAATTCAAGTCAAAACGGTTATTAAGTCACTCAGGAACATTCAATGTCATCTTGGTAAGCAACTCCAGTGTACTGTAGATTTGGCCTTGGGTTTTAGGTAATTGTCCTGCTGAGCTGAAAGGTGAATTTGTCTCCCATTGTCTGTCGGAAAGCAGACTGAACCACGTTTTCCTCWAGGATTTCGCCTGTTCTTAGCTCTATTCCATTTATTTTATCCTAAATAACTCCCTAGTCCTTGCTGATGACAACCATACCCTTAACATGGCCCTTGAATGTTTTGGTAAACCTACTGGAGAGCTCTTCTTTGTCTACACCCATTCAGTATCGTTCACATCCTCTTAAGCCTTAGCCACACCCACCTCTTTAAGAATTCGCATGTGAGGCCAGGTAGCTAAACAGAGTAAGGTAGTGTTGTAAACAACAAAAGATTTCAAGAGTAAAAGTGGTGATAGTAGCAAAAATACACTTTATCTAGTCAAATAAATTGCCGTTATCAACACCAACTAGGTTYAATGTTAGCTAGCTAGCTAACATTAGGCTATCACTAGCAATGCAAATGGTTTCGGAAATATTAATAATATTACCACACAGATCATACTAGCCAGCTAGCCAACAGTACGCTTAAACTTGCAATGAAAACAACTTTACAAGCATACCCATAACATGATGCGGCCACCACCATGCTTGAAAATATGAAGACTGGCAGGTACTCAGTGATGTGTTGTGTTGGATTTGCTCTGAACATAATGCTTTGTATTCAGGACAAAAAGTTAATTTCTTTGCCCAGAATCACTGAGTGCCTTATTGCAAACATGATGCATGTTTTGGAATATTTTTTATTCTATACAAGCTTCCTTCTGTCAGGTGCATTTGTTAAATGCCTCCAGTGTGTCTGAGTGCGCTCTGGGTCATTCGTAAATTCAGACCGGTGTCAGAAAGCACACTGGATTCTCTGGCTGAGGAAAAAGGTTGATCTGAGTGTTCTGGCCTTACAATGGCAGTCAAGCACCCAAGCTAACTGGCTAATTGACACATTTCATTTGTTAAACTCTATAGATGTTGTAAGGCTCTACACTTTCAGTGTAAAGTCGTTAACTGGGCTGTACTTGGAGGTTATCAATCTTCAGTAGTGGTTAGAAGACAGAACCTTAATCTATATGTCAGTAGGGGCTGAATGGACCTTTTAGTAGGGGTCATTTGAAATGCCAATATACATGATTTCAGATGTTTATTCTCTATTCCAATGCTGCTCAAAGGGAGATCACTCACCTGGTGGATTKTTTATGTCTTGTCAGAGGTACGAGCACTGGAGAATATATGTAACCAAGTTGCTTTAAAGTAGAGAGTATTCACAAGAACCAGTCTGGTTATTTTGTTGACATTTCCTGGTTGAACAAGATTTGATTTTATATGTGGACTAACAATTCAAATGTACAGTTGAAGTCGGATGTTTACATACACTTAGGTTGGAGTCATTAAATCTTGTTTTCCAACCACTCCACAAATTTCTTGTTAACAAACTAAAGTTTTGGCAACTCGGTTAGGACATCTACTGTGTGCATGACACAAGTAATTATTCCAACAATTGTTTACAGACAGATTATTTCACTGTATCACAATTCCAGTGGGAAAATCAAAAGAAATCAGCCAAGACCTCAGAAAAAATATTGTGGACCTCCACAAGTATGGTTCATCCTTGGGAGCAATTTCCAAATGCCTGAAGGTACCACGTTCATCTGTACAAACAATAGTACGCAAGTATAAACACCATGGGACCACACAGCTGTCATACCCCTCAGGAAGGAGATGTGTTCCGTCTCTTAGAGTTGATCGTACTTTGGTGCGAAAAGTGCAAATCAATCCCAGAACAACAGCAAGGACCTTGTGAAGATGCTGGAGGAAGCAGGTACAAAAGTATCTATATCCACAGTAAAACGAGTCCTGTATCGACATAACCTGAAAGGCTGCTCAGCAAGGAAGAAGCCACTGCTCCAAAACCGCCATAAAAAACCAGTGTGACAGTACTGGCCAGGGTGGCAGCATCATGTTGTGGGCATGCTTTGCTGCAGGAGGCACCACTTTTGTGAAGTGGTGCACTTCACAAAATAGATGGCATCACGAGGGAGGAAAATTGTGGATATATTGAAGCAACATCTCAAGACATCAGTCAGGAAGTTAAAGCTTGGTCGCAAATGGGTCTTCCAAATGGACAATGACCCCAAGCAGACTTCCAAAGTTGTGGCAAAATGGCTYAAGGACTTCAAAGTCAAGGTATTGGAGTGGCCATCACAAAGCCCTGACCTCAATCCTATGTAAAAGTTGTGGGCAGAACTGAAAAAGTGTGTGCGAGCAAGGAGGCCTACGAACCTGACTCAGTTACACCAGCTCTTTCAGGAGGAATGGGACAAAATTCAGCCAACTTGTTTGACCCAAGTTAAAACTTCTTTGGGATAGGGGACAGTATTTCCACGTCCGGATGAAAAGCGTGCCCAAAGTAAACTGCCTGCTACTCAGGCCCAGAAGCTAGGATATGCATATTATTAGTAGATTTGGATAGAAAACACTCTGAAGTTTCTAAAACTGTTTGAATGATGTCTGTGAGTATAACAAAATCTGAGTTCTGTAGTTTTTCAAGTGATTGCCTATTCAATATCAAGTGTAAATGGGGTCAATTGCACTTCCTAAGGCTTCCACTAGATGTCAACAGTCTTTAGAACCTTGTTTGATGCTTCTACTGTGAATAATGAGGGAAGGAGAGCTCTTTGAGTCGGGTGTCTGGCACGAGCTGAACATGCACGCTCACGTGAGTGACCTGCTTTCCATTGCATTTCTGAAGACAAAGGAATTCTCCGGTTGAAACATTATTGAAGATTTATGTTAAAAACATCCTAAAGATTGATTATATACATCGTTTGCCATGTTTCTACGAACTTTAATGGAACTGTTTTGACTTTTCGTATCTGTGCGTCATGAATGTGGATTACTGGCCTGAACGCGCGAACAAAATGAAGGTATTTGGAAATAAATGATGGACTATATCGAACAAAACAAACATTTATGGTGGAACTGGGATTCCTGGGAGTGCATTCCGATGAAGATCATCATAGGTAAGTAAATTTTTATATCGCTATTTCTGACTTTTGTTGACTCCACAACTTGGCGGGTAACTGTATGGCTTGTTTTGGTGGCTGAGCGCTGTACTCAGATTATCGCATGGTGTGCTTTCGCCGTAAAGCTTTTTTGAAATCTGACACAGCGGTTGCATTAAGGACAAGTTTATCTTTAAACAATTTAAAGGCAATGCTACCAAATACTAATTGAGTGTATCTAAACTTCTGACCCACTGGGAATGTGATGAAATAAATAAAAGCTGAAATAAATAATTCTCTCTACCATTATTCTTAAAGTAAAGTGTTGATCCTAACTGACCTAAGACAGTGAATTTTTACTAGTGTCAGGAATTGTGAAAAACTGAGTTTAAATGTATTTGGCTAAGGTGTATGTAAACTTCCACGCCACAGCAGGAAAATTACCTCCAGATAAAAAGGTGAAGACTTCTTGATGTGGTCTTTATACAGGCCAATTTCACCATTGAATGTTGATGATAAAGTATTTCTAAAATATTCCTTTGTGTTTGTGTACCGGTTTCATCAGAGGAAAAGAGTAATTTGGCCATGGCCAGAGCTGAACTGATGCTCATGGGAGAGAAGCAGATGTTCTTACTGGAGTTGGATTGGCCAAGTGTGTGAAGAAAGTCCAAGGCAAACGCTGTGTTTGAGCTTCCAGTGGTGGAAAAAGTACCCAATTGTCATACTTGAGTAAAAGTATAGATACCTTAATAGAAAGTTACTCAAGTAAGTCACCCAGTAAAATACTACTTCATTAAATGTCCAAAAATATTTGGTTCTAAATAAACTTAAGTATCAAAAGTAAATGTAATTGCTCATCTAAAAGTAGATTTCATTATTTCAAGCAAAGCAGATGGCACTATTTTCTTGTTTTTAAAATGTATGGATAGCCAGGGGCACACTCCAACACTCATTTACAAAATATGCGCTTGTGTTTAGTGAGTTTGCCAGACCAGAGGCTGAAGGGATGACCTTGTGTTGTCTTGATAAATATGTGAATTGGACCATTTTCCTGTCCTGCTAAGCACTTTTGGGTGTCAGGTAAAATGTATGTAGTAAAAAGTACATTATTTTCTTTAGGAATGTAGTGAAGTAAAAGTTGTCAAAAATATAAATAGTAAAGTACAGATACCCCCAAAAACGACTTAAGTAGTACTTTAAGTATTTTTACTTAAGTACTTTACACCACTGTGCGCTACTGACAGTGGTCATGGCTGACTGGTGGTCCTACAAAGAATGAGTGCAAATAGTCTGGGTAGCCATTTGACCAGATGTTCAGGAGTCTTATGGCTTGGGGGTAGAAGCTGTTTAGAAGCCTCGTGGACCTAGACTTGGCCACTCCGGTACCGATTGCCGTGCGTAGCAGAGAGAACAGTCTATGACTAGGGTGGCTTGGGTCTTTAACAATTTTTAGGTCCTTCCTCTGACAACGCCTGGTATAGAGGTCCTGGATGGCAGGAAGCTTGGCCCCAGTGATGTACAAGGCCGATAGGACTACCCCCCTGCACATTCGATGGGCGCGTTCCTCTGCCTGGCGTTGCTGAACCATTCCAAATATTACAACGCCCGGATTGGTATTTTACGTTTCAGTTGACCACATACACTACCGTTCAAAAGCTTGGGGTCACTTAGAAATGTCCTTGTTTTCTAAAGAAAAGCAAAAAAAAATGTCCATTAGAATAACATAACATTTATCAGAAATACAGTGTAGACATTGTTAATGTTGTAAATGACTATTGTAGCTGGAAACGGCTGGTTTAAAAATAAAAAAATAATAAAAATGCAATATCTACATAGGCGTACAGAGGCCCATTATCAGCAGCCATCACTCCTGTGTTCCAATGGCACGTTGTGTTAGCTAATCCAAGTTTATAATTTTAACARGCTAATTGATCATTAGAAAAACATTTTGCAATTATGTTAGCACAGCTGAAAACTGTTATCCTGATTAAAGAAGCAATAAACCTGGCCTTCTTTAGACAAATTAAATATCTGGAGCATCAGCATTTGTGGGTTCGATTACAGGCCAGAAACAAAGCCCTTTCTTCTGAAACTCATCAACTATTCTTGTTCTGAGAAGTGAAGGCTATTCCATACAAGAAATTGCCACGAAACCGAAGATCTCGTACAACGCTGTGCACTACTCCCTCCACAGAACAGGTCAAACTGGCTCAACCAGGATAGAAAAAGGAGTGGGAGGCCCCGGTGCACAACTGAGCAAGAGGACAAGTACATTAGAGTGTCTAGTTTGAGAAACAGACGCCTCACAAGTCCTCAACTGGCRGCTTCATTAAATAGTACCCGCAAAACACCAGTCTCACCGTCAACAGTGAAGAGGCGACTCCAGGATGCTGGCATTCTAGGCAGTGTTGCAAAGAAAAAGCCATATCTCAGACTGGCCAATAAAAAGAAAAGATTAAGATGGGCMAAAGAACACAGACACTGGACAGAGGAAGATTGCACAAAGTGTTATGGACAGACAAGTTTGAGGTGTTTGGATCACAAAGAAGAACATTTGTGAGACGCAGAAAAAATGAAAAGATGCTGGAGGAGTGCTTGACATCTGTCAAGCATGGTGGAGGCAATGTAATGGTCTTTTTTTTTGTGGTGGTAAAGTGGGAGATTTGTACAGGGTAAAAGAGATCTTGACGAGGGGAGGCTATCACTCTATTTTGCAACGCCATGCCATACCCTGTGGACGGCGCTTAATTGGAGCCAATTTCCTCCTACAACAGGACAATGACCCAAAGCACAGCTCCAAACTATGCAATAACTATTTAGGGAAGAAGCAGTCCGCTGGTATTCTGTCTATAATGGAGTGGCCAGCACAGTCACCGGATCTCAACGCTATCGAGCTGTTGTGGGAGCAGCTTGACCGTATGGCACGTAAGAAGTGCCCATCAAGCCAATCCAACTTGTGGGAGGTGCTTCAGGAAGCATGGGGCGAAATCTCTTCAGATTACCTCAACAAATTGACAACTAGAATGCCAAAGGTCTGCAAGGCTGTAATTGCTGCAAATGGAGGATTCTTTGACGAAAGCCAGATCTTACAACGCCTGAAAATGTATTTTATGTATCAGTTTACCACATATTTTATAGCAATCTGTCGGTCGATGACACAGCCGATGATGTGGAATGCAACCATTGGTTTATGCATGCAACGTCTTAGTAGGGGAGCGTGACTAATTACACCAGTCTCAAATGGAAGAGTAGTATGTTGATGTTTGTTGCTTACTGTATACGTTTTTACTAAATAGTGCTGTTCTTCCATACGCACAAAAAGCGTATTTCTTGCAAATGTTGTTAACAAATTTGTTTACATCCCTGTTAGTGAGCATTTCTCCTTTGCCAAGATAATCCATCCACCTGACAGGTGTGACATATATCAAGAAGCTGATTTAACAGCATGATTATTACACACAGGTGCACCTTGTGCTGGGTACAATAAAAGGCCACTCTAAAATGTGCAGTTTTGTCACACAACACAATGCCACAGATGTCTCAAGATTTGAGGGAGTGTGAAATTGGCATGCTGACTTCAGTGATGTTCACCAGAGCTGTTGCCAGAGAATTTAATGTTAATTTCTCTACCATAAGCCACCTCCAATGTCATATTAGAGAATTTGGCAGTACGTCCAACCGGTCTCACAACCGCAGACCACGTGTAACCACGCCAGCCCAGGACCTCCACATCCGGCTTCTTCAACTGCGGGATTGTCTGAGACCAACCACCTGGACAGCTGATGAAACTGTGGGTTTGCAGAAAGGAATAATTTCTGCACAAACAGTCAGAAACCATCTCAGGGAAGCTCATCTGCATGCTCATAATCCTCACCAGGGTCTTAGCCTGACTGCAGTTTGGCATCGTAACCGACTTTAGTGGGCAAATGCTCACCTTCGATGGCCACTGGCACGCTGGAGAAGTGTGCTGTTCGAGGGTGAATCCCAGTTTCAACTGTACCGGGCAGATGGAAGACAGTTTTTATGGCTTCGTGTAGGCGAGCGGTTGGCTGATGTCAACGTTGTGAACAGTGCCCCATGATGGCGGTTGGGTTATGTTATGGGCAGGCATAAGCTATGGACAACGAACACGATTGCATTTTATGATGGCAATTTGAATGTACAGAGATACAGTGACAAAATCCTGAGGCCCATTGTCGTGCCATTCATCCACCGCCACCACTTCAGGCCTCATGTCGCAAGGATCTGTACACAATTCCTGGAAGCTGAATATGTCCCAGTTCTTCCATGGCCTGCATACCACCCATTGAGCTGTTTGAGATGCTCTGGATCGACATGTACTTGTTCGTGTTCCAGTTCCCGCCAATATCCAGCAACTTCGCACACAGCTATTGAACAGGAGTGGGACAACATTCCACAGGCCAGAATCAACAGCCTGATCAACTCTATGCGAAGGAGATGCGTCAACGCTGGAGCTGAAATACCCAAATCTGAAAAGGGCGAGAGGCTTACCTTGGAATTCAGATCTGAGAGGTGGATAATCATGCCTGCTTTTTAGGTAGGTTGTAATGTACATGAGGATTATGTGTGACGTCAAAAGTTTAATAAAACATGTGGCTTTACTTTAAAGTGGCAATCAGCAATTGAAACAATAACAGTAATTGAAACAATAACAAGGGTTTCCCTGCCTGTTTCGGTAAAAATGGGGCTAGAGAAATGTAACCACTCAAATTCATAGACAGAGCTATGGATGCAAAGACTGACCATCTATGATATCAAAATTATAGTTTAAACCATATTTCCAGGCTATATAGTGGTTGTTTRCATTTACTTTGTTTACAAACATTGGAGCAAAACAAGCTTATTTTGGGTTCTGATGGGGTACGACAGTTGAACAAAGCTCACGAGGCATTTATAAGTTATATTCTTCAAGAATCCTTAATCATTAATTCACAAGTCCAAAAATCTATTYAGCTACTGTAGATTGCCCCTTTAAAGGGTGCTGTTGAGTGTCATCATTTAGGCCAGGGGTTTTCCCTGACCGCGTAACTTGGTAAGGAATAACTCTGGGTCATAGTTAAAGTCTAGATTAACTAGAAACCATTTTTTTGGGGTGTCAGGGCCCGTATTCATAAAGCATCTCAGAGCAGGAGTGCTTGTCTAAGCTCAGGTCCTCCCCATCCTCTGAAGCTAAGTAGGGTTGGTCCTGGTCGGTCCCTGGATGGGAGACCAGATGCTGCTGGAAGTGGTGTTGGCCGTCCAGGGACCAACCAGGACCAACCCTACAAGGAGGCACTCTTTCCTCTGGTCAAAATGTTTTATAATATCCCAAATGCCCCAGTTCAGTGACTGGGGACATTTCCCTGTGTAGGGTGCTGCCTTTCGGTTGGGACGTTAAACAGGTGTCCTGACTCTCTGTGGTCACTAAAGATCCCATGRCACTTATCATAAGAGTAGGGGTGTTAACCCCGGTGTCCTGGCTAAATTCCCAATCTGGCCCTCATACCATCATGGCCACCTAATCATCCCCAGCTCCTCCTAATTCATCTTCTTTCCCCTGTAACTATTCCCTAGGTCATTGCTGTAAATGAGAATGTGTTCTCAGTCAACTTACCTGGTCAAATAAAAATCCATATAACCCATTTCATGACAAAACTGATCCAAGATCAGAACTCCTATTCTAAGACGCTTTGTGAATATGTCTCAGTCAGGAAACATTCCTGTTCATCCTCCTTATCATCATCAATACTCATTGCTTAAACCCCAGGTCAACTTTTCCATGAMCTTATGGAGCCATTTGTTAAAGAACGACTAAGAAAGTGTGATAAAATACCTAAACTCTTMATCAGGGTGTCAAGAAAAACTCAACGCACTTCAAAAAATGTGCCTTCTATTACACCCTCACGTTTGCCCCTGTCATGTGGATAATAAAATCTGTGTGAGAGTTTGACTGTCTCTCAGGGTGCCTGCCTGGTACAGTGAGCATGTTCTGTATGGTGTGTGTGTGTGTGTGATGTCTGGGGTTAACTGCTTCTGTTTCATGTGTGACCCTTTCTGGTATGTGAACGTACGGTACCCTGGAACCACACTGGAAGAGTGAGACACACACACACACACACACACAGCAGGACCGGTAGGCACCATTGTTTCATAAAGGATTAGCCTTGGACCTCAGTCACTGTCTGGACTTTGGACCCCACAGCTGGCAAGTCAGACAGTCCATCAGCCAGCCAGACACACACACACACAAACTCCCAGTTGTGCCTGGCACAGCACAGGACAGTCTCAAGGAGTGTAAGTAGACATTACATTCCTTGGACAGTGTAAGGATATACAGGGAGAGTCATTTAAGACATAGCTACACTACCTTTTAAGGAATAATACCATTCAAAGTACATCTCTTTTCTTACCTCGTTCCCAGTTATCCTCATTTCAGTTTTATCTCCCTCCTTAAGGGTATTATTTCCACTTTTCATAATGTGTGGGTGGGATGTCAGAATTCAGACAAGGCATACAAAAAAAAATCAACGTGTCATCTTTAATTTTACAGTTACAATMATTTTTTCCAGTGTCTTGAAACCATAAAAATAAATATACATGTGTTACAAAACGATTCCAGTGTCTTTGATCATACAAAAAAAGAAGACATTTTGTACAGTGCCGATCACATGATAGGAAGTGTTATAAAGGCATTACTTGTGTAGTGGTTAGCTTGACATTAGAGACTCCATACCGTATATATGTACTGCAGTGGTTCTTGATCTACTTTGGTAAGCAGAATAATGGATGTGTGCTGCTGACCTGTGTTCAATTTTTTTGGGGGGGAGCACTCCTGGAGTGCCTGATGGGCATGGTTTGCACAACGATAAGGCACAGGTTTGCTAGTCTGAGCCACAGAAGAACATGTCCTATAACAGCGTGTGATTTCTCCACAATGACAAAGGATTTCTACAATTGTTGTGTTTACAAAAGCATTTTCTTTTCAATTTACAAATATGTCGTTTTGTCTCATCCATGATGACACAGTTCAAATACAAAATATAGATTTTTTTGAGGAAATATCTACATATTAATTACACTCTAAAAGCATTGGGTGAAAAGCTATGCTCCTCTTTCTATGATTAGCTTGGAGGAACAGGGCAGTTGGTAAGTCTCTGAGTTTCTCCTGAGCTTCCTGTAGGTCTCCATAGGATTTGTAGTCTTAGAAGTCTTTCTCTGGATTACCTCTGACTGTACCGGCACACAGTGGTCATACATCCATATCTGTATCAGTCCTGAGGCTCTTAAGAGTCTCTGATCGACCAATTTGAGTCACTCATTCTGGGGGATGGAGTCTTTCTTCACGGATTTCAAAAATGTGGTTTGGCACAGGAGGTTCCATTAGTCCAGTAGGTAGGACCCCATCCTTTACTTGGTTAAGTCTGATGCATACATTCCCTTTTCTTGTCTTTACTTTAGTCCGGCAGGCATGGGCTCTGCAGTAATACTGCTCTCCTTACGAGATTAAGAGGGTGAGAGGTGAAGGGCGAGAGGTCACTTCTCCATTGCACATGGGTGTGATACCTGCTCTCTTTTTCTTTATACCTATCCTTTTCTCGCCTCCCTTTTCTCCATTACTCTCTTGTTTTCTCCTCTCTTTTCCTTTCATTGTCCTTTCTTCTCTTGTTCCTTTATTCTCCTCCTTCTCTCCTCTACTTCAGTGAGAGATCATCTTTTCTCCTCTCATAAGGGCAGAGAGACTCTGGTTTTCCTGCTGGGTCAGATTGAAGTTTCATTACTGCCGCTGTTCCGGGAGAGAAAAAGGAATGGAGGGAAGGATAGAGGGAGGGAGGGAGGGAAGGATAGAGGGAGGGAGGGAAGGATAGAGGGAGGGAGGGAAGGATAGAGGGAGGGAGGGGAGACATGCTGGGTTAGATGTGTGCAGGTAGGGATGCAGGCTAACACCACTAAACAGTGTACAACCACATGCAGCATTCATATGTAGGATGGGAACTTTCATTCATACAGTACACATAGACATGTGCGACAGCGAAATATGTCCTCCTTATGTGATAACTTCACCTAACACATGCAGGTCAGCATCAATAGACTCCATGATCAACAGATGCGTGTCATTAAAGTATCTATAATGAAGTACCATTCAGATGCAATTTGACATTTAAAAAAAATCCACTCATTCACTATTCAGGCTAAAAGGATTCATACATCACTTCATGCTGAGTTGCGCTGCATTCTCAGCTCTATTGAAAAACACCACACACAGAATCACATCATCACGCGACTACCCACTCTGAGTCTGATTCGTTGCCTCCGTTGGTTGTTATCGCCTTCATGCTCATAGCCACGCCCCCATTCTGTGGTAATTGTGGCCGTGGGGCAATCAGCGGCTTGATGATTACGCTGTTGCTCTTGCCCACAGATACGGGGTGTACCCCGTCGTTGGAGGCCACGGGGGGGGTCTTAGATGGAGGGATGATGGGTGGAGGGATGGAGGAAGAGATGGTAGGAGGGTTGTAGTCACTCAGCTTCTCTCTCAGTCGGTTCTTCATGTTCTTGTCGGTCAAGGGAGGAGGGTACGTGATCTTGTTCTTCAGGATGCCTGAGATGGGAAGAACACAGAATCTCTTTAGATTTGTTTTGGGTGTAATAAAAAAACKTTCACAAATGGACAAAGAGACAGTTACAGGGCCAATATATTGTATGCTTGGTTGAATGAACAAACGAGTGAATGAATGAACAAACAAACAAACAAACAAACAAACCAACCAACAAAAAAATAAACAAAATTAGGAATGTCTACATATCGCACCCTTCTTTGGCTCAGGTTGATGGGTGCTGTTGGGTAGGCTTGGAGGCCCATTGGAGGGTCCATTGGAGGGTAGACTGGGAGGTCCATTCTCCCTAGTGGGGGTCTCCCTGTCCTGGGGTGTCTCTTCTCTCTCTCCTACATGGTTGAGTTTGTTCTCCTGGTGCAGCTCCACGTTCACCTTGGTCTCCACCCTCAGCCGTTCTGCACCCCTAGGATCCTCGCTGTCACTGGCTGTTGTCGCCTCCTTGGGCCAGTAAGGCTTCACGTGATTGGACACTACTTCCACTAGGGTCAGAGGAAGAAGAAATATGAGCCAATCAGTACTTTGGTTGWAGGTAGTACTACCATACCACAGTACAATAATAAATATGTCGATAACACTTTACTTTACTGTAAAATCTGCAGGTATAATGCACTATAATCCAGTTATAATGTATTCTCAGACTTACGTCATCTTATCAGTGAGTCATTAAGAATGAATAAAAAKCTGCAGTGCTTTCTGAGCAGTGAGACCATGGATGTTTTGATAGGTACCGGTGAGGGGTGTTTTGGATTGGAAATGGATGGCTACCTTTGGGCGCAATGCTGGTCCCTTTAGGTGTGCTGTGTAGAGGCTGTCTCTCGTTGTTCCACTTGGGCTTGATGTCCATGTCATCATCTTCGCTGTCGGAAGAGTGAGACGAGGCATAGGACGAGCTGTGTTCATCTACAGACAACTCACTATCCGAGTCCGAGTCTGAGAGAAAGAGAGAGGGAGACCAACAGACAAAAAGAGAGAAAGAGCAACACATGAATTATACAGACACACAGCTCACTTGCTGTGAAGACTGCACCCCATCTCCATCAACTCTTTCATGAAAAAAGGACAGTTTGATGGAGTTTGAATCGGATCATGATGCGGCTTACCGTCTCCTCCTTTAGTGCCRTTCCTGTGGAACAGAGATCCGTCCAGGTCAGTGTGTCCTGCTTTCGCTGTCGCCGACGACACACTGGGCTTCTGACCAGAGTCACCCCTACATCAGAGAGCAGGCCAAACGGAGGTTAGTTACACGTCTAGATGTCATCACATTGGATCCTTTGAACTTACTGTAGAGCAGCAGAAGAACTGATGACAAACTTAATTTTCTAAAAACAAAATCCTGACTTTTTGACTTTTCACCCCTTTTTCGTGATATCCGATTGGTAGTTACAGTCTTGTCTCATCGCTGCAACTCCCGTACGGACTCCGGAGAGGCGAAGGTCGAGAGCCATGCGTCCTCCGAAACACGACCCTGCCAAGCCACACTGCTCGCTTAACCCGAAAGCCAGCCGCACCAATGTGTCGGAGGAAACACCGTACAAACTGKCAACCGAAGTCCGGCCCGCCACAAGGAGTCGCTAGAKCGCGATGGGACAAGGAAATCCCGGCCAACCAAACCCCCCCCTAACTAGGATGACGCTGGGCCAATAGTGCACCGCCTCATGGGTCTTCCGGCTGCGACACAGCCTGGGATCGAACCCGGGTCTATAGTGAYGCCTCTAGCATTGCGATGCCCGCTGCGCCACTCGGGAGGCCATGATGACKAACTTCACCTGGGCAATGGATGAAGTGGATTCCCCCCCCCCCCATTTAGTCTCTTTTCCCTGAACATAATGTCAGAGTAATACCTTTTCCAAACTYTTATAGATTTCTTATAGACATTAGCCAGAGGGCCTACAGCAATACTRTATTGTAGCTAACCTGTCTGATGCTTTCTGATCTAGGAGTTAGCTAGGCTCCAGCCCCAACAAGCCTAACTGCCAGAGGCCAGCTGTGTGTGTCTGAAATATTCTACCAGGTACTGTATATACCTCCCTCCTCCAGGGCGACACTCCCCACCCACTGGGACTAGCCCTAGTTGACCTGTGTAAGTGTGTGTGTGTGTGCTTGTCGTTGACACACTGCTGTGTTAAGCTGAGCCATGCTTTGCCTGCATGCGTGTGAAATAACATTCAGAAAGGTAGAAAAACAGTCACGAAATTAACACAGAGCGAGAGAGAGAGAGGGCTCAGAGATGCTGTGGAGGCTGTAACTGGGGTTAGTGTGGTGAGAGAGAGAGCGAGAGAGAGAGATGGCTCAGAGATCAAAAGAGTAACAGAGAAAAAAAGGGAGATCCAGACTGAGACAGGGCAGACAGTTATGCCATTGCCATAGCCATGCGGCAGCCACCATGTTACCTGAGTGTGTAAGCGAGGTAGCTGCTGTGGCTTTTGGCTGACCTGACGGCACTCTCCAGAGAAACAGTGGACTCCCCAATGGCTGACCTGTACAGAGGACCGTCCTCAGTGTACGTGTTGTTACAGTTCAGAGACCGCTGGAGGGAGGGAGGAGGGGGGATTGGTTGGAAGGAGGGAGGGAGGGAGTGAGAGAGGAGGAGAGGGGTGTGGAGAAAGAAACCAGTCAGTACTAGACAGTAAAGACATCTGTTCATCTCCTTATGTGTGTGTGTTTATCCGTGTGTATACGTACAGTCAGTAGAGATGCTCTGGTAGTGCTGGACTCATCCGGTAAAGCCTTCTTCCCAGTAAAGACATTCTTCAGATTCTTCCTCACTTCTTTATTAAAGATCACATGGAAGAAGAAGATGAAGATGCCCTATAAGGAGACAGAGAGAGAGAGGGTCAGTGAAAGCCCTTTTCAAAAATCCATTCTCTTCACTGATATTAGGCCAGGGCCTGCATTCGTAAATTGTCTCAGAGTACGAGTGCTGATCTAGGACCAGGTCCCCCCCGGCAATGTAATCTTATTCATTACGATCTAAAAGGCAAAACTGATCGAAGATCAGTATGCCTACTCTGACACGCTTTATGAATGTAGGGCGGCCAGGGGCGGCCTAATGAAGAGAACGGATTTTGTAACGGCTGGTGTACAGTAAGGCTGAGAGTTTTAACCTCTAGAGTCGTGAATGACTGTACAGCCTGACCCGTGACCTTTTAACCCTGAGCCCTGTCCCTGACCCCTCACCTGCAGACAACTGAAGATGGCGAACAGGTAGTGGAAGGTCATGACATCACTGTTGACTGCCATGAGGCCCAACAGCCAGGTGGCGCTGATGAGCAATAGGAGGACGAAGGCTATCCTCAGAGCAGGACTATGTAGGGGGAGGGAGGTAGAGGGAGAAACTCGGATTATGCACACACACACACACGATATAACACACACATGCACACACTCATACATACACGCATGGATGCACACCCACACAGTCGCGCATCCACAGACACACACGTAAGTCCTACTAATAGATGGTTAATGTAACATAGGTGACACACACGTAAGTCCTACTAATAGATGGTTAATGTAACATAGGAGACACACACGTAAGTCCTACTAATAGATGGTTAATGTAACATAGGCGTAGCTCAACAATGGAATTTAGAGAATGGCCTTTGAAGTTCTTAATCTCAAGGGTGTGTGTGTGTAAAAATAATTACATGGCTCCAGACTTCTCGAAGGACCTCTGCCTGCGTCCACAGGATGCCTTAGCTGCCAGTACAAAGATGAYAATGTTGACCTGAGAGAGAGGAGAGAGATGGAGACAAGCATTAGTGCCATGGCAGACAACAGGGTAATCCACTTACAGTCAACAACAGATACACTCAAGACCTTAAMCTGCAAATCACTGGGGGAGAGAGGGCTCAGGCATGGCATTCACTAAGGAATTAGAGAGAGAGAGAGCAAAGGAAGGACAAAAAGAAACGGAAAGGGCAAGGAGAGAAGAACGAGCAGAGAAAGAAAGAAAAAGAAGAACGTAACATTGAAAAGAACCGTGTACAGTAAGTCAAAATCTATCACTGTTACAGGTCCCTGTCTGGTCCCGTGTGGCTCAGTTGGTAGAGCATGGCGCTTGCAACGCCAGGGTTGTGGGTTCATTCCCCACGGGGGGACCAGGATGAATATGTATGAACTTTCCAATTTGTAAGTCGCTCTGGATAAGAGCGTCAGCTAAATGACTTAAATGTAATGTAAATGTAAAAAAAGGCACCATTTATCTCAGGCACTCACCAGGACGACTACAGAGATGGGTCCTGCGAAGCTCCAGATGAGGGTGTCGTGGACAGAGAGCCAGCAGAAGTCTGGGTTCCCATAGCCCTGAGGGTCAAGACCCACTGCCAGACCTGAGGAGGGGAGAACCAGAGAAACACATCAAGACTRTGTTAGCTACAGGTAAAGTATGAGCGTCACCTGTACTGGGCCAATAATACATTTGCACTGTGCAAGAATTCTTCATTAAATAAATCAGAGGCACCTATTAGAAACCCCCACAAAAAAACCTATGCAAGTAGATGCATYGGGCTATTATTGACRGGAGAAGAGAATAGCAGAGAAAGTCTAGAACGCCTGTGCATGGTTCGTCCACAAATGATGTTGCAGGTCAAACAAACCATGCGGGGACAGCGTATACTGTGTACAGGCGTTCTTCCTTCATTCAAATCCATAGACATGCACAGAGGCTTCATAAAACACCTCACTCTAGTGCACGACGGTGTTATCTACTGGTGTTATCCACGAGTGAAGAGAGGAGCTGGGCTGGGTTAGGGTCTTACTCTCTCCCCAGGCTTTGTGCGTGTGCCAGGGTGGAAGGTGATATAGCATTATGGGCCGACTGGCATCAGCAGACACCGGTCTAATCCACTAGAGGAAGTCTTCAGGACAGGAGGAGACATATAGCACTGGAGACTACTACTGGACAGAGACTTCAGGATGTCTCTCTCTCTCTCTCTCTCTCTATCTCTCTCTCTCTCTCCTCTCTCTCCTCTCTCTCCTCGGCTCTCTCTCTCTCTTCTCTCTCTCTCTCTCTCTCTCTCTCCTCTCTCTCTCCTCTCTACATCATCTCTCTCTCTCTCTCTCTCTCTCCTCTCTCTCATGTCTCTCTCTCTCTCTGCTTTCTCTCTCCTCTCTCTCTCTCTCTCTCTCTTCTCTCTCTCTCTACTCTCTCTCTCTCTCTCTCTCTCTCTTCTCTCTCTCTCTCTTCCCTCTATCGGTTTCACTGGCTCTGCTCTCTCTCTTCTCTCTCTCTCTCTCTCTCTCTCTTCTCCACCGCTTCTCTTTTCGCGTCGCTTCCCCCTCTCTCTCTCTCCCTCATATTATCTGGCTTTCTGTACTGCTCTCTCTCTTTCTCCCTCCCTCTCCTCCAGGTTTCCCACAGGGATCAAAGAGTCGCAGTACGCCAGAATACAGACAAGATGCCTTCTGACTCATGGATGTGACTAGGTTTGTTTACCTGGGAAACCTGTGTGTGTGTGTGTGTGTGTGTGTGTGTGTGTGTGTGTCTGCATGTGCATCTGTGTGTGCATACGTCATGCGTGTGTCCTCACCTGTGATGATTGCAGGTATGCCCCAGCCCATGGCGTAGTAGAACCTCATGTGACCGTGGTTGATGTTCCTGACCTCCGTCAGCATGCGGTAGATGTGGAGGCCCTCCACAAACATCCAGGCAAACGTACACATGTAGAAGTAGTGGAGCAGGATGGCGATCACCGTACACACAAACTACAGACAGAGAGTCACGGAGGGACAAGGTCAGTGATCACGAGGGACATCCATTTCAATCACATTGAGAACCACTAATCCAAGTTCCATTCTTCAGCACTGGCCACACTACACCGAGGGTACAAAAACATTAAGAACACCTTCTTAATAGAGTTTTGTCTTGCCCATTCACTCTCTGAACGGCACACATACACAATCCATGTCTCAAGTGTCTCAAGGCTTACAAATCCTTATTTAACCTGTTTCCCCCTCTTCATCTACACTGATTGAAGTGGATTTAACAAGTGACGTCAATAACGGATCATAGCTTTCACCTGGATTCACCTGGTCCGTCTATGTCATGGAAAGCAGGTGTTCATAATGTTTTGTACACTCTGTATAGCCCTGAGTGGGTCTCTCTCTCTCCATCTCGCTCTACTTTTCTTTATCTCCCTCCATCCCTTGTTCCAGGAAGAATGCAGGGTTCTTGGGAATCCCCCAGCAGGTAGGGGAGGGAGAGGACTAGAGCTAGATCACGGAGCTGAGGGTCATCAATCTAACAGAAGACGGCTCAGGGCTGTGACTGATGACAGCATTCCACTGYACTGACACACAAACACWAACACACACACGGCTAGGCTTCTAACTTCAGAAAAACAGAGGGTGAGTCAGTGAGTAAGAGTCAATCGTTACTACTGTTGTAACAGCACAGCCAGAAGAGGAATGGCCAGCCCTCGGAGCCTGGTTCCTCTCTAGGTTTCTTTGTAGGTTCCTGCCTTCTAGGGAGTTTTGCCTAGCCACTGTGCTTTTGCCTCTGCATTGCTTGCTCTTTGAGGTTTTAAGGCTGGGTTTCTGTAAAGCTCATGATATAAAAGAAGTTGATTTGAATTTGAACAGTAACAGAGTCTATGGAGACAGACTCAGACCTGTATGTCTGTCTGTGACAGGGTCTACTGCCCCCGAGGCTCAAACAGTTAGGCACCAGTAACAGCATGTCTCTATTATCACAGGCCCGGAGGGACATCAGGCCTATTAGTGTGTATGTGTGTGCATTTCAGAGTAAATTGCACCAATGTACCTAAAAAAAAAATGTTTAAGTCAAAATACACTATTAGATTACTTGCTTATAGGCAAACCTTTATACTGCACTTACAAGTTAAAGGAATCGCATGCTATGCGGATACACAGTATCGGCATCTCAGAGTGCCTTAAATAGGGAATCTATTTTTAGCCAACAGAGAAATGGTTAGTCCCATCCAGTACAGTAAATTCCTTAGCTCTAACACTATCAGTGACGCATCAGATGTATAATCCCCCCCAACAAATAGAGCAGAAAAAGACAAACTCTCAGGTAGGACCGATCCCTCTAAGCTCCTGTCGGCACCAGTACCTGAATGGCTACAGGCAAACAAATAGCAGCTACTTACCAGAAACGCTAACTGGCGTGAACCTGAAACAGAAATCCCTGCTTTATCCTTTATCCTACCTGAAAATCCACCACACTACAGGAATAGGACAAATACTGCATATGTTGGGGAGGAGTGTGTATGTGGGGGGGACTGGGGAGGTGTGTTTGTGTGTGCATATATAATGAACGTGGGTTGTTAGTGTGTTTTAAACATTGCAATGTGATTTTGGACAAAAAGAGAAACCTGTGCGGGSAGACAGACACTAAGACTTTCCATAGTGATGTTGTAGAGCTGGACTCTTTTCTCAGCTCAACAACAACGATGAATTCCCATAACGACAGGGAGAAAATGGCTGCAGGGCTGTATTCCTGGGGTTATCCCAGGTGATCCCTTCAATTTGTAAACAAAATGTGGCGACTCCATAATCCACATCATTTACAGAAGTGGTAATTCAAGAATGAAATGTAACTGTGAATACAATGGAAAGCACACCTGTGCTCTAAGCAGAGAGAASAGAGGCACTTAAGCTTAAGAATCAGGACTGCTACCAAAAACCCAAGRTCTTTTTCATTCATATCCACATAGTCACAAATACTAAACATTCCAAACTATCCCTGCTAAAGCATGGTCAATGTCATTTTCAGGAGTTTAGAGGTCAGGGTTCCTTAGTTTTCAGTCCCTGGGGTTTCAGTCTGGTTGATGGGTCAGAGATTAGAGGTCAGGGTCATGGTTAGAGGTCACAATTAGGCTTCCTTAGTTCCGTTTATCTCACCAGGTTGTCAGCCTGGTCGATTTGTCAGGGTTAGGGTCATAGAAGTCACAGTAAGAGGTCATGGGTCATAGGTTAAATTGTTTCTCACCGGGTTGTCAGTCTGGTTGATGCCGATGAGGAAGACGAGCTCGGAGAAGAAGAGTGCGGCCACCAGGTTCCTGTGGATGCTGTGGAGGTTAGAGCGWAGCTTCCTGAGTAGAGCCAGCAGGATGAAGGTGAGGAGCAGGGCTACCAGGGAGGCTGACACCGTGGTGTAGGTCACAATTTTTAGGGGTAACACGTCACCATGCTGGGGAGAGGGGAGGGGAAGAGAAAGGAGGGAGGCTTCTATTACATTGTTATATAACTAGCTCAAATAAAGATCATAATCAAACTCGGTAGCAGCAAACAGTGAGAGGACATTAACTACCCCCCCATAGCAATATAATTACAACTATATTTAGAGTTATGTACAGTGTATCTCTATGAGCCTACCTCTCTCTTGGAGATGTCCATGAGCACAGCGAAGCTGGCCATGTGGTCACACTGACAGCTGATGTGTGTGTTGTTCCTGTTCAGCAGCTCACATCCCTTAGATGACCAGCCCCCCGTACCACCAATCCTACACACACACACACACACACGACAGACAATAAATACCATGTAAAGAGTGTGGTGTGTGTGTGTGTGTGTGTGTGTGTGTGTGTGTGTGTGTGTGCGTGTAGTACTCACGCAATGGAGTGATTCCAGAACACACACACAGGTTTGGTCCTCTCCTCTGTCTCCAGTAGTGTGTACTCCAGTGTGATGGGGGGGTCAAGGGGAGAGGAGAGGGGAGAACCCTCGTTGTACACCAACGTGCTCACTATGGGGGTGTTGATCACTGGACGGTTGGGCAGCCTGCTCACACACAACACATATACATATGAGCAAGCATGAACGGGCACCCTCATTTTGATAACTTTTGAAGTACTGTTTACGCACGTATGACCACAAACACTCCTTTTAGGGTATTCCCAAAATATACATTCTCAGCTGTTTGTGGCCACTTGGCGACCGGCCAAATAGTGCTTTCTGAGCCCTTCTAGTACCAGTGTAGCAGCTATCATATACACACACAGCGCTAAATATTATGACATACCAACCAAACTGTTCCACATTTAACTCCGCCTTACACGTCCGTGTATGTTTTCATTTGTAATGATGTGTTTGAATCATATATAGAGTTTTGAGTGGTCTAAATGTATACAGTGAAAGATTCAGACAGCATGGCAATGATATGTGAGACAAACACCCACAGTATGCCAGGGCAACAATCAGACCTAAAGTAAACAGTGGGTTTGTGCCAACGCAAATACAGTTGCCATATCTGTTGCCACGCTTGAGTAATTTATGACATACATTATGTCTTTATTATGATGGCTAGATTAGCTACATAGACATTGATAAAGGCGGTGTCTGGTTATGTCAGATGTGATGAAAGATTGAAGTAAAGTGTAGTAAAATGTAGTAAAGTGTTGCCCGTGGTTACCGGAGGCTCCTACGGTCCGGGTCGTATCTCTCAGGGAGGAGCTGACCCAACGACCTGAACACTATCACCACGGCAACAGGCAGRGGGGCGGCGGGCTCGACATGGCGGCGTCTCTTATTGGATAGGTTGTGATCCTCTTCAGGGGCGTCGGTCTGAGAGTGCTCGACGCTGGGGCTGGGCTCGACTACTAGAGAGTGAGAGTGAGAGAGTTACACCTATTAAAGTCCTTGCTACATAGTAGATTGGGACCCACTGATGCATTAGAACAAAGATAAATGATATAAAGAATAGTAAAAAGCTTTGGACCTTAAATAAAAWTTTKGGGCAAAAAGGCAAACTCGGCTCCATCATTTACTGAATCAGCTGGCTCATTCATCACAAAACCCACTAATATTGCCAACTACTTTMATGTTTTTTTCATTGCTATGATTAGCAAACGTAGGCATGACATGCCAACAACTATTTCTGAACCTACACATCCATGTATAACTGATCCAAATTATGAAAGACAAGCATTGTCATTTTGAATTCTGTAAAGGAGAGGCTCAAAGTAGAGGAGAGATTGACTTCATCACTACTTGTATTTGTAAGAAGTGTTGACGTGCTRAATGCACCGAGCTGTCTGTTTAAACTACTAGCACACCGCTCAGACACCCATGCATTCCCCAAGAGACATGCCACAAGAGGTCTCTTCACAGTCCCCAGAACAGACTACGGGAGGCACGGTACTACATAGAGCCATGACTTCATGGAACTCTATTCCACATCAAGTAACTCATGCAAGCAGTAAAAATACAGTTATAAAAATGGAACACCGGGGACTGTGACGAGGCATACACACACACACATGATAACATACATACACACACACATGATAACATACGTACACACACACATGATAACATACATACACACACACATGATAACATACGTACACACACACACATGATAACATACATACACACACACATGATAACATACGTACACGTACACATGGAGTTTGTGCTGTAGATATGTGGTAGTAGAGTAGTAACCTGAGGGCGCACACTTAATGTGATGTGAAATCTGTAAATTGTATTTAACTGCCTTAATTTTGCTGGACCCCAGGAAGTGAGTGTAGTTGCTGCTGTGGCAGCAGCTAATGGGCATCCATAATAAATATGAATACAAATCACGGCTGATTCATTTTGAGTCTTGGTATGAGATTGTGTTACACGACTGCTTGAGCTTGACTACAAGCACGGGATCTGTTTAAATCGGTAGGTCACCCACAAATCCGAAAGGTTCTGATGGATTACAGCCCAAACGAGCGAGTACAGTTTGTAGTATTCCAAGTCCAGTGGTAGTGTGAGCAGAYGACTGTACCTTTGTCGGGGACCTCCTGGGCCCTAGTGTTGAACTGTGGGAAATGGACGGAGGACGTGAGGTCTTTGGGGTAGTACTCCTGGATCTCATGGAAGCGAGGGAATGAGGCCTGCTCAGGGACGGACGTGTCCAGGTAATCAACAACAATGACTAAGGAGAGAGAAAGAACCACACATCAAGACCAGCTCATTATCAAATAAAGGCGATATATTATAATTGCACTGAATGGAAGTAAAACTTGACTACAGTTTACCCAGAGGCGAATTATCAATGGACGATTTGTTCAAATTCTGTGTTAGTGTAACAGTATAACTTTAGGACCGTCCCCTCGCCCACGACGGCCAACCAGACCTTCTGCACACATCAACAACAAGTCGCCACGAAGCGTCGTTACCCATCGCTCACAAAAGCCCGGCCCTTGCAGAGCAAGGGGAAACCCTTACTTAAGTCTCAGAGCAAGTGACGTAACTATTTGAAACGCTACTAGCGCGTACCCGCTAACTAGCTAGCCATTTCACATCCGTTACACTCACCCCCTTTCAACCTCCTCCTTTCCGAAGCAACCAGTATCCGGGTCAACAGCATCAAGTAACAGTATAACTTTAAACGTCCCCTCGCCCCGACACGGGCCGAACCAGGGACCCTCTGCACACATCAACAACGGTCGCCCACGAGCATCGTTACCATCGCTCCACAAAGGCCACGGCCCTTGCAGAGCAAGGGGAACCTACTTAAGTCTCAGACCAGTGACGTAACTGATTGAACGCTCTAGCGTACCGCTAACTAGCTAGCCATTTCACATCGTTGACACTGGGAGTTAGGAATCTGCTCCTAGACTCTCTGAAATCATCTCTTCATTGGTCTGTAAATGTGTCTTCACTCACTCATATTGTCAGTGACGATGGTGAATGGTATGAGGTAGGTCTTCCTCATGTTCCGTGCCAGGTTRTTGGTGTAATCCTCAAAGTGGCGCAGCAGGTGGGCGGTTCCCCCCTCAGAGCGTTGGATCTGCTCCCAGTGGTCTCTGGTGCCAGGGTCTAGGATGGCACTGCCCGCTCTCACCAGGTTCTGAAGGGTTTAACAATACAGAGCAGGACGGTCTGACAGTAAGTCGCWTTGAATATGGGCACAGCTCMAACTCTGTCACTCCTGTCTAATTCATTTTAAGTCCTGGAGTAGCAGAAGTTACCTGCTCACGTAGGCCTGTATGAGATAGGTGACCTAAAACATTCACAACCTAAAGAGAAATGCCATAATAAAATGTGGAGATATAAAATAGCTCAGATTTTTGTAGATTTCATATTGCAGGTTGACGTTTATTGTCATGAATCTTTCCCTGCAACGAGAACTGAGCAGTTTCCGCTAGATGGGCCAGCTGCAAAGTCAAAATTGTCTATATCGTTAAAAAAAACGGGTTAATTTAAGGTTAGGGTTAGGCATTAGGGTCAGCAGTGTGGTTCATGTTATGTTTAAAATCAGATTATAGGACGTTGTGGCTGTGCCAGCTAGTGACCACTCAGCAGAGCTGCCTMCAGTACACGAGTCATCGRAATAAATTCCAACCTGCGTTCACATTGGCCAGGTCAGCTTCCCCTGTCAGTGGAACTGGGAGARAGCCAGTGGAGGGCAGTATTCCTCCAGTCTTCCCAGTGTAACTGAACCCAGTAGGCTACTCCTGAATAATGCACTGGTAATGCACCTGACACAACAGACAACTAGTGCATGGTCCCTGAGAGAAATACTGTGCATACAAAAACTAATCTTTATAAAAAAWATATATATATTGCAATTAGACAGTTTGCAATCAGCATCCTTGCAATGTTGTATTCAAAGATTTAAAAAACAACAGACTCTGACCTCGTTGAACTCTGCGTCCCTCGTGGCGGTGAGATCGAAGCCTGTCTGCTGACTCTCGTACTGGAGGACCCTGGTCAGCAGCTGAAACGCTGTCTTCACATCGTTGCCGTAGTAGCTGTCCGTGTGGTTGGTGGCGTTGTGGAGCAGGCGGACGATCGCTTTGGAGCGCTCGCCATCCATCCTGGACTCGTTACGATGCATCTCCTCATTCTGGAGGGAYGGAGGGGAAGAGAAGGAGGTCAAGAACATAGACAGATACTGGAGACAGTTACAACTACAGTGGGGCAAAAAAGTATTTAGTCAGCCACCAATTGTGCAAGTTCTCCCACTTAAAAAGATGAGAGAGGCCTGTAATTTTCATCATAGGTACACTTCAGCTATGACAGACAAAATTCGGAAAAAAAATCCAGAAAATCCGTGAAAGTCCGTGTTGCCCAGCAACAGCCCCAAAACATCACTGCTCTAGAGGAGATCTGCATTGAGGAATGGGCCAAAATACCAGCAACAGTGTGTGAAAAACTTGTGAAGACTTACAGAAAAAGTTTGACCTCTGTCATTGCCAACAAAGGGTATATAACAAAGTATTGAGATAAACTTTTGTTATTGACCAAATACTTATTTTCCCCCATAATTTGCAAATAAATTCATTAAAAATCCTACAATGTGATTTTCTGGAATTTTTTTTCTCATTCTGTCTGTCATAGTTGAAGTGTACCTATGATGAAAATTACAGGCCTCTCTCATCTTTTTAAGTGGGAGAACTTGCACAATTGGTGGCTGACTAAATACTTTTTTGCCACACTGTATATGGACTGTCTGTGGTAGGTTGGTACTAATAGATGAATCCTAACCAGGGGTGAAAGTAGATTGAATTTATTACCGATAGGCGACACCCAAACACACGCACCTATTCATTTCATATAGGATCTCTGTGGGCCTAGTAGCCTAGACCAAGTAAAGATTTGTCATATCACTTTTAACATGCAATACCTTTTAACAGGCAGCGCGTTTGAGGAAGCACATTTTCACCATAAACATGCACCTTTGTCATAAAGCATTCCATGCATCCTCGCATTTGCCGACTTATGTAAGAGAACCTACTTTTCCTAATGTGATGATTAGATTGGATAGTCTAGATTGGATAGTCATAATATAACTCRATCACTGGTTGCAAAAAAGACTGTTCGGTGCAGCACGTAGCGGCGAAGAGTAGGCCTAGGCTACAAGCTATCGGCCTATTACATGCATTTGTTGTTGGCCTTTTATAAACACATTTCATGCAATTCTACTACACTTTATAAGACTGGAGACATGAACAGAAACTGTTTKAATAYGACAAAAATTACAGGGTAGCCTACTTTGCTGCCATTGACAAACAGCTCAATARAAACGACGTTGKCGGATCCATATAATCGGCCTATGARAAGGGGGAGACGCAAATACAATATGACGTCCATCTAACCTGGAGGAGGAAATGATTGTMCAAWAACCAACAAAAGTGGCAYTGACGCAATGATAAAGACAGTGAATACGCACACTCACCGGAGATATGGCCGATGTTCTCCGCTAGTGCCAATAAGGTAGGCTACTGTTCGCTCAATTAAGTTGAGAATGTTGATAACTAAAAGACAGATTGGAGTCTTTTCATTGTCATCTCTTCACAGCAATAGCCATTTGCTTTCCAAACCGGTTTTCCACGATTGTATTTTTAAATATTACAATATGCCTGGCTGCGTCTCTCTGCTTTTCACTGACAGTCACAACTCAACGTTCATCTATTTGGTATTTGCCGAGTGCGCTGCCCGATTGCGGGCCCTTGCGAGTGTTGATTTAAAACAATCYACTGCAACAACAAAAAAAGCTAATGATCCTCTGTGGCCAAATCATGCTTTCTGGTGTAGTAGCACATTTCGAAAGATTTTATTTATTTATGTATAGACAGAAGTATGCTAATTAGGATTTTTTAATTGSCAATTTAATTCAATTTACTTTAGGGAAAGCTTAGCTTCCCCTAGCCTCATGGACACGCCGTCTATGCCTTTTCATGTGGAATAAACACAACCAGTCATGATCTTTTCATCTGATTGTCAAACAATCACTTTAATTCACACCTGTAGGCTATCCACGCACGTTCGTCCACTCACAAAATAATTCCAGCATCCAAACCCCAACAGTGCACTGTGGACCCACCATTTGATGAATGGAAAGAGACATCTGTTGTAAAACACCCACTTGTAATGCACTGACATTCTGCAATTGTCGTTAGGCCTACACAGGTAGCCCGAATGGATGTCCACTGTTATTAACGCTCGCTTTGATCTCAGCCACTCATCTGCACTGCTCGGTCTCAGCCACTACTTTGTGCCTTGTCCTCGCACGTCTTGACCATTCATCTCCGCTTTGGCAAAATGTAAGTGCTCTCGTTGAACCACAATGCAATTTGGAGCAATTTGCACATTTTCCATGTGGCTGACATTCAGTAATGTTAAATAATGGTCTAATAGCCTATAGTTTTTTTTGCCATTTTGTGTTACTTGTGATAGGCTCACTTTTTTACCAGTACGGCGTACCCCCACAATTTATTTTGCTGGGATGCGTACCGGCTTACTTTCACCACTGAACTCTAGATTYGCATAAGTGACTCCAAATTTTGCATAATCTTTCAGTGGGAGATTTGCAAGTTAAGAAAGAGCTGTGCATGTGCACGTCTGTAGTTAAAATAGGTCTCTGTATGAGTGAACTTGGACTGGATAAGAGGAGCACACCCACCATCTTCATGAGCTGGGAGAAGGAGACTGTGGTACAGTTGAAGAGTTCAGGAGGCAGCCAGCCCTTTTCATCATTGCAGTGGCGGATGGCAGTTCCTACAGTTAGAAAAGAAACAAGTTCAATGATCGCTATAGTCACAGTAAGAATAGAAAAAACAAAAAGGAATATTGGGGTGTGAAAGCGTTCAACCGTCTCTTCCTAGCACCAGGTGGCTCTCTACACATGGGTGAAAATGGGGAGTTACTTCATATAATAAATTAGTTAAAAGCACAATCTAAATGCCAACGTCATTACCATTAATTCCAAACAAGCATTAAACAGAGAAAAGACTTTACGGTTAGAACTGACAGTTGGTTGATGTGAGCCAAGGCGAGTCACCCAATAAAAACAGCCCAAGAGAGTCCTGCGGGGCAACAACGGGTTTCCGTGGTGACAAGAGTAACTAAGGGGGTAACTAGGGAGGTTACTGTGGTTTAATGGGAACAGGTCAGTGATGTTACGTCTTGGCCCTGCCCATATTGTCTCTACTGCTAAGGCTCTATGTGGAGCAGGAGACCACACACACACGCACACACACACACACACACACACACACAAACGGTTCTGCAGTATTATGAATGTGTCTCCAAGCAGATGTTGCCAAGTCTTCTACACAATACCCTGTGTTTTGTCTCTGTCTCCGGCTGCTGCCCTCCAGAGACAGAGTTTCTTTAACACCATTGGCCAACGACAAATCTCAAAAGGCCCTGATAGACCAATGAGATGGCCTCGTTAGTGTGCTGCGTTAATGAGTTCCCTCGACAAGAAAGAGGTGTTAGGAACAGCCCGAAGGCCWTGAACTAAGGGACTCCACAGTACATAACCTCCCTTCTCTACCCATACAATCTTTATTATGAATAAAATCCTTTGAAGCATTTGATATCCGTACGAATTGGGCTTTGTATTATTGTGACTGTACCTGCTATCATAAGAGCTGTGTTGCGTGCAGAGGAACTCACCGATAGATCCTTTGGGACAGTTCATGGCTGCAGGACGGCCAAACTTGGTCTTAGGCCACCAGATCCCTTGGTCGAAGGCCTTGGGACAGCCCTCGTACACCACTGAGAGATGAGAGGGGACAGATGGCACATGGTTAGAAGTGGTCCCTATAATCCCTAACCACTGACACAGGGTCAGACGTGGTGAGATCCCCTAATGGTTCTGGTTGGCAGTGAGGCTTGTGTAATCTGATCCGAGATGGTTAGGAACAACTTCTGCCTTGAGCGTCAAGGGCTGCCTTGGGCTGTATTTCACATATCTAACACGCCCAAGAAACACGACTGCTAACGACTCTTACGAGTCTTTCAAAACAGCCAAAACAGACCAGCAATTATATCAATAATCCTACAAAGTGGTTACACAATGTTAATAAATTATTCACCTGATTTCTAATTTAGTAGCCTAATCCTAAACAAAGCCAGGTTAAGACTTGTATGCGTGTTGTTATGGCTTTCTAAGTAATGCAGTCTGATCATGTGCTGTATTGTATACACACCCAAGTGCTTATATCCTAAGAAGTGACCATGATTGTAACCCTTTGAAGACCTTTGATACAGTAAGCCACAAGGTTGGGTTGAAGCACTTAGGTGACAGATATGTTATGGGGACTGTGGTTCTTTATTGAAGCTAGAGTGGGATCTAAAAGAGGGAAGGCCTTGAACCAGACTATAGAGAGGAAAAGGTTCTGTTCAAATACTCTGAAGATGAATCCGTCCTTCCTCCAGTCCTTGGCGTTATAACTGATCTGACATGTCTGGATGAGAGGAATCCTTGCTTTCATGAATCCAAATTGAGTGAGGTCAATGATTACGTCAAGGAAGGGAGGACAGAAGAAAGGCTGCATTTTTCAAAGTGTTCAAAAAGACAGAATGCCCTCACAGGCTCTCAAGGTCACATTTAAGAGTAACAAACACTTGCATGTGCACCATTTCCTTCCACGTACCTTCGCAACCGGTGGCGGTGACCTCAGCGAAGGGGTTGTCACAGCGGTTACACTGTTGTCCAATGACCCCGGCCTTACAGGGGCACTGTCCGGTGTGTGTGTCACAAGTACGGGACTGGGCCCCAAGAGGGAAGCACTCACAGGGGTAACAGGTGTCCTCATCCTTGGGCCGGTAGTAGTTATCCTGGGGAGAGAGAAGATACGGTTAGTTTACTAAGCCTACAACATGCCGTATGATCTACCAGCCTATTGTTTAAGAATGGTTGGTTGATTTGGGACCTATTGGTGAGTTGTGGCCAATTCCTACTAGGTTTGTCGTAGTTTACAATTGGGGGGCTTCAAGAGGAAACATAGTTCGATTCATCTTCAGCCACAGAAAATTCAAAAGGCATAGGGAGGGTCCAAAAAAACATATGAGAAACGCTGCATTAGCCTGTGAGAAGAGTACCTGTGATTATCTTCTTACCTTGCACCGACACTCTCCACTGGTCTTGTTACAGTCAGGGTTGAATCCTTTGCTGATGTCACAGTTGCAAGGGCCACACATGGGGTTCCCCCACCAGCCCCGAGGACACGGCTTCTCAACCCTGACACATCACACGATAACAACGCATTTAGTTGAGTTCAGCACATAATGAATGGAAATAAAATGGCAGAAAAAAAAAATTCAGATAAAAAAGGAGACTGCATTTACCCTTACATCACATACCTGCTATATAACAATATCACTTAACAACAAAAATGCATTCAACTGCATCATGAAACTAGTATAAATGTTCTATCCCTTGGAAGAGAGACACAACACAGTGAGTGAGTCAAACACTCTTTCTCCAACACTTTCATGTCTCTGAGCTGATGGAGGGGTAAGATAGTGGGTTATGATAGGGGCAGGGTAGTCAGTAGAAGAGTATCAGTGCAGGTGGAGACCAAACACCCATGGAGGAGCACTGAAGCATGAGGTGGTCCCACAGCCTGCCTTAGACAGGAAATGATGTGTGACATATGGGTCAAAGGTCAGTGGGTAAAGAATTGACATGCAATCTACCACCCAGAGGAATAGTCAGGAGTACGTTGCTAGCTACTGTTACATAACTACAGTCCTACAGGAGCCAGTTATGGCCAGAACCTAATATAGCCAAAGCTGGCATGAGGCTTGGCTTACCATTATATATGGCCAAAAACACACATACTCACACACACGAACGCTACAGACCCCGTTTGCATTTAAACCATACACACCACACACATGCACACTTGTTACAAGACCCAGTTAATGTCTAGAACAACACACAGTGGTTTCATCTAACCCTCTGGCTCCTGCCTCTTAACACTCACGCCAGATTCCTGCTCTGATCAAAGGCAGATCTGGGATCAGTTTTGGAAGAAGGAACATCCCCCAGAGAGCTCAGATCACAGGTCTGGGAACAGCCACATCTGGGGTTCATTACCAGCAGGCTTACATCAGGTGCTGGAGAAGGACTGTTTTGAGTTAAGRCCAGTAAAAGTAGAGCCTGTTGCCAGTCAGATGAATGGTGAGGCGCATATTTGTGAAAGACAGAGAGGAAGGTAAGGGAGCAGAGGTTGATTAGGCTAACATGAAAACAATCAGATGTTGCGTTGATATTGGAGGCATGTGAATGTGTGTTTCCCCGGCACTGTGGAGCCAAACCAGGAAACGCACATACCCACACGTGCACACACTTACACAGGCACTTGCACAAAGCGGCCAGGTCTTACTTGTTTTCGCAGTACTGTCCGTAGTAGTTCTGTCCACACTCGCAGGTGTAGCCGTGGGAGGAGCTAGGCTTGCGGACGCAGGTGGACACGTGCTCGCAGGGGTTGAGGTGACACGCGTCAACGCACTCCCTCCCAAAGTACCCTGGGAAAGGACACAGGTCACAGAGAGAAGAGAGAGACATCTGGTCAGCAGGTCCTCAACAACATGGCAGAATTATACACAGTTATATAATGGAACGAAAACTCAGTCAAAGCTGGAGACTACAAAACAGCATTCCTATGGTGAACATTTTTCAGAACAAGTGAATGGTGTGACGAGATGCAGACACKGGTGTGTGTGTGTACACCGTGTGTGCTGACAGCATGTGTGTTACCTGGGTCGCAGACGCAGGTGTGTGTGCTCCAGTCGTCGCTGCAGTGGCTGTTCTCAGGGCAGATGTTAGAGTCACAGGGGTCAGCCAGATCACAGCCGTCCTCTACATGAATCTTAGAACCCTGCAGCATGTTCACGTTGACCACGTTGGTGGACGTCTCACCCATACGCACACCCTGTGGGAAAGAAAACATGGCCTCTCCATTAGGTCCCAGAGAGTCGCAGGTACACACTCTCATCACACGCTCTGCCCACAGCCCCTAGGTATTAGCTAAGACAGGTAGGTATATACATACAGTGGGCTACAGTACTTTATGTTGTGAAGAATAATGTAATCCAGACCATGGTATACTGTTAAAACGGACCTGTATGCATCCGGTGAAGCCATCGTGGACGTGGTTCCCCACTCCTGGTAATCCTCCCAGATACAGAGCCCTCAGCCTCAGACCGGGCAGCTCATTACCTATCTCCACAGACCTCTGGAGACACACAGACACACACAGAGTATAAGATTTGCTGTGTGTGTGTTTGTGTSTGTGTCTTTGTCTGTATGTGTRTGTCTCAGTACCTCGTACAGTCCGTAGTCCAGTGACACCAGGGCCATGTATTTGATGTCCTTGCCGTCTTTGACGCTCTTCAGCTCCACAAGGACATGGTGCCACTCCCCATCGTTCACCCTGACTTGAGGGAAGCCCAGCACCGCTACCCGCTCAGATCCCAGAAACACCTCAAACCTCACGTACTGATCACTTATCTGAGGGGAGGGTGGGGAGAGACAGAGAGAGAGAAAGACAATTACTACACACGGGCAGTCTACTGAACTTCAATCAACCGTATAGCACAACTTACCTTCTTGCTCTGTTGTTGTTATTGTGCGTGTACAATAACTCACCAGTAAATTGACAGTAGAGAATTCTCCAGCGTTAGCCCGCATCAGTGTGCCAGTGCCTTGCCTCGTCCGGAACATCAGGCCCATGTACCAGGGCACAGCGATGGTAATGTCGAGGTCACTCCACGACACCAGGGCCTGGCCGTCAAAGTGCTGCGGAGACGGCATCACTAGAGGAGAATAATACGAATCAGAATCACATCATATGTTCAACAATCACTGCTATTAAAGCAAATCACGTGTTATACACATCACATGCGTAGTAGGGCTGGGAATTGCCAGGGACCTCACGATAAGATATTATCATGATACTTAGGTGCCGATACAATATGTTTTGTGATTCTCAATTTCTATATGTATTGCGATTAGATACTGCTATTTTATTGCGATATGATGTTCCAAACATATTGTTCACTGTATGTCTGCTACAGAGAGACACAAGAGAGCATGTGAAAATGAGTTTTGATCAGTCATGGAAATAAAAGTGCTGAAAGCATGTTGGCTCACTGTTTAAAAAGAAGATGGAGAACAAGCTATAGGGTGAAAAATACCGGCGTTTTGGCGACTAGCGCTAGCCAGCAGACAAAACAAAAACATTTGTATTTTTACACATCGATACCTGGAGTCAAAGTATCGATACAATATCGTCCAAAAACAATATCTCGATATGTAACTGTATCCATTTCCCCCCGCCCCATCATTAATGCTAAGTATGTCAGACTTACAGATTGCATCTTGTATTTTTGTATTCTTCCAGGCAGAATAATTACAGTAGCTAATCCACCCCACCATGTCTAATTCAGCTATAAGACATCATTACTGTCAAAAACCTTGTACCATACAGGACACTAATCCTTCTTTGACAAACATGCCCACAGTATAACACATCACACTCCAGAGCACCCACTAGCCCTGCAGCCAAACAGACATGTTGTAGTCAGTCAGTCAGCCATTAAGTCAGTCAGTATAACAGTTGCATGTCTGTCAGCAGAGCACTAGGTTGTTCTCTATGAGACAACTGAAGCGCTAAGCTCTCTCGATCTCCCTCTTCTCCGCAGGGCACATATTTCTACTGACGCACAGAGTACACACGCACACGCACACACACACACACACACACACACACACACACACACTCAGAAGATGCATGGGGACTAGCTCCTGAACCGTCGCGCTCTCTGTGTCTCTCCAACTTTTTTTTCACACGATACATTGCTCATTTGCAGTGCCTGGAAGGAGTCAAAAGATGTGCATGATGCATAAAGAACAACATCAGAGATAGCCTGGAGTTGGATTCCTTCGAGATACAGTTCATAAGAGGGTGGAGAGCAGAGGAAAGCCACCAGCTCACACGAAACCTTCACACTAACCTAAACACACTCACAGGTCAGCTGTTGATGTGCAACTAAACCACAACATAAACTCAGAAAAATAAATAAACGTCCTCTCACTGTCAACTGCGTTTATTTTCAGCAAACTTAACATGTGTAAATATTTGTATGAACATAAGAAGATTCAACAACTGAGACATAAACTGTTCCACAGACATGTGACGAACAGAAATTGAATAATGTCCCTGAACAAAGGGGGGGGGTTAAATTGAATGGCCCTAGCCCTCACCCTCCGATCCAACAGGTCCCAGAGGTGCTCAATGGGATTGCGATCCGGGCTCTTCACTGACCATGGCAGAAGTCACGCACAGAACGAGCAGTATGGCTGGTGGCATTGTCATGCTGGAGGGTCATGTCAGGATGAGCCTGCAGGAAGGGTACCACACGAGGGAGGAGGATGTCTTCCCTGTAACGCACAGCATTGAGATTTCCTGCAATGACAACAAGCTCAGTCCGATGATCCTGTGACACACCACCCCAGACCATGACGGACCCTCCACCTCCAAATCGATCCCGCTCCAGAGCACGGGCCTCGGTGTAACGCTCATTCCTTTGACGATAAACACGAATCCGACCATCACCCCTGGTGAGACAAAACCGCGACTCGTCAGTGAAGAGCACTTTTTGCCAGTCCTGTCTGGTCCAGCGACGGTGGGTTTGTGCCCATAGGCGACGCTGATGCCGGTGATGTCTGGTGAGGACCTGCCTTACAACAGGCCTACAAGCCCTCAGTCCAGCCTCTCTCAGCATATTGCGGCCAGTCTGAGCACTGATGGAGGGATTGTGCATTCCTGGTGTAACTCGGGCAGTTGTTGTTGCCATCCTGTACCTGTCCCGCAGGTGTGATGTTCAGATGTACCGATCCTGTGCAGGTGCTGTTACACGTGGTATGCCACTGCGAGGACGATCAGCTGTCCGTCGTGTCTCCCTGTAGCGCTGTCTTAGGCGTCTCACATTGCAATTTATTTCCCTGGCCACATCTGCAGTCCTCATGCCTCCTTGCAGCATGCCTAAAGCGCGTTCACGCAGATGAGCAGGGACCCTGGGCATCTTTCTTTTGGTGTTTTTCAGAGTCAGTAGAAACGCTTCTTTAGTGTCCTAAGTTTTCATAACTGTGACCTTAATTGCCTACCATCTGTAAGCTGTTAGTGTCTTAACGACCGTTCCACAGGTGCATGTTCATCAATTGTTTATGGTTCATTGAACAAGCATGGGAAACAGTGTTTAAACCCTTTACAATGAAGATCTGTGAAGTTATTTGGATTTTTACGAATTATCTTTGAAAGACAGGGTCCTGAAAAGGGGACGTTTCTTTTTTGGCTGAGTTTATGTCCAAACCCACAGAATGCGTCTGGGAAATCCTGAATTATCGACTGTCTCGTCATATTTCTCTTACTGCGCCTCTACAGTACCACTGATATGTCTATGGTGTCCCTTGCCACTCTAAAAGTGATATGACGTCTGTGGTTCCCGTGCTGTCCGTACCCATGACATAACGTCTATGGTTTCTACTTCCTACACAGCTTGTCAACAAGTAGTGAAGCAGCCCCCTCCGTGTTACTTCTGTTCCTAAGTCCAACTACAGATACTCGATCTGCTGCCTGGCATCACTACACAGCTGCCTCATCCAACCCAGACTAGGTGGAGATATTTTGTCAAATATGTGTGTGTGTTTTATAATTGTTTGGAAGCAGGCCCTAGAGGGTAAATCAAAGCCACCCTCTCACTGTTTTATAACTCAGTATGAATATTACTCATAGTCGTGTAGTAGCATTCATTTCACTCAGGTAAAAATAACAATATTTTTGGCAAGTGTTCTGGTTCTATTGCCGTGGCCTTGGGATAGTTTCCCATAATGCTGACTGACACACAGTCGCACACACCGTTGCACACACACACACGCACACGCGCACACGCACGCACGCACACACACACAAACACACACACTACAGCTTCCCTTGATGACTTTAGATGTCTCTGGGTGCGAGACAGGACAGGCACAGAGTGAGTCACTTAGTTTAACCCTTTCAGAGGAACACACACACACCATTTCAGTACCCCGCTCCGGACCACAAAACCAGTAAATCACTGTCATACAAGCATACAGCGCTATCATTAGGCCTGTTAGACACACACACACACACACACACCACACCCCACCACACCTCACCCCACCCATCATCCATCCCTAGTGGGGGATATGAGCAAAAGAACAGTCAGGATCAAAACAGGACAAGCTGTAACAGTGTAACCACACATCATATATCTGTCTATCACACACCCACACCTGTCCATCAGCACGGGAGTATACAGGACTGCTATGATTGGTACTGTACATACACACTACAGGAGCTCCGTGGTCTGTTCCATGTAAACACTCTGGCTCAACAACAGTGGGGAAACCACAGGGTCCGCGTGTGTGTCCCCGTCCCTTGATCCTGGCACTGATATGTGAGTCAGAGTTGGTCTTTGTCTCATTAGTGAAATAGACAACAGCTCTTTGGGCTATGTTCTAAGTTTCACTATAATACTAACATCTAGCTTCTGCATAGCACGTGTATGAGTCAGTAATGACCAGTCACCTCAGGTTCCTGCTGGATCTCTATCCGCAGATACACTTCCTTCACACACACACACGCACACGCACACACACACACACGCGCACGCACGCACGCACGCACGCACGCACGCACACACGCACCCTTCTTGATCGCTATCTGAAAAGACACTTCCTTCACAGGAAGCTAAGCCACATTAACTCCAGTGTCCTTCCTCACTCCCTTATGCAATCAACTGTAACACAAACAAGTCCTGCTCACACTGACGCATACAGATGTTGATCCAGATATTCAATATGAGGGACTCTCACTGTAACATGCACAGCTGCGGTCCTTACGCCATCTTGAAACACACACACACACGTAACAGTATTGCTTCCGTCCCTCCCATTGCCCCGACCTGGGCTTGAACCAGGGACCCTCTGAACACATTGACAACAGCCACTCAACAAAGCGATGTTACCGATCGCTCCACAAAAGCCGTGGCGCAGCAAGGGGAACAACTACTTCTAGGTCTCAGAGCAACTGACGTCACCGATTGAACACTACTAGCGTGCACCGCTAACTAGCTAGCCATTTCACATCGGCTACACACACACACACACACACACACACCCTCACCTTGTTCGCAGTTCTTGCCCCCGTAGCCCAGAGGACAGTCACAGCTGTAGGTGTTCCACTTGTTGACACACACTCCTCCGTTCTGACACAAATCCTTAGTACAGAAGTTGATCTTGGCAGGACAACCTACATGGGTCATGATAGATGTCAATCAGTAGCAGTACACAAACAACACAGCTAACCTGAGTAAAAACAAAAAGATATGTTTCTATGAATTCATTCATTAATAGCCTGGCGAATGAATCAATTAATGAATGGTCGGACGGACGGACAAACAAACGACGAACAACGAGTGAACAAACAAAGGTTGTTACCTGCAGTGGTTCCGTTGTTAGCGATGAAGCTGGCCATGTCGGTGGGTTTGCTGTCGATGCTCAGGTTCCTCATGCAGCCCACAAAGTCTCTGTTCCTCACAGGGAAGTCCTCGGGCAGGTTGGGAACACCACCCAGCAGCAGCGGTCCGGTCAGGTCCAATGATCTGCAGGGGAGAGTACAGGAAACTGGGTCAGAATGGAGACAAAATGGCACTTAGAGTTCCTCTAATGGCTCTGGATCCAAAATGGCGCCTCAGCACCCAATGGATTAAGTGCTAAAGATGCACCAACAAAGTGCCAACTGATGGGTAATGGACTTAGGTGAAAACAAAAGTCACACACTATATTGAACTCCCTTTCTTTCAAATGAATGCAATGACAGCACCAACGTTCCACAACAGAGTGCCTGTTGTGACAGACACCAAAGTGTTCCTCAAAGGGTCTTAAGTTTTCTAAAGGGGACTACAGGGTACTGATGGTGTGAGTAGTATGGTTACCCTGCAAAAGGTTATTTGTCACAGGCCTTGTTGACTGAAAGAACAAAGCCACTGTAACCCAGCTAGCTAGCTTGATTCATTCCTCCTCCTGTAACACCACCAACAGCCCAGAAGACTTAGCAGGCAGCAAAGACGCTGGCTAAAGAAGCCACTTAGCTTACACACAAGCCTCTAAACTTACAAAACATCCAAGGCCCAGGGCTTTGGAATTATTGTGAATTATTGTGACGCAACACCAACGCATAACGTAAAACATATGATCAATTTGAATACGGCAAAAGTCCAACGTCATATGGTCTAAAAATGCCACATTAACTCATGTGGTGTCCCACAAAGTATGTGTTGAACGAGAGTCGCACAATGTATGCTATTTTGAGCCGGTCCTTTGTGGCGATTGTTGCCTCTCACTTCAGGAGAAGCAGCTAGAGTGAGGTCTGACCGACAAATAGGTAAACAGATAGACAGTGTGTGCGTGTGTTGTAACTTTCACTCCTTTTCGTCAAAGACCTAACCTAAAAGCCTGGGTGTCGGCCTCGGAGTCAAACGGAGCCACGTAATTTACTGTGGAACAGCTCTGAGCCTATCATAGTGGAGCGACCGGTTCTAAAAGAATGCAGCCTCATTACCCCGTTCCTTTGATGTGTTTTTCTTCTTTTCCTAAATGTGTTCTAGCTCGCTGCCTTGCCTAACGTCCCTAATTTGAAAAGGAACTTGGGTTCAGATACAGAAACAATTAGTTGCAGGTAGTAAACGTCTGAAAGATGAAGTAAAGGTTAAGCTATGTTAGGCTGTGTAAGAGGCTATGTCTGAGACATTCGTCTGACAATTGAGAGCATGTCAATCCCGAGAGATTAAGAGAGAGAAAGGCAAGGTAATGTGGTGTAATGAGGGTGACTGAACATCAGTCCTGCTCTTACAACACCTATTAGCCTAACACATATTAGTCTCACTGAAGGTAGTGGAATGAACCTGAAGACAGAGTGGGAGGGAGAGAGGGAGACGGAGAGAGAAGAAAGAGAGAGAGAGAGAGGAGGGAGCGAGTGGACGAAAAACAGAGAGAAACAGAGAGAGGTACTCACTTTTTCTGTCCTGTTTGGGTTCCCTGGGCAGCACAGGAGTAATTGCCGATCTGGTTGCCAAAACGAACTGCCATGGCAATGTCACAGTCGTCCACAGCAACCACAGCCACCTTCTCACCTGAGGGTCCATGGGGGATCCCCAGTCGACCAATGTTGGGCTGGAACACAGAGGTCATAGGTCTGATGATTATTACAGGAATGGTAAAAACAACTAACATCAATAATGGAGGAATGAAGAAGTTGCCCTCCTTTGAAAATAATTTTTGACTCATTATTTACTGTTTGAAAATAGTTTGCATTCTAAAGATTGCGTGAAACTTAAACACTAAAAAGCTATCAGGTTAATTTGGTCATAACGGACACTGATGAGAGCAATTATCCTGCTCAAGGGCTCTGGCCTATGAATGTTGATCTGAGAGAAATGAAGATCAGTTCAGAAAATCTGATTAAACTCCTTGGTTTTAATCGCAGTGTCAAAGCTCAGGCTGAACATTCATCTGCGGGAATATATCTCCTCTAACAATAGGCAAGCAGTGGGCTTGTGTGGAAAGACCAGTATTGTCTCACAGTGTATTTACTCCACAGCCTGGCCTGAGACCACAGATTAGTTGATTATCTGTCTCTCTGTCTCCCTGGAAAACAGTAAAAAGGTAAATAGTCTACCCTTACAAGAACTCCCGTACAGATCCCAACTCAGATGAACAGTAAAGAACTTGCCCCTACAATAACTAACTACAGATCACAATGCAGAGGACCACAGAGTTTACAGAAGATAGGAAGGGTTTTAATACTGGGTGCTTAAAGATTGGGCTAGAAGAGAGGAAGAGAATGAGAAGGGGAGAACGCGAGAGGAAGAAAAAGAGATAGAGGGGCCGGCAGAGTGTTTATCACTGACAAATAACATTAAAGTAATAGGACAGTGTATGGTAGGGCAGACAGACTGTGGGAGGAAAGAAATACAGAAATAGAGAGGGAGACTATAGTTAGAAAGAAGTGGAAAGAGAAAAAAAAATGAGAGAAAAACAAGAGAAAGTTGTGAGCGAGACAGAAACAGAGAGCGAGCTCCATTTCGGGTCAGAGCAGTCCCAGGGCGGCACAGTTGCCAGGACACAATATCCTCTAGCAGCGCTATCACAACCACTCCTTTAGCCACACCCCTTTCCACCGCTCTCCACCTTCAAAACACTTTCACATTTTCCACATAAAGACCTACCTAAACAACAGTGCGCTTCTGACCTCGTTACAGTCTCTCCCTACGTTACTCTCTCTCTCTCTCTCTCTCTCTCTCTCTCTCTTCTCTCTCTCTCTCTTCTCTCTCTCTCTCTCTCTTCTCTCTCTCTCTCTCTCTCTCTCTCTCTCTCTCTCTCTCTCTCTCTCTCTCTCTCTCTCTCTCTCTCTTTCTCTCTCTCTCTCTCTCTCTCTCTCTCTCTCTCTCTCCTCTCTCTCTCTCTCTCTCTCTCTCTCTCTCTCTCTCTCTCTCTCTCTCTCTCTCTCTCTCTCTCTCTCTCTCTCTCTCTCTCTCTCTCTCTCTCTCTCTCTCTCTCTCTCGCACGCACGCACGCACACACACATACGCACACAAAACAGGGTTTAACAGGGACGGTGTGTGTCTAGCAGTGTGGGTATTTGATCCCTTTCCTGTGGAAGTGTGACAATGGGGAGGATGGGCTGTTGAAAGGCAGGCAGGCGTGGTCCAGCAGCGGGAGCAGAAGCAGGAGCAGGTCATTGTGGGATAGCTCTCAGACAACACACCATCAACTGTGTCTGGCCGCTACAAAGTACAAAAGCTTAATAAAAGGTAATTCGCACAGGCCTGGTCTGAGGATGTAAGTCCTTTTAGGTTACTGTTCTCTTTGCAGTGTAACCTCAATTGAAACCCCTAGATATTCTCTGGCTCATAGAGGGAGAGAGAGAGCGAGAGATAGAACACGAGAGAGAGAATGATAGAGGTAGGAGGTATAGAGCGTGAAAGCTTTGAACTTTTAAGTAGAGGTAGCGAGCCGAGCGGGCGGCGGGTGTTTCTTGAGGTTGAGCCAACTTCTCTTGGTACCACGTACAGCTCAGTACCGCACGATGCCCTGGTCTGCACTCACACTGGGTCAACCTGTAGAGCGTCATAACTCTGGCTGGCCAGGCCTGATTTAAGAGCTGCACTGGGAGCTGGCTGGCTACGCTCTGAAGGCACCACTAGAACTCTCTAATAGTTTGATTTACTATACGAGCTTGAATAGAGAGCTAAGCATCACGGCTCTCTGTCTAATCTCTTTATCAGAGAGCAGAGTGAGGGAAAGTAGTGGCACCATTACTGCCAAATGTGCACATATACACGTGAACACATGAATGCAAGCAAGCACACATTCACACACACACTTACTGCCAAACACAATAAAATAATTACTTCCTCGCCTTGCCACATAACCATGAGAAAAGATCGATATTCGATAAGAAACAGTTGCCTGGAAAAATAACACGAGGCCGAGTTACATGCCTGTCACTCCTCCATGTCTCAACATCAAGGAAGATCTGTGCTAAATTAATGTGTGTAAGTGAATGAGAGAAAGGAGGAGCAGTTCTCAGAGTGGATAATGAACATTACCCTCTTATCTGTGTGTAGGTGAAGTGTCTGCTGAATGACCATAGAAGTCTAGTGGATGTTGTAGTAGATGTTGTAGCCAGCTCCCCATTGACAGGCCAGGCCAGCAGATCAATGGCTCTCAGGGTGAAGTATATAGTACTGGCCTCCTAAGTATACAGTACTGGCCTCCTAAGTAGACACTCTCACACTCTGGTTATGTTCCAAATGGCACCCTATTTAACACACTATGTTCGACCAATGTAGGGCTCTGGTCAAAAGTAGTGCAGTGCACTACATAGGGAATAGGCTGACACTCTCCGTGTCAGCCTAGTGACACTGTATGATTAATGAGACGAGGGGTGAAGCATCTCCATTGGCACGCAGAGCGGCACATTCACAGTGACGCATGCATGCGCACACACACACATGCACACACACACACTCAATGAAACCCCACTCTATACTTGGCTTGGCACATCAGGCATCTCTTTACACATTGGCAGCAACACACACTCAGTGGCAGTGGACTGGAAAAGAGTTGAGTGTGTGTATGTGTGTGTTTATGCCCCGGGAGGGCTGTGTTTGGGCAGGTACAATATAATATCCTCTTTATAGTTACCTTTAGAACAGAAACACAAATACATAACTGAGCTCAGGTGCATCTGGTTTCCATTGATCATCCTTGAGATGTTTCTACAACTTCACTGGAGTCCACCTGTGGTAAATTAAATTGATTGGACATGATTTGGAAAGGCACACACCTGTCTATATAAGGTCCCATAGTTGACAGTGCATGTCAGAGCAAAAAACCAAGCCATGGGGTCGAAGGAATTTTCCGTAGAGCTCCGAGACAGGATTGTGTTGAGTTACAGACCTGGGGAAGGGTACCAAAAAATGTCTGCAGCATTGAAGGTCCCCAAGAACACAGTGGCCTCCATCATTCTTAAATGGAAGAAGTTTGAAACCACCAAGACTCCTCCTAGACTTGGCCGCTCGGCCAAACTGAGCAATCGGGGGAGAAGGGCCTTGGTCAGGGAGGTGACCTAGAACCCAATAGTCACTCTGACAGAGCTCCAGAGTTCCTATGTGGAGATGTGAGAACCTTCCAGAAGGATAACCCTCTCTGCAGCACTCCACCAATCAGGCCTTTATGATAGAGTGGCCAGACAGAAGCCTCTCCTCAGTAAAGGGAACATGACAGCCCGCATGGAGTTTTCCAAATGGCGCCTAAAGGACTCTTGGACCATGTGAAACAAGATGATCTGGTCTGATGAAACCAAGACTGAACTCTTTGGCCTGATGCAAAGCGTCACGTCTGGAGGAAACCAGGCACCGCTCATCACCTAGCCAATACCATCCCTACGGTGAAGCACGGTGGTGGCAGCATCATGCTGTGGGTGTCACGCCCTGACCTTAGAGATCCTTTTAATTATTTATTTGGTTAGGTCAGGGTGTGACTAGGGTGGGCAATCTATGTTTTCTATTTCTTTGTTGGCCGGGTAAGGTTCTCAATCAGAGGCAGCTAGTCTATCGTTGTCTCTAATTGGGGATCATACTTAGGCAGCTTTTTCCCACCTGTAGTTTGTGGGATCTTGTTACTGTGCTGTTTAGCACAACTGAACGTCACGTTTCGTTTGTATTAGTTTTTTTTCCGGTGTTCATTGAATAAAGTAAGATGTACGCCTACCACGCTGCACCTTGGTCCACTCATTCCAACAACGAGCGTGACAGTGGGGATATTTTACAGCGGCAGGGACTGGGAGACTAGTCAGGATCAAGGGAAAGATGAACAGAGCAAAGTACAGAGAAATCCTTGATGAAAACCTGCTCCAGAGTGCTCAGGACCTCAGACTGGGGAAAAGGTTCACCTTCCAACAGGATAACGACCCTAAGCACACAGCCAAGACAACGTAAGAGTGGCTTTGGGTCAAGTCTCTGAATGTCCTTGATTGACCCAGCCAGAGCCTAGAACCCGATCGAACATCTCTGGAGAGACCTGAAAATACCTGTGCAGCGACGCTCCCCATCCAACCTGACAAAGCATGAGAGGTTCTGCAGAGAAGAATGGGAGAAACTCCCCAAATACAGGTGTGCCAAGCTTGTTGCGTCATACCGAAGATTCGAGTCTGTAATCGCTGCCTAAGGGTCTTCAACAAAGTACTGAATAAAGGGTCTGAATACCTATGTAAATGTGATATTTCATATTTTTTATAAATGTGCAACATTTTTTTAGAGGGCATTTAGGACACACAAGGCGGATGCCACAGGAAATTCGAGGCCCGGTGAGAATATTATCAAAAGTGTGCAGCCTGCAGAAGAAACAAAGCAGAGCTCATGCCTTTCATGAGAATTATATCAAATCATTATTAGAGTTGCATCAAAACATATATCACAACGTTTTAATCACAGCTAAAGTTGAAAAAATAACTCTAAATTAAGCATATTGGAGGATCTGCTTCTTTGTTAACCGCTCAGCACAGAATAGCCACATATGCGCACTCCCTCGGAAATCATTTGGAGAAAATGTCCTTTCAATTTTATTTAGCTATGTTACATAGCATCGTCATACTATAAAACAATGCCACAGAATTCTAAGCAAATCTTGTCTGCTAAATGAACTAGTGTAGCCCACAGCCATATGGCATAGCCAGATCAGGGCCTAACATAAGGACAACTCAGAGTATGCTATTCTGTTCTTCTGAAATAGACTACATTTTCCTTATATCATGTGTCTTTAGACCTGTCTAAAATAAATCATACATTTATTGTGAAGGTGTAGGCTATATTAAATGGATTTATTAGACTTTTTAAAATGTAGATGTTGCAAAGGTCTGCATCAGTGGCTTGTAGGCGTTGCGTGGAAGCCAGGAGATGCCAAATGCGTTTATGTTAATTAAAGGGTAATTTACTGTGAAACCAGCAGTTATTTGCTTGACAATCACCGGCTGATAAAATTTCATGATCAGCACAGCCCTACCCAGGACGTTATATAATTAAGCAATAACGCCCGAGGAGGTGTGGAATATGGCCAATATACCACGGCTAACGGTTGTTCTTATGCACAATGCAATGCGGAGTGCCTGGATACAGCCCTTAGCCATGGTATATTGGCCATATACCACAAACCCCAAAGGTGCCTTATTGCTATTATAAACTGGTTACCAAAATAATTAGAGCAGTAAATAAGTAATTTTGCACCATACCAGGGATTTTTCTGGCATTGAAATTCTTGGGTGGGTCGGCTAAGTCCAAACAGTGTAAAAATGTTTTTTATAAAAAAATATGTTTTATAATAAAAGCACTTCTAAAATTCAGCCTCGGCGACGGGCCGACCCGAAGAGGCCGTGGTATATGGCCAATAAACCACAACTAAGGGCTGTCTTTGCTCGACGCAACGCAGATACAGCCATTAGCTGTGGTAAATTGGTCATATACTGTACTACAAACCCCCAAGGTGCCTTATTGCTATAGACAGCTAATGTAATTAGAACAGTAAAAAGATGTGTTTTGTCATACCCGTGATATACCACGGCTTTCAGCCAATCAGCATCCAGGACCCAAACTACCCGGTTTATAATATACAGTACATGTATGGTGAAATCAGAGGTGATATATGTATTGCAGCAGGTGATATACATTATGCAGGTATGCAATTTATAATGAGAACACACCTCCGTCTCTGGCACAGTGCCATTCTCCCCCGGGACCTGGCAGGTGTCTACCTGTACCTGGGTGCCCCCTGGGGTCTCATGGTAACCACAGACATCCCTCTTTCCTGTCTAGTACCCTTAAAGGGGCAATCAGCTGTTGAAACAATAACAAAGCTGTCACCCCGTCACTGATTTGGTAAATAGCCGAGGGTTGAGGCTGCAGAAATGTAACCAATCTCAACTGCAGATTGCCCCTTTAAATGCCTGTGATGGTTCTTCACTTCTGAACCACTTTGTTGAGTTAGCCAATGTGACTTTCTTCAACAGAAGCTAGTAGTTAGTAAAACCACACAGAGTGGAGGATATGTAGTCAGTCTCACCTTCGTGTTCCCCTATGTCCTCAGCCATGCAGGGCTGGGAATGCAGGTGTTTTATCACTAGAGTGTGTAATTGCATGGTCTGTTCTAATCTAGGGAAAAAAGAGAGAAAGAGAGAGATAGACCGAGAGAGGAGAGAAAGAAAGACGGAGAGAAACAGATGCAGGTCCAGATGTGGTATATGGGGGTCCACACCGAACGGTGAAGGGTCTGCAGCAGATGTGCTCAAAACTCACTTCACACTCACACACACTGAAATCCCAGGATAGGGGTCCGATATGTGTCTGACGTATTGACGTATGCGCAGGTGCAACAGCTCAGGCCTGCGACCGCAAGGCACTACGGAGGGTGGTGCGTACGGCATCACTGGGGACATCACTGGGGCCAAGCTTCCTGCCATCCAGGACCTCTATACCAGGCGGTGTCAGAGGAAGGCCATAAAAATTGTCAAAGACTCCAGCCACTCTAGTCATAGACTGTTCTCTCTGCTACTGCACGGCAAGCGGTACCGGAGCGCCAAATCTAGGTCCAAAAGGGCCTTTCAACAGCTTTTACCCCCATGCCATAAGACTCCTGAAAAGCTAATCAAATGGCTACCCCCCTTTTACGCTGCTGCTAATCTCTGTTTATTATCTATGCAAAGTCACTTTAACTGGACTAACCGGCTCTATACCGGTACCCCCTGTATATAGCCTCGCTATTGTTATTTTACTGCTGCTCTTTAATTATTTGTTACATGTATTTCTTATTTTTGTACTTATCTATTTTTAACTTAACACATATTTTTATTAAAACTGCATTGTTGGTTAAGGGATTGTAAGTAAGCATTTCACTGTAACGTCTACACCTGTTGTATTCGGCGCAAATACAATTTGATTTGATTTGAAACATGACCATTTACCCAGCTATCGGCTGGTCACAAGTGTCTCCCCCCCACACACACACACACACAGAGGAAACTACCCCAATACAGCTCCAAGACATACATACAGTAGACATTTGACTAAGTCCTGTGTGAAATAATGTTGCCCTTTATATGGAATGGGGCTTTCAGTGACACTGACAGCATACCGACAGATAGATCTGTATGTATGGCAGAAATGTATGGAGTTGCACAAGAGTTTTCAGCAGAAATGAAGGCCTAGGCCCTATACAGTTTCAGTTTCAACAGAGTTTCTGATCCCCCGACTAAAAGTGGACTTGGCTCACAGACAGGGCCCCCTGAGAGTCTCCAGTTTACCCCCGTTCCTTCTCTCTTTCTCCCCTCTTTCTTTCTCTCTCTCTCCGGGGTGTTGACAATTCTGCCGTTCATCTCCTAGCTCGTCTCTGGGGACGATAGCCTAGCTGGTGCCATAGCAACACACTTGATCCATACGGCGACTGACAAAGAGGAGAAGGTCAGAGAACACAAGCAACAAGTAACACACACAGACAGACAGACAGACGCACGCACAAACGCATGCGTGCACACACTCTCTCTTCTCACCGCCTCTTTGAGTGTGTGAACCAACTAACTCTCGCTCTGTGTACTTGTTTTCAGCTCTAACACAAGTCAGTACAGGCATAACACTCCATGTTATGGCCTCACGTTTTATTTTTATTTTTTTACATTTTAGTCATTTAGCAGACGATCTTATCCATTGCGACTTACAGTTAGTGCATTGATCTTAAGATAACTAGGTGAGACAACCACATATGTCAGTCATAGTAAGTACATTTCCCTCAAAGTAGCTTTCAGCAAAGTCAGTGGTAGTAGAGGGGAAAAGTCAAGTGTGAGTGTTGGTTTACGAAAGTTTCAAAAAATGTTTTACCACTCAGTTTTACCACTAACCCTGCCCTGCAGCACAGTATGTAGGGTATAAGATTACTGACAGAGCTGACAACACAGAAAACACTGCAGTAACTACCCCCAAACAGCCCTAGGACTGAACACTGACTAACTAACATTATATTTTCATCCTTAGACCTCTGTCTGACACACATATGAAACTTTACTACCCGGGAGGGAGGCAAAGGTCAGTGGTGGATGTATCAGATTACAAACAAAAGAGGAAAAACAACTGGGGAAAAAATCGAGCCACTTTATGAGGACTTATAATACTGCTAATGTCATGACTGGAATCTTTCCAGGAGTACATTTTGAGTCACAAGGCAGTGTTAGGGCCGTGGAGTGGGAGGGTGTGGGTGGTGTCGAGAGTGTGTGTGTGTGTATCAGTCTTCCTCCGCTGTGTCACAACACTCCCGCACAAAGACAATGGGGGAAACCCTGGACTTCAGATTGGGCGGGAACCTCTTCAACATTAGGAAGCTCCAAGCTGCCACAAAGCTCAAATCTGAACACGTACGCCGATGATCGCGTTCTTGTGGCACAAACCCCAGAAGCTTTTACGAGCCACCCTCACAGCAGCTGTGAGATAATACAGCAGAATCGGGCTGTCTGTTAACATCCCAAAAACAGAGGTCCTATGTCGGTGGTCATCTGATCCTCTGCCTGAACTACCCGCATTCACCATCTCCGGCTCCTCACTTGCCATTGTACCACACTTTAAATATCCTGGACGCATCCTCTCAGAAGAACGCAACATCGACCAGGATACCCAGAATCGGGTCAAACAGGCCTCATCCTCCTTTAGACGGCTAAGGAAATCGGGTTTTTAACAACCTAAACCTACACACCAAAGTGGCCGTGTGTATCTACACTCCTTTATGGACGTGAAACATTGACAGTCTACAGCCGGCACGTAAAACAACCGGAGTCCTTTCACATAAAAATGCCTACAATGCATTTTGAAAGTGACCTGGCAGGACCGTGTTCCGCACGCAGAGATCCTACAGAGAACCAGCTGCAGGAGCATTGAGGCATCCGTCACACACCACCAGCTTAGATGGCTCGGCCATGCCGTCCGGATACCAGAGGATGGACAGAGAAGACATACGACCACGCCTGTACCAGCATCAACGGGACAGGCCTTTGTGTAACTCTGTCTGTGGCAGATTGTGTGCATCCCGCATCGGATTATACAGTCATCAGCAAACCCACAAGCAGTAGTGGAAGTCATCATCGCATATGATGGACTACCCATAAGTAAGTAAGTGTGTGAGTCAGGCCCACGCTGTAGGAAGTTACTAGCGGAGGAGAGGAAAGGGTGAGCGGGGGTATTTTCGTAATGAAGGAAGTCGGGAGCGAAGGCTCTGATTTGACTTGGGTTTCACTGAGGAAATGCAATCGCCAATCTCTTGCCCTCTCTTTCTCTGTCTCCCTCTCATTCCAACTTCCAGAATTTTTTGAAAAGCGGTATCTCCTGCCATCCTTTGCTTTGTGTGCTCCTACGGAGGGAGGGGAAAGGCAAATGTTCAATGTGTGTGTGTGTGTGTGTGTGTGTGTGTGTGTGTGTGTGCATGCATGGTGTGTGTATGCGTGTGTATGTGTGCCTGTCTTGTGTGGGGTTGGGTGTCTGTGTACGTCCCCATCTGTTCTTTGACCATTACCTCACCTACCCTCTGGCACTGTAAACCTAGAGCTGTCAATTATTCATACACGCATGCATGCATGCAAATGTAAACACACACACACACACACACACACACACACACACACACACACACACACACACACACACACCCTGAGGATATACAATGGGTAACAATGTTGCTCTCTCTCCCACAGGACATGAGGCGGACGTTCAACCCTATATGTTACCCTGATGCCTTCTCTATAACACACACACATATATATCAGTGTTCTGCTCTTTCTCTGGGCGATGCCAGATGGACAGCAGCATTGTCCTCTGGATATCTTGAGCCGGACAAATGATATGCTGAGGAATAGGAAACCTTCAAATATGGAGTCTCTCTCCTACGGTTATTGAAATCTAAAGCTAGTTGGAATATCTGTGAGATGACTAACTTACTACAAACTCCCCACTGTAGGTGTGAAAGGTTACTGTAACACGTGTTCTATACAAGCCTAGGAGTATTGAAAGCATCAAACACCCATGAGAATGTCTGGCAGTGAATGCTGTTACACATTAACAAGGCTTATGAGGAAGAGAAATGGACAGAGTGAGTAAGGGAGGAAAGGGAGAGAGGGGGGTAAAAGACAGAGACAGGTGCCAGGTGTTTACAGCACTAATAATAAATCCCTTCGTAGCACCCTCACCCTCCCTCTTGATCTCTCACCCTCCTTAGTTCTCTTTCTCCTGACCACTTTCTCCCTCCTCTCACTCTAACATAGAGTCATGCTACATGAGCTGCGTGGAATCTCTGGCTCCCTCATTGGCAAACAGCAATTGGTCTGGAATAGGACACAGGAATTACAACAGGGGTCTTCAACCATTTCTTGCCCAGGGACCCCCACTCAGGCAAACCGGCAACATAAACTCAGCCAAAAAAGAAACGTCCCTTTTTCAGGACCCTGTCTTTCAATGATAATTCGTAAAAATCCAAATAACTTCACAGATCTTCATTGTAAAGGGTTTAAACATTGTTTCCCATGCTTGTTCAATGAACCATAAACAATTAATGAACATGCACCTGTGAAACGGTCATTAAGACACTAACTGCTTACAGACGGTAGGCAATTAAGGTCACAGTTATGAAAACTTAGGACACTAAAGAGGCCTTTCTACTGACTCGGACAAACACCAAAGAAAGATGCCCAGGGTCCTTGCTCATCTGCGTGAACGTGCCTTAGGCATGAGGACTGCAGACGTGGCCAGGGCAATAAATTGCAATGTCTGTACTGTGAGACTCCTAAGACAGCGCTACAGGGAGACAGGACGGACAGCTGATCGTCCTCGCAGTGGCAGACCACGTGTAACAACACCTGCATAGGATCGGTACATCCGAACATCATACCTGCGGGACAGGTACAGGATGGCAACAACAACTGCCCGAGTTACACCAGGAACGCACAATCCCTCCATCAGTGCTCAGACTGTCCGCAATAGGCTGAGAGAGGCTGGACTCAGGGCTTGTAGGCCTGTTGTAAGGTAGGTGCTCAGCAGACATCACCGGCAACAACGTTGCCTATGGGCACAAACCCACCGTCGCTGGACCAGACAGGAGTGGCAAAAAGTGCTCTTCTCTGGCGAGTCGCGGTTTTGTCTCACCAGGGGTGACGATAAACGATTTGCGTTTATCGTCGAAGGAATAAGCGTTACACCGAGGCCTGTACTCTGGAGCGGGATCGATTTGGAGGTGGAGGGTCCATCATGGTCTGGGGCGGTGTGTCACAGCATCATTGGACTGAGCTTGTTGTCATTGCAGGAAATCTCAATGCTGTGCGTTACAAGGAAGACATCATCCTCCCTCATGTGGTACCCTTCCTGCAGGCTCATCCTGACATGACCCTCCAGCATGACAATGCCACCAGCCATTTCCTGCAAGACAGGAATGTCAGTGTTCTGCCATGGCCAGCGAAGAGCCTAGATCTCAATCCCATTGAGCATGTCTGCGAACTGTTGGATCGGAGGGTGAGGGCTAGGGCCATTCCCCCCAGAAATGTCCGGGAACTTGCAGGTGCCTTGGTAGAAGAGTGGGGTAACATCTCTCAGCAAGAACTGGCAAATCTGGTGCAGTCCATGAGGAGGAGATGCACTGCAGTACGTAATGCAGCTGGTGGCCACACCAGATACTGACTGTTACTTTGGATTTTGATCCCCCTTTGTTCAGGGACACATTATTCCATTTCTGTTAGTCACATGTCTGTGGAACTTGTCTCAGTTGTTGAATCTTGTTATGTTCATACAAATATTTACACATGTTAAGTTTGCTGAAAATAAACGTTGACAGTGAGACAGTTGACAGTGAGAGGACGTTTCTTTTTTTGCTGAGTTCATGTTAGCAAACAAAAAAATGTCACGTCTTGTCTTATCATCAAGTGAATGATAAGGAGAAGTAATCAACATTTTAAAATGAATAGATTTGCCCGCTGCACTTTTTCAAAGCCTATGTCAGATACTCCAGAGAGTGTAATTAGCTCCAATGAGTGTAAATTGCTCAATATTAGGAGTTGAGAAATAAAGTTGGAAAGGTACTATCCTCTTTTCTACTGTAGGTATGAAATTCAACATTCATGTAATCTGTTGTTGCTAGCGATATTCATAAGAACATATAAAAAATGTAACTGTTCCATTTTTTTGTTTATACAAATACTTTTTGCGGCCCCCCTGCAGTACCGTGGACCCCCGGTTGAACACCCCTGGATTAGAACACAGAGGGAGGGAGGTACGGAGAGAACAAGGGAGTGTGTGATAGACATAGAGAGACAGACAGAGGGAGAGATCGAGAAACAGAGACCGGGAGAGAGGGAAAGTAAAAGAGGGATAGAGGGAGGGAGGGAGGGAGAGAGGGATGGGAGGAAGAGGCAGTCATGAATGCAGGTGGAGACTGGCAGATTTATGACTCACTGTCTAAACATCTGGGGTTTTCTACTACTGTAACTCACAAGTAGACACACACACACTACGCTTAGCTCATCATGTCCGGGTCTTATGCATACACCATGCTGGAACCAATACAGCTGGAGAGGTTTGGAAGGTCCACGTTTTAATCCTTCACACAATCCCTTTAATGTAGCCATCTTTAATACATTCATCCCAATGAATTAGCAAGTCACTTGTCCCAAAGTATCCTTATTATCACTCAGAGGAAATCAAATTGATGAGATTAACTGTTAAAGAGAGAGTACCATCCACACTGACAGAAAGCACCCGAACTCCTAATCTTGCCAACATAAATTTGAGTTCTAGCCATTAAGCTTCAGTCCCTCGACATTTGAGTAGACAGCGGTCAAGATGCACACATAGCAGAGCGAGAGAGCAACGACGAGGTGTACGTACAGTATCTGCACATATGTGACATAGCACACAATTTTCGGGGACCGTGTTTGGCTTGTCAGAGCTACTGGCTAAACAGTATACAAAAGGTGCCAGATAATCTCTGTAATCCTACTGCTCCTATTTGCTCCCTTGGTCACACGACCAGCCCTATAAGAGATCCCTCTCTGTGTGTCAGGGCCATTCTGACTGGTGGTTGGCTGAAATCGGACTCCTCACTTCACAATCAACACCTCCATTTGAACCCGTCCTCTGCTGAGCGCTACAGCAGGTGCTTGTAGCTCATGGTGCTCAGCGCTCCTGCAAGATTCCCTGCAGGTGTTTGAGAGGCTGCAGCATAGAGAGATGTCGACGAACACAAACACACAGGTTTAACGGGTGAGCATTGTGTTTTCAGTGAAGGAAAATGTAGCTACAGTGAAATGAATGGAAGTCAAATGGAAACGTACGACAGGAAGTGAAGTAACTCTGTTAAAGAATGGAGTCTGTAAAGCAGGGATCATCAACTAGATTCAGCCACGGGACGATTTTTACTTGAGGGGACGGTCGGGGGACCGGAACATATTTACAAATAATTTGTACACTGCAAATTGACCGCAAGAAGCCCAAACAGATACAATGTTTGACTAAAACATAATCATTTTAAACCTTGCTTACATTTGCACACAATCACGTGTCGCTCTATTATGCGTGGGAATTCTTGGGAACAGATATCTTAAATAAAAATCACTTGGAGCTGACTGGTGTTTATCCAGTCTTTTATGTCCCGCCCCGCCCCCCAATTTTGTATTTTTTTTATTAAAAAATGTGCCTAAAAAAAACTTGGAGGGCCAAATAAAACCACCCGCGGGTCAAATCCAGTTGGGGAACCCTGCTGTAAAGACATTCAAATCTGTGAGACACTCAACAACATGTTGGATAACACACTATGGACTAGAACCAAACTAACCATAGAACCACCGCAAGACTAGACCACGACTAGAGCCAGACCAGAGACCAGACGAGAGCCAGACTAACACCAAGACTAGTACTACCACCAGTACTTGCAGTACTAGAACTAACACCAGTACTAGAGCTAAGACACTAGAGGCCATGCTACTGTACCTCCTTGTGTGTCAGCTCCAGCCAGGCAGTATAAAGAGGGACCCCCAGCACCCCACTGGACCCCAGCAGGTGCAGGCTGTCCTGGGTAGACCATGGGAGAGAGAGGGGTGTGTTAGATCCATTAAGATCTGCAACTAGTGGGTGTGTGTGTGTGTGGACTACAGCACCAACAGTGGATCCTCTAGTCTAGTGTAAGTGTGCGTGCTTGTCTGTGTCTGCATGACAGGGAGTATGCATGTGTATGCATGTTTGAGAGAAATTGTTTCTGCTCATTTAGGTCTCAGTGACTGGATTATTCTGTATGTTCTCGGCTCAGCACTAAAATGCTGAGCCGGATAAATACAAAAAAGTTACATCAGTTATAACTCCAGGTATATCCGCTAATATAGTGAACCACAAATATTATCTCCCTACAAAACCAATGGCTATGGCAGATATGACTCCCGTTTTAAAACACCCGTTTTAGCTCACTCAGAGTTTATGATCATGAGTCCAGCTGTGAGCAGTGAACGGAGCCGTCTTAACTGTTCTGAGGCGCTAGCACTGATGAGCCTTTGAGCTCTGGAGTAATGAGCGTCAAGACATACCAAAGAATAACAAGCTGGCTTCCTTTAAAACACTCCCCTAAGAGACATAGAGACGGCCTTTAACCTAGAAAACATACATTTAACCCCTGAGACATTTAGGGAGCAGCAGGGCCCCCCCCCCCCCCCCCCACACACCCCTACAGGGGTCTCCACCTGGGTGTTGGAACTCATAACGCCCACCCCAGAGTCCAGTTATGTGTTGGGGGATAAATCTCACTGTGAGTAGCTAGATCATCCCCGCTACCACACTACCCCTCCATCATCTCTCTGCACTGTTTGCGTAGAAATGATCCTTCGTAGAGCAGAGACACACAGAGAAACAGAGACGCTGTATATCACACTGGCTGTCCTGGATAAAAATGCTTCCTGAAACACAAGCAAATCCCTCTGCCATAACACTAGCTGCTCTGCTTGGTGGGGCTAGCATGGCTGAATTAATAAGAGAAAACTGGTGGAGGGTGAGAGAGGAGAGAGAGCAGGCAAACACTGCGTTGTCCTGTGACAATGACCCAGCAGGGGGTCCAGTGAGGCTAGACCTGTTTGTGTAGCCTGGTCCCAGATCTGCTAATACTGTGTATAGCCAACTCGCATGGTCACTGCCGTGCTACTACTTGTGGTCCTAGGACAGTGGTTCCCAACCAGGGGTACTAGGACCCATGAGGGTACTTGGCTTATCCACAGGGTGTACTTGAGAAGACTCATGAGACCATAGACCTACTGGTAAAATGCACATGAGGGGAACTTAAGCCTGTTTGTATGCCCCAATAAATACTCAGATCAATGCAGAAACAGAGTGCTCCCTTTTCTTTGAAAAAAGGAATTCCATGTGACAGTTGTCACGGTAATCTCCTCTTATGCACTCTGGATATTGCATTGGTACTACCCAACTCACTAACGACCATCAGGTCTCTAATGGTCTAGTGCTCACTGCTCTATTGTCTCTCTAACCACTCTGACATCACATCAAACACTTATCATCAAAACAGTGTCATGCTTTTAAAACTCACCTCACCGTGAATTAACAATTTAAACAATGAAGTTCAACAACAGGTTGAAACTGAGTGGAAAACATGTTTGTTGTTTCAAAGCCCAACACAACGAAATGGACAGCGCTTTCTAAGGCGATGATTCATTCAAAACCTCTATAAACATATTAGAGCTTATGCATATGCATAGGCCTATATATATATATTGCCTACCGCATATTACGCACAGCAGAAAAACATTTAAAACTGACCTAGACGATCTTGTTGGTTCATTGATTGTTAGCCTACAATTATAGTGAATTTGTATTTGATTTTGAATAGCCTAGTAATAGGGAATTTTTTATATTATTATAATTAATAGGCTGACACATTACCTTTAGCTACAGAATATCTTACCAGCATGCGTTTCCATCTCCTCCGCTCTCTCCTTCATTCCTTTCTCGAGTGTGCAGAGAGAGGCTGTCAACAGTTTAATTAAATGTTTCGTTGTGAAAACATGTTACTATTGATGTTCCCAAACAGATTTCACTTTGTTTCCCAAATTAAGCACTGGGTAGCTGCAGGGACAGGGTTGGAGAGCTCATGGCATACAGAATTTGGGCAGAATATCACCTGTCGCGTATCGAGAGAATGCATGCTCCTCAAACAGTGGTTGATGGGTGGAGTGAAATAACAGGCAAAGACTACCTGGCATGATGGAAAAATCAAACCCATTCGCTAAGACATTTTAAGGTTTGTATCATTCACAACTAAAGTTTCCAAATAACGCTAAAACTAGCCTATAGGACCTGTTTCAAATGATTACTTTTACGCTCAATATAGCCACTTCATATTGGCACTCGCTCCCAAATGGGAAAAATATAATTTCTATTTTATTCAGCTAAATTTGACTATAAAACCATAACAATATATAATAATGGCACGGGACATATAAGCATATCTTGTCTACTAAATGAACAAGCCTACAGCCTATGGCATGCACTAATAAAGACCCATATCTATAAAAGCCATGTTATCACCATCTCCATCAGTCAGAGTATGAGTTTTAGATGAGGGCTTCGATGCAGCAGTGTGATTAGGGCTAGCTATTACAGTGAGCTAGGCCTGTCTGTGTCTGGGAATGTGGCTGATAGAGCACCCTATACTGTAAAGTGTAAATAATATCGTGTCCCCTAGACTACTCCGTCCAGACCACAACTATTTTCAAGTCTGACACTAGGCCCAGACATAGACCCCTTTACAAATAAACACACAAATAAAGTACACAGACATACACAAATATGCACAAACACAGACACACACTTGTCAACCTCTTGTCCTTATTAGACTTTCATCATTCGACTTAGTGCCCAAAGTCATCCATCACAAGACAGAGCCTGCCTGCCTAACTGTCACTGTTTCAACCAGTGGTCTACAACAGAAAAGAGATGAACAGAAATACACCACAGTGATTCAAAATACTTCCTTCCCAGACGATCATCCTTTTGAGAGATGACGTGACATCACTTCCTGCTTCATAATCATCAAAACCTGAACGGTCCAAGAATATCCCTCTCTTTCTCTCTGTGTTTCCTGTTTAGCTCTCTCTGTGTGTGTGTGTGTGTGTGTGTGTGTGTGTGTGTGTGTGTGTGTGTGTGTGTGTGTGTGTGTGTCTTCTGCCAACTCCTCTTGCTGTCCTTGAGACGTCGTTACTCCACAGCCAAAATAAATTGGGAATTTCTAAAATGTCTTCTATTGTGTGAAATCTTCAATAGGGATGGCACCCCCGCCCTGCATGAGTCTACCCACCACACACACCACCGTAAATCACCTTGCACAATGCAAGTGTTTCTGTTACCATTGTGGCCCAATGCCCCTCATAGCCCATCCCCTTGTGGCCTCTGAACTATGGTTTGGGGAGAAAGAGGAATGGGTGCGAGCAGGGGCACCCCTACACCCTCGGTCCCTGACCCCATAACTCAGAGCAGACTGTTAGGGGCTGTTTGGGGTGACTGGGCCTCTCCACTCTGATTTGGACAACCCTTAATCTAACCGGTGCCTTGAGAAGCCTTGAATAGGCCATAAGAATATCATAGGCTGTGTCCCAAATGGCAATGGCATTACATTCCCTACAAAGTGCACTACGTTTGCCCAGGGCCCATAGAGCTCTGGTGAAAAGTAGTGCACTGTGTATGGAATAGGATGCCATGTGGAATGCAGACATAGAGCATCCCTTTATAAGTTCTCCAAGGCTCTGATGTAGAATGTGATAGGTCTTCTGAGCTTAGTCTGGCTTTAGATGAAGGCCTGGATCCTATCTGGACTGTCAGGGCCAGGTTTGGCTGTTCTAAATCTGACTGGGATGAGGTATAACATAAGGTGACAACGTGCCTGGTTGCGGTAGCCTCTTCCTAGATTTAAGGGATTTCAGCCAATTAGTGGACAGCAAGGTTATTATAGTGTTTTTATATCTATTCATTTTTCGATTTTTATTTGAAATTCTGATTTGCTAACTTTTGTTTGGTTTTAGTTGTATAAAAATATGTATATTTTATTTTTATAGTTAGTTTTAGTATTAGGGATAGAAAGCATGCGTGGGAGGCTAGTTTTTTGTGAAATGTTTTGTGTCACTTCTTGCAACTGGGGGCAGTAATACATAAGGTGATTTGTCAGGTCATAGGTGAGTTTTGGTTGTATTATTAGGTCAATCTCATCGTGACTTGGATTTATTAAAAGGAATAGCGTACAGACTGGAGCAAAAAAGATGTCGGAAGGAAACTTTCGCTCGCGTATGTTTACACCAATCCAGCGCATTTTAACTTTAGTAGTACATGTCAGAAGAAGCTAATTAGCTACCTAGCCATTTTTTCCCGTTAGCTAGTGATAGTGATCAAAGAATGTGTAGACACTGACCAGATACTGGACTGACCACTAACCACTAACAATGGGAATACATGTCGGAAGGCGGAAGTTATATCAGTACATTCAAAGCAACCTAAATAATACAGCTATTTTATCAAGTAAATGGACCTGAGGACAGTCAGACCTGTTCCCGAAAAGGCCTGTGAAAAAACAGACTGATTATTACTTACCTAAAACAATAATTGTTCACCTTACAGTTAAGCTGTCTAAGATTTGAGCAATAAATGCATCAGGGCATTGCATGAATAATGCAGTACATTCGGAATGTATTCAGACCCCTTCCTTTTTCCACATTGTTACATTACAGCCTTATTCTAAAATGGATGAAATTATTTATTTTTCTCATCAATCTTCACACAATACCCCATAATGACAAAGTGAAAACAAGTTTTTTGAAATTTGTGCAAATGTACACTACCGTTCAAAAGTTTGGGGTCACTTAAGAAACGTCCTTGTTTTTAAAGAAAATCCAATTTCTTGTCCATTAAAATAACATCAAAAATACAATGTTGTTAACTTCTTGCAACTATAGGGGGTGCTGTTCCGCATTAGCATTTTTTGGTCTCCAAATTAAACTGCCTCGTGCTCAATTCTTGATCGTACCTTAGAAAATCTGAAAAATATTGTTCTCTGAAATCACAAGATCTGGGTCTTTCCATTGCTTTGCTTGTCTATTCTTATGAAATGTTTTATGATGAGTAAATGGTCATACACGTTGCTCTCCTATATAATTACTAGTCTGAGTTGTGATGGTCGGTTGCAATGTAAACTGTGATTTCTACCTGAAATATGCACTTTTTTTCTAAACAAAACCTATCCTATACATAAATATGTTAATCAGACTGTCATCTGATGAGGTTTTTTATTGGTTATTGGCTATCAATATCTTAGTTTTAGGCGAATTGTGAAAGCTACTGGTGGAGAGAAAAAAAATGGTGGAACAAAGAAATTGTGTGATTTTGCTAACGTGTTTAGACTATAATTACATATTGTGTCTTCCCTGTAAAACATTTTAAAAATTCTGAAATGGTGGCTTTATTCACAAAGATCTGTATCTTTCATCTGGTGTCTTGGACTTTGTGATTTATATATTTTAGATGCTACTATCTACTTGTGAAGCTTGCTAGCTATGCTAATTCAGTGTGT